>NC_063369.1:1863340-1864805 GCF_021869965.1 Rhincodon typus
AGGGTCTAGGCCCGAAACGTCAGCTTTCCTGCTCCTCTGATGCTGCTTGGCCTGCTGTGTTCATCCAGCTCTACACTTTGTTATCTCAGATTCTCCAGCATCTGCAGTTCCTACTATCTCTTAATCTAGTCCTATTTGCCAGCATTTGGCCCAAATCCCTCTAAATCCTTTCTATTCATATAACCATCCAGATGCCTTTTAAATATTGTAATTTACCAGCCTCCACTACTTCCTCTGGCTGCTCATTCCATACATGCACCACTCTCTGCACGAAGAAGTTGCCCCCAGGCCCCTTTTAAATCTTTCCCCTCTCACTTTAAACCTATGCCCTCTAGTTTTGGACTCCCCCAGCTCAGGGAAAAGACTTTGTTTACCCTATCCATGCCCCTCAGGACCTTATAAACCTCTATAAAGTCACCCTCAACCTCTGATGCTCCAGGGAAAATAGCCCAGTCTATTCAGCCTCTCCCTATAGCTCAAACCCTCCAACCCGAGCAGCATCCTTGTAAGTCTTATCTGAACCCTTTAAAGTTTCATAACATCCTTCCTGTAGCATTATGGACTTATCCATCACCTTCAACAGTTACTCCCTTCACCACTGATGTATACTGGCTGCAGTGTGTATCATCTTTTGCAGCAAGTCATCAAGACAGCTCTGACTTCACCATCCAAACTTACAACCTAGAAGGACAAGGGCAGCAGACACAAGACAATGCCAATACTAGCAGGATTCCAAGCATCATCCTGACTTAGAAACATATCATTATTTGTTTGCCGTCACTGGGTCAAAATTTTGGAACTCATTCCTTAAAATCATGAACAGCACCAGAAGTCAGCTCACCACCACCTTCTCCAGAGCATTTAGAAATGAACAACAAGTTCTGGCCTAGTCAATACCACTCACACCCAGGGAAGAATTTTATTAAAAATTATCAGGTGTGACTTTTGACTGGAGGTTGCTGGATATAAATCATAAGTGACAATTTTGGTTCCTTTCTCTTCCTAGTTTTTAACATGGCCTCTGCTACAATTAGTTAACTCAAAACACAGATTTACCCAGAATCTATTAATTTGTTTGATGTTACTAGCTTGCTCTTTCATTTATATCCAGGCACATGCGATTACAAGAGAACAGCAGATTTTGGAATTAGGAATACCCTTTGTGCATACAATGCTGTGAATTCAAAGGCAGTGGTTTGACAAGGAGACTCTTTCATTCACTTTGCTCTCCCCAGGGATGAGTCTCACACTCCTGTCTTCCCGGGGATGAGTCTCACACATTCCTCTCTCCCCAAGGATGAGTCTCTCACACTCCTCTCTTCCCAGGGATGAGTCTCTCAAACTCCTCTCTCCCCAGGGATGAGTCTCCTATACGCCTCTCTCCCGAGGGATGAGTCTCCCACACTCCTCTCTCCCCAGGGATGAGTCTCCCACACTCCTCTCTCCCCGGGGATGAGTCTCCCAC
>NC_063369.1:1864815-1877575 GCF_021869965.1 Rhincodon typus
ACACTCCTCTCTCCCCGGGGATGAGTCTCCCACACTCCTCTCTCCCCAGGGATGAGTCTCACACTCCTCTCTCCCTGGGGATGAATCTCACACTCCACTCTCCCCGGGGATGAGTCTCTCACACTCCTCTCTTCCCAGGGATGAGTCTCACACTCCTCTATCCCCGGGGATGAATCTCTCACACTCCTCTCTTTCCAGGGATGAGTCTTGCACACTCCTCTCTCCCCAGGGATGTGATAGACACTTTCTTACACATTATCAGTGCATGTTAGGTGATTTGTGGTTTAAACCAGCTCTCCTGGCAGCAGTAAATTATTGCTGAAGCCTTCATTTAGACACAATGTGAAATTGGGACAAAAACAGAAAATGCTAGAAAAACTCAGCAGGTCTGGCAACATCAGCAGGAAGAAAAACACATTTAATGTTTCAAGTCCAGTGACGCTTCGTCAGAACTGTGAAACTGGGATCTCCTACATCAATGTGGTAGAGATTCCCTATTTGAAGGGACTGAGGGTGGGTTTCTTCTTCTTGTGGTCATATTCCTGGCAAAAAACAATGGCACTTATGGGAGATATTGATGCAGAAATTACTAGCCAGGCTTATAGAAGGGGTGATATGTAACTAACAGTTTGAGACAGATTTAACTTAAAAAAGCTACACTGGCACTATCCCCACCTCTTCCTCCGTTACATCGATGACTGTATCGGCGCCGCCTCGTGCTCCCACGAGAAGCTCGAACAGTTCATCCACTTCACTAACACAGTCCACCTCAACCTCAAGTTCACCAGGACAATCTCTGATACCTCTCTCTCCTTCCTGGACCTTTCCATCTCCATCTCTGGTAACCGCCTTGAAACTGATATCTATTTCAAGCCTATCGACTCCCACAGCTACCTAGACTACACCTCCTCTCACCCACCTTCCTGCAAGACTGCAAACCCCTACTCCCAATTCCTCCGCCTCCGCCGCATCTACTCCCAGGATGAGGTGTTCCACTCTCGAACATCCCAGATGTCCTCGTATTTCGAGGACTGCAACTCCCCCCCCTCAGTGGTCCAAAACGCCCTCGACCGCATCTCTTGCGTTTCCCACACCTCAGCCCTCACACCCCCTCCCTGAAATAAAAACAAAGACAGAATTCCCCTTGTCCTCACGTATCACTCCATTAACCTTCGGATTCAATGCATCATCAGCCACTTCCGCCACCTGCAATCTGACCCCACTATGGAGGATATATTTCCCTCCCCACCCTTATCTGCCTTCCGGAGGGACCACTCTCTCCGTGACTCCCTTGTCCGCTCCACACTCCCCACTAGCCCCACCACCCCCTGGCACCTTTCCCTGCAACTGCAGGAAGTGCTACACTTGCCCCTACACCTTCCCTGTCACTCCCATCCCAGGCCCCAGAAAAACCTTCCACATTAAACAGATGTTCACCTGCACATCCGCTAATGTGGTATATTGTATCCGCTGTTCCCGATGTGGCCTCCTCTACATCGGTGAAGCCAAGCGGAGGCTCGGAGACTGCTTTGTGGACCACCTACACTCGGTACATGACAAATGACAACACCTCCCAGTCGCGAACCACTTCAACTCCCCCTCCGACTCCCTGGGTGACATGTCCATCCTGGGCCTTCTTCAGTGAGACAATGATGCCACCCGGAAACTGGAGGAGCAGCACCTCATATTCCGCCTTGGAACCCTACAACTCAATGGTCTCAATGTGGACTTTACTAGCTTCAAAATCTCCCCACCCCCAGCCTCATCCCAAGACCAACCCTCCCTCTCATACCCGCCTCCTTAACCCACCTCTCTCTCCCACCTATCCGCTCCTCCCACCTCACTGACCAATCCCCACCACTACCTACCTGCTATCACCATCCCACATACCTTTCCCAGCCCACTATTTATTTCAGAGCCCCCTTCCCCTCCCCCAGAACCGAAACGTCAGTTTTCCTGATCCTCTGATGCTGCCTGGCCTGCTGTGTTCCTCCAGCTCCACATTGTGTTATCTCAGACTTCAGTATCGGCAGTTCTTACTAACTCAGAGTGGAAACTTGTTTTACAACACTAAGAGACATGATCACTGTGAAATGTAGGAGGCAGAGGATTGATTAGCCTTAAAACGGATGTGGTCATTGTAAAAGGCATCAACTAGAAATTCATCCAGTTTCACAGAAAAATGCAAAGTCCTGGAATAGATTGTAGTAATTGGATAAAGAGCACGCACATACCAACATGATTACAAAATACATAACTATGTAAAATCATCTATGATCAGAGAAGCGGTCTCTCCACAAACTGTGTTCTGTGTTCATTGTTTTTAATAAAACCACTGTCTTGTTCAGACCTACAACTGTCTCAATCTTTAATGTTGCTTGAACACTACACCAGCCCTGAAACAGATTGGCTAGTTGTCACTGTGCTTTATTGAGGGTCTTACCTGAGGATGCAGATGCACGTCTTTGACCCCCCAGTCAGCCGGCAGAAGCCAAACCGCTGGTTTCCATCTAGATCTGTCAGCACGAAGGTGAACTGCTGGACGACTGAGCTCTCCCATACCCTGCCAAACACACACATGATTGACAGCTCATATAGTGAGTTCACACGTTACCATCCAGAATCAGGTTTGTAACCCAATAACTAACTCATCAGAGGGCCTCATGCCGTCCATTCAAATATTACTTTATGGTCTCATTACAAAGTCAGGGTTAAACTACCATTCCATACACACTGGAGATCCATTCAATTATCAGCACATTTGGCCAGTGAGCTGGCACATCAGAACACTCACCATTGTAAGTTATGTGGATATGCCTGATGGCTGCTGTGGCAAAATTAGTCTGTGTGTCTTTTGGACAAAGACAGGATGGCTGGGCTATAAAGCCCCATGGTTAAATAGCCTTCCAGTGTTCACAGTCAGTGTCTGTCAGAATGCACTTTGAGTCCTGGTTCAGATATGAATAAACAGCTTACCCAATACGAATAAATCTAAAGGAGTGTATCAGCATGGGGTGAATGTGGCTCAGGAGAATTATAATGACAATATTCTCCAGCCTATCAGTATCACCCAACTTCCAGTCAGGGTCAACTTTAATAACAGGATGGCAAGCAAGACAAAATCATAAAAGTTAATCAGCCTTCACAAAAATAGTACCTAATTCTTAGTCAAAATCTTTTTAATCCAGGATTGAAGAAAAAGAATGAACTTTCAGATATACACAATCCAGAATCAAACTCTAGTCTTAGTCCAGTATGAATGCCCTCTGCACTAAACAAGTTATCTCACTAATATGCTATCACAAACTGATGTTAAACAAATACAGTGCGACTAAAAAATGCAACCCCACTAACTCCCAGTCTTCTGCACACAAAATGTTGAATTAGCAGAATAGTTGAATAAACTCAAGACTATCTTGTTATATTGTTGGTATGTAGTTTCATAACATATTACATAGAGATTGCTGGCATGCTGTGGAAATAACCAGTTTTTCAACTGCTCTATCAAACATTGGAACATAAGACCAGAAGTGGGCCATTCAGCCCATTGAACCTGCTCTGTCATTTAATATGATTATGACTAATGAAACACTTCAATGCTTTTTACCCACATTACCACCATAATTCTTTATACCATTGTAATGAGAGATCCATCAATCTCTACCTTAAACATACTCAAAGACTGAGCTTCCACAGCTCTGTGTGGTAGAGAATTCCAAACATTCTCAGTTTGCCTAAGGTAGGTGTAGAATAAAGCTTTTGTGTCAAAACACCTGAAGCACACACTCTTTTTCAATGTTGGCTTCTCCAGTTTCCCTGCCACCAGCCCATTGGTGCTTCTCTTTTCTCAGATTGCCCTTTTATGGGTTTGGTTTGACCACAGCAGTTTCCTGCATCGAAAATCGTTATTCAGTCCATCCTGTCCATGTATGTTCTTTGCTACAGTCATCTGACATTATTTCCACATTCCAGTCCTCCTCCTAAAGCTCTGCATCTTCCTTGGCTTGAACTCTCCATTAAATTCTATAATAGTCCTAGTCACAGCCACTCCCTGTGGTGAAGCATTCCAATAATAAAGAGCTGTTTCCGTCTCTCCCTCTCACACTTACTCTCCTCATGACAATATTAAATTGCTGTCTCCTGGGTTCAATATCTTCAGGTTGAATATTAATCTGTAAACGTTTTATGGAGTTAATTTAGTGTAAAAAGGAATATTTAAGAGGAAATTAAACCCTGGTTTAACCTGTCACTGTTTGTTGTGGTATTGCACCCAACAGAAACTGACTGAGACCTGACCTTCAACTTGATTTCAATGAGGATCTGAAGCTGGCCTGAGACTGAGGAAGTTCAAGGACATGACACTTAGCCCCAAACCCCAGAGTTCATTCTTACCGTTCCACATCAAAAGGAAAGCAGAATTTGGGCAGGCTCTGTAGAGATTCCTGTGAGAGAAAAACAGGCTTACATTCATGTTTAAGAACTGCTGTCAATAACATATCAGGTTAGTGTGTGTTTGTGTCTGGGACTCTGTTGGCTCAGGTCACTGTGACACTGAGCCAGATGTCCCTGGATTTGATCCCTGGGCCCCACTCTAGTTTACTGTCTAGCGTTTTCAAAGACTGCATGTATATTGTAGGATGTGACAATAAGTTTACAATGGGGCCTTGATCAGATAGGCTAATGGGCCAAGGAGTGGCAGATGGAGTTTAATTTAGATAAATGTTAGGTATTGCATTTTGGTAAGGCAAACCAGGGCAGGACTTATATAGTTAATGGTAGGGCCGTGGGGAGTGCTGCCGAACAAAGAGACCTTGGAGTGCAGGTGCATAGTTCCTTGAAAGTAGAGTGACAGGAAGGCAGGGAAGTGAAGAAGGCATTTTGCATGCTTGCCTTCATTGGTCAGAACATTGAGTGTAGGAGTTGGAATGTCAGGTTGTGGCTGTACAGGACACTGGTGAGGTCACTTTTAGAATACTGTGTACAATTCTGGTCGTCCTTCTATGGGAAGGATGTTGTTAAACTTGAGAGAGTGCAGAAAAAGAGATGTTGTCGGGACTGGAGGGTTTGAGCTATAGGGAGAGGTTGAATAGCTTGGGGCTTTTTTTCCCTGGAGCATTGGAGGCTGAAGGGTGACCTTGTAGAGATTTATAAAATTATGAGGGGCATGGATAGGGTGAATAGCCAAGGTCGTTTTCCTAGGGTGGGGGAGTCCAAAACTAGAGAACATAGGTTTAAGGTGAGAGGGGAAAGATTTGAAAAGGACCTGTGGGGTAACATTTTCACACTGACGGTGGTGCATGTCTGGAATGAACTGCCAGAGGAATTGGTGGAAATGTTTAAAATACAATATGTAAAGGACATCTGGATGGGTACATGAATAGGAGGGATTTAGAGGGATATGGGCCAAATTCTGGAAAATGGGACTATATTAATTTAGGTTATCTGGATGGCATGGACAAGTTGGGCCGAAGGGTCTGCTTCCATGCTGCACAGCTCTATGATTCAATGACTGTTCATGCCTCCCTGGTCATATAACCTGCTGACAATTTATTATGAGTTTTAAATCATATGAAACTTGTCCAATTAGAGTTAAAGTTGGACCTTTACTGCCCAGTTTCAAGATAAATGTGTGGATGAGCGAACTGGGGAGAGTTTCAATAAAACAAGATTGCGGGATAAATGGATAAAACTAAAGAAGGTGAAGAATTCCCATTTAACAACCCTGTTATAAAGGAGTAGGAGATAGCACTGAGACACCAGTCAGCCAGGCACTCTGCGTTTAACTGTAATGTGGTAGAATTCCCTCATTAGCACTGCGTATATATTCATAAATCAATTCACACACAAGATAACAAAACAGTGTTATAATCAACAACTACTTTACATGACTCATAACACCATAAGAAATAGGTACAGGAATAGGCATTACAGCCACTAACTTGGTCCACCATTCAAAAGGATCATGGCTGCTCTGATATTCCTCATTTTCCTGCCCTTTCTGTATAACCCTTGATTCCCTGGCCCGAAACGTCAGCCTTCCTGCTCCTCTGATGCTGCTTGGCCTGCTGTGTTCATCCAGCTCTACACCTTGTTATCTCAGATTCTCCAGCATCTGCAGTTCCTACTATCTCTGATTAAGAATCTATCTGGCTCAGTCTTAAATATACAAAAGGACTCTGCACCAACAGCTCTCTGTGGCAAAGACTTACAACCTTCTGGAGGACAAACGTCCTCCTCATCCCAGTCTTAAATTGACACTCCTTTATTCTGAGACTATGCTCTTTAGTCCCAGACTCTCCCATGAGGATAAACATCCTCTCAGCATTTACCCTGTCAAGTCTACTAAGAATCTTATAAGTTTCAATGAGATCACCTCTCATTCTTCTAAACTCCAGTGAGTACAGTCCCACCTGTTCAGCCTTTTCTCATAAGACAATCCTTCCAAACCGGGGATCATCCTAGTGAACCTTCTCTGAACTGCGTCCAACAAAATAATATCTTTCCTTAAATAAAGGAACCAAAACTGCTCGAAGTGCTCCAGATGTGGTCTCACCAGCACCTTGTACAGTTGCTGTAAGACTTCCCTACTCCTATACTCTGACTCCCTTGAAATAAGGGCCAACATTCCATTATCCTTCCTGATTACCTGCTGCACCCTGTGTGTCTGTGTTTCATGTACAACTATCCCCAAGTCCCTCTGTGTTGCAGCTTTCTGCAGTTTCTTTCCATTTAAATAACATTCTGTTCTTTGGTTCTCCCTTCCAAAATTAACAACTTCACATTTTCCCACATTATACTCCACTTGCCAATGTTTTGCACACTTATTTCTTGATTTGAGTGGCGGGAGTGGTGAGAGCGCGAGCCGGGAAGTGAACTATTATATTCGGGCATTGTCTAAACATGAAACAGTACACGTGTAGTGTCTCCCACCCATCCTCCTCCTCTATCCAAAAAAAAGACTGTGTGGAGGGTCGGTAAGGTAAGGTAAGATTCTTTTTTCTTTATTCTTTTGGCAATCTAGAGTAGAGGGAATTTTGTTTCCTTTTTTTTGCTTTTTTTTGGCGGGAAGCTGTTGGAGGGAGGAAAGTATCAACAAATTTAATTAACTCGTTACAATAAATTATATAAATTAAGTAATTAACTAAGTAGAAATGGCTGGACAGGTGATGTGTTGTAGCTGTATGATGTGGGAGCTAGCTGATCCCATTGCGAACTGCAGTGACCACATCTACAGCAAATGTTGATTGCTCGAGGAACTTCGGCTCAGAGTTGATGAGCTGGAATCGGAGCTTCAAACACTGCGGTACATTCGGGAGGGAGAGAAGTACCTGGACGCTTTGTTTCAGGAGGCAGTCACACCTGGTAGATTAAGTAATTCGAATTTGGTCAGTGGCCAGGGACAGCAGAGTGTGACTGTAAGTGAGGCAGATAGAGGGATCCTGCATTCAGGAACAGAGGAGCCTCAGCTCTTGACCTTGTCCAACAGGTACGTGGTACTTGGTACCTGCTCCCTGTGTGGATGAGGTAAGGACTGCAGGGAGGATGAGCCAACTGACCACTCACTGTGGTACGAGAGGCCATGCAAGAGGGGGTAGCAAAAAGACGGATGGTAGTTGTAGGGGATTCTATAATTAGGGGGATAGATAGTATCCTTTGTAAACAGGATTGAGAGTCCCACATGGTGTGCCTGCCTGGTGCCACGGTAAGGGATATCTCTGACTGTCTTGAAAGGATATTGGAGCGGGAGGGGGAGGATCCAGTTGTTGTAGTCCACACCGGAACAAACAACATAGACAAGATTAGGAAAGAGGACCTGTTCAGAGATTATCAGGAGCGAGGAACCAAATTAAAGAACAGGTCCTGAAGGGTTATAATCTCCAGCTTACTGCCTGAGCCACATGCTGATTGGCATAGGGACATGAGGATAAGGGAAGTAAACACGTGGCTAAAAGAGTGGTGCGGGAAAGAGGGGTTCCTTTTCATGGGGCACTGGCATCAGTATTGGAACAGGAGGGATCTGTACTGCTGAGACCGTCTCCAGCTGAATCGAGCTGGGACCAATGTTCTAGTGAAAAGGGTAAATAGGCTAGTCAACAGGACTTTAAACTAGAAAGTCGGGGGGAAGGGAATAGTGAAACTTGCCCCAGTGGGAAACAAAGCAGCAGGTTAACATCTGTAGTGGTGGATTCAACTACGTGGAAAAATATGAAAGAAATGACAGAGAAGGAGAACTCAGGAGAGGTTATTAAAGTCTCCAGCACAGACACAAATAGGACAGTGTTTGGAAAGGGCTAGCAATCAAACACTGGAAAAATGAATGACAATGAGAAGAGGGACAGTTAATATAGGACTGAAGATGTTATATCTGAATGCACGCAGTATAAGGAATAAGGTAAATGAGTCTGTGGTGCAGATCGAAATTGGCAGGTATGATGTGGTGGGCATCACGGAGACATGGCTGCAAGGGGATCAGGATTGGGACCTGAATATGCAAGGATATACATCCTATCGAAAAGGTAGGCAGGTAGGCCGAGGGAGCGGGGTTGCCTTATTAGTGAGAAATGAAATTAAATCAATAGGAAGAAACGAAGTAGGTCTGATGGTGTAGAATCTGTGTGGGTAGAATTGAGGAACCGCAAAGGTAAAAAAACCATAGTTGGAGTTGTGCACAGGCCTCCAAACAGTAGTCAGGAGCTGGAGCGCAAGATACACCAGGAGATAGAAAAGGTGTGTAAGAAAGGCAAAGTCGCAGTGATCATGGGGGATTTCAATACGCAGGTGCACTGGGAAAATCATGCTGGTAGTGGATTTCAAGAAAAAGAGTTTGTGGAATGTCTACGAGATGGGTTTTTGGAGCAGCTTGTGGTGGAGCCCACAAGGGAACAGGCAATACTGGATTTAGTGTTGTGCAATGAGGCAGACTTGATAAGGGAGCTTAAGGTGAAGGAACCCTTAGGAGGCACTGATCATTGTATGATTGAATTTACTCTGCAATTTGAGAGGGAGAAGATAGAATCAGAGGTAATGGTATTACAGCTGAATAAAGGCGACTACAGAGGCATGATGGAGGAGTTGGGCACAACTGACTGGGAGAGAAGCCTAACAGGAAAAACAGTGGAACAGCAATGGCAGGAGTTTCTGGGAGTAATTCAGGAGACGCAGCAAAAATTCATCCCTCGGAAAAAGAAGCATGGTACAGGGAGGATGAGGCAACCATGGCTGACTAAGGAAGTCAGGGATAGCATAAAAGCAAAACAGAAAGCATATAATGTGGCAAAGGGCAGTGGGAAACCAGAGGACTGGGAAGCTTAAAGACCAACAGAGGGCAACTAAAAAAGAAATAAGGAGGGAGAAGATTAAATATGAGGGTAAGCTAGCTAGTAATGTAAATGAAAACTGTAAGAGTTTCTTTAGATATATAAAGGGCAAAAGAGAGGCAGAAGTGGACATTGGACCACTGGAAAATGATGGTGGAGAGATAGTAGTGGGGAACAAGGAAATGGCTGAGGAACTGAATAATTACTTCACGTCAGTCTTCACGGTGGAAGACACGAGTAATATCCCAATAATTCAAGAGAGTCGGGGGCAGAGATGAGTATGGTGGCCATCACCAAGGAAAAGGTGCTAGTAAAACTGATTGGCCTGAAGGTGGATAAATCACCTGGACCAGATGGACTACACCCCAGAGTTCTAAAGGAAATAGCTGAAGGGATAGTGGAAGAGTTAGTGGTGATCTTTCAGGAATCGCTAGAGTCAGGGAGGGTCCCAGAGGACTGGAAAATTGCTAACGTGACACCCCTGTTTAAAAAAGGAGTAAGGCAAAAGATGGAAAATTACAGGCCGATTAGCCTAACCTCGGTCGTGGGTAAGATTTTTGGAGTCCATTGTAAAGGATGAGATTTCTGAATATTTGGAAGTGTATGGTAAAGTACAGCAAAGTCGGCATGGTTTCATCAAGGGGAGGTCATGCCTGACAAATCTGCTGGAATTCTTTGAGGAAGTAACGAGCAGGGTAGGCCAAGGAGAGCCAATGGATGTTATCTACCTGGACTTCAAGAAGGCCTTTGATAAGGTGCCGCACAGGAGGCTGCTGAGTAAGATAAGGGCCCATGGTATTAGAGGCAAGGTGCTAGCATGGATAGAAGATTGGCTGTCTGGCAGAAAGCAGAGAGTGGGGATAAAGGGGTTTTTCTTAGGATGGCAGACGGTGACAAGTGGTGTTCTGCAAGGGTCAGCGCTGGGACCACCACTTTTCACCTTGTACATTAATGATCTAGATGAAGGAACTGTGGGCATTCTGGCTAAGTTTGCAGACGATACAAAGATAGTTGGAGGGACAGGTAGTATTGAGGAGGTGGCGAAGCTGCAGAAGGATTTGGTAGGTTAGGACAGTAGGCAAAGAAGTGGCAGATGGAGTACAACGTGGGAAAGTGTGAGGTCATGCACTTTGGTAAGAAAAATGAAAGCATGGACTATTTTCTAAATGGAGAGAAAATTCAGAAGTCTGAAGTACAAAGAGACTTGGGAGTTCTAGTCCAGGATTCTCTCAAGGTAAACTTGCAGGTTGAGTCAGTAGTCAGGAAGGCAAATGTAATGTTGGCATTTATTTTGAGAGGACTTGAATATAAAAGTAGGGATATACTACTGAGGCTTTATAAGGCTCTGGTCAGGCCACATTTGGAGTAGTTTTGGGCCCCATATCTCAGGAAGGATGTACTGGCCCTGCAGCGGGTTCAGAGGAGGTTCACGAGAATGGTGCCAGGAATGGAAAGCTTAACATATGAGGAACGTTTGAGGACTCTGGTATTATACTCATTGGAGTTTAGAAGGATGAGGGGGGATCAAATTGAAACTTACAGGATATTGAATGGCCTGGACAGAGTGGATGTTGGGAAGATGCTTCCATTGGTAGGAGAGTCTAGGACCCGAGGGCACAGCCTTAGAGTAAAGGGAAGACCTTTTAGAACGGAGATGAGGAGAAACTTCTGCAGCCAGAGAGTGGTGAATCTATGGAACTCACTGCCACAGAAGGCTGTGGAGGCCAGGTCATTGCGTACATTTAAGACTGAGATAGATCAGTTCTTGATTATCAAAGGGATCAAGGGTTACGGGGAGAAAGCGGGAGAATGGGGTTGAGGAACTTATTGGCCATGATTGAATGGTAGAGCAGACTCGATGGGCTGAATGGCCTAATTTCTGCTCCTATGCCTTATGGTCTTATGGTCTTATTTAACCTGTAACTATCTTTCTGTAAACTGTTTGTACCCCTCTCACATCCTGTCTTTCTACCTATTTTTGTGTTGTGTGCAAATTTGGCTACAGTATTTTCACTTCCTTCCTCTAAGTCATTAATATATTGTGAACAATTGTGGTCCCAGCACTGGTTCCTGTGGAACCCCACTGATCACATTACACCACCTTGAAAAAGAAACCCTTATCTCCATTGCTGTTACCTGCCCATGAGCTCATTCTCTCTGCATGTCAATACACTACCTCCAAATACAACACATCTACAGGTTACCCTCTATCCACTCTGGTTGAGACTTCCTTGAAAACACAAATGAATTAGTCAGGCACAACTTCCCTTTCACAAAGCCGTGCTGACTTTGCTTGATTAGATTATGATTTTCCAATTGTTCTGCGATTACTTCCTTAATAATAGATTCCAATACTTTTCCAACAATAGTTGTTAGGCCTAAAACAATCTTAAAATCTATCACAGTTCATACTTCAATGTAATTTCCATGTTTTGAAACAGGAGCTCATAATTAGTACAAAAGTACAGCAGATACTTGCGCCCCTCCATCAGTTGGTGGTCTAATCATCAACTAGTTCACTAACGAATTAGTTTGATGCTGAAGCAGTAACGTACAAAATTAGAGAAAGAATGCCACTTACCTGGTCACTGTAATCTTCAGGAAACTGGCTCAGCACATTAGGGTCTGAAAGAGCAAGCCAAGCAAACAGTCATCAATCTCAACAGTCAGATTGTACCCTGTGACATGCTGGGTTCTGTACTTATCTGCAAATTTTACACAAAGGTTTACTGTGAGAAAATGAACTGGAAGCTCAGAGACAGAGTCTGTTGACCCTGTATAGAACTGGAGAAGGAGCGAGACTCTGAAAGCTTGGGGCTTCAAATAAACCTGTTGGACTATAACCTGGTGTCGTGTGATTTTTTACCTTGTGCACCCCAGTCCAACACTGGCACCTCCACATCTGAACTGATTTGAAAGAACTACACTGGGAGGTTACCTTGGCTAAATACAGGAATTATACTGAAGTCGCAGAGTTCCCACTGAGCTCATCACCAATATCTGAAAGGTTAAAGTTACCCACAGACTCACAATCTCTTCAATCAAAATGACGAGTTCAGCAAAGTCTTCAGAATTGGTGCATGGCCCATATACTGTCAAGGGACAAGGCAGCAAAGCAGGCTGAATAGTGCAGCCAATATGGACCAAATGGCCTCCTTCCATCCTACATCATTCTATGATTCTAGTTGTGAGATTGAGCTACAAGATGGAGTTTAGTGGATCCTTACTGGAGTGGAAATGATGCTGCCCTGTGTAAGTTCTGTGGAAACATCTCTACATAATAAAGGCTCACTAATCCCTCCATTAGGGCCAATTTGGAAGCTGTCCCTCTTCACTTGATTTTGAATGTTGGGGAAATAAAAACAGATTAGTGGTAGGGTGATAGCAGGAACTGCAGATGCTGGAGAATCTGAGATAACAAGGTGCAGAGCTGGATGAACACA
>NC_063369.1:1878075-1878508 GCF_021869965.1 Rhincodon typus
GCGATGCTGCTCGGCCTGCTGTGTTCATCCAGCTCTACACCTTGTTATCTAGAAAATTCTATTTACCTTCTTTATTGCTATTCCAGCAATTTATGCCTCTCTAAGTCACTCACTTGTACCTCCTGAAACATGATAGTTACTGTATCTACATGAGTGTGAGGCTTCATTTAGAATGACCAGATGGGACACTCACTGACAGTAGCAAACACACAATGAGAGCTTCTGTCCTGCACTGTACAGAAACTGAGCGTTATGAGGTATAGCCTCCAGTGGAGAGCTAGTGTGTACTGACTGATCCAATACATCTTTTCAAAAACGCTATTCCTTTGTCAGATGTAAAATCAGTTGTTGTCTGATCTTCAGCTTTAATCTTAATTTTATTTTGGTCAGGGAATGCAGTCTTAGATTTGAAATTTTTACTGGAAAAAAAAAA
>NC_063369.1:1878608-1882869 GCF_021869965.1 Rhincodon typus
CTGTGTTCATCCAGCTCTACACCTTGTTATCTAGTTATCTTAGTCTTGAATATACTTAACGGCCCAGCCTTGGCAGTCCTCTGTGGTAAAGATTCCACAGACTCATTACCCTCTAAGGGAAGAAATTCCACCTAATCTGTCTTAAATGTGCAACCCCTTATTCTAAGATTATCTTCTCTGGTTCTAGACTCTTCCACAAGAGAAACAATCTTTCTGCATCTATCCTGTCAAGTTCCCTAAGAATATTTTATGTTTCAATAAGGCCACCTCTCATTATTCTGATTTCCAATGAGTACAGCTCCACCATACTCAACCTCTCTTCACAAGAGATTCCCTCCAGATCTAGTGAATCTTCTCTGTCTGCCTCGAATACCAGTATATCTTTCCTTAGATAAGGGGCCCAAAACTGTTCAAGGTATTCCAGCTGCAACCAAAAGACCATAAGATATAGGAGCAGAATTAGGCCACTCAGCCCATCAAGTCTGCTCAGCCATTTGATCATGGCTGATAAGTTCTCAACCCCATTCTTCTGCCTTCTCCCCTTAGTCCTTGATCTCACTACTAATCAAAGACCTACCTATCTCTGTCTTAAATATATTCATTGACTTGGCCTCCACAGCTTTCTGTGGCAATAAATTCCACAGATTCAATACCCTCTGGCCGAAGAAATTCCTCTTCATCTCAGTTGTAAAGGGTCGTCCCTTCATTCTGAGGCTGTGTCTTTGGGTCCTAGTCTCTCCTATTGGTGAAAACATCTTCTCCGCATCCACTCTATCCAGGCCTCTCAGTATACTATAAGTTTCAGATCCCCCTTATTCTCCAAAAGTCCGTTGAGTACAGATACAGAATTCTTAGCCACTCATTTGACGAGCCCTTTATCCCTGGGATCATTCTTATAAACCTCCTCTGAATCCCCTCCAAGGCTACCACATCCTACCTTAGATACTGGCCCAAAACTGTTCACAATATTCCAAATGTGGTCTGACCACAGCTTTTGATACAGCTTTAGCAGTACATCCCTGCTGTTTAATTCCAGCCCTCTTGAAATTAATGCAAACATTGCATTTACCTTCCTAACTGCCAATTGAACCTGCATGTTAATCTTAAGAGAATTCTGAACTAGGACTCAGATTTCTGAAACCTTTCCCCATTTAGAAAATAGTCTAGTGAAAATTGTCTGAACTGTCTGCAGTGTGTCTCTCCATAGATAAGGGGATCAAAACTGTTCACAGTGTTGCAGCTGTGATCTGACTAGTGCCTTGTATAGTTTTTAGCAAAGACTCCCTACTTTTATACTCCATTCCCTATTACGTTCTGAATCTGGATGCTAGTTTTTTTGTGGTTTATGGATGAGGACTCCAACGTCCTTCTGCTGTATACCTTGCTGCAGACTTTCTCTGTTTGAATAATATTCAGCTCCTCTATTCTTCCTGCCAAGGTGCATAAGCTCACATTTTTCCACATTATGTTCCACCTACCAGTGTTTGTCCCCTCACTTAACCTGTCTACATCTCTCTGCAGACTCTCAGTGTCATCCTTATCATGTGTCTTCACATCTGTTTTTGTGTCATCCACAAATCTGGTTCCAATATATTCACTTTCTTCACCCAAGTCATTAATATATATTGTAAATAATTATGGCCCCAGTAGTGACCTCTGTGGCACTCCCTTAGTTGCAGGTTGCCATCCTGAAAACTTACCTGTTATCCCAACTCGCTGTCTTCTGTCAGCCAATCCTGTAGTGCTAATCAATTGGCTACTTTGTCTGCGATAGCATCAAGCTTCCTGAGTGTTGTTGCATCCATCCAAGTGGAGGATATTTTATAACTCTGCTAACTTGTACCTTGTACATAGTGGACAGACTTTGGGGAGTCAGGAGATGAGTTACTTGCCATGGAATTCCTAGCCTCTGACCTGCTCTTGTGGCCACAGTATTTGTGTGGCTAGTCCAGTTCAGTTTCTGGTCAATGGTAACCCATAAGGTCAAAAACAGAAGTTGCTGGAAAAGCTCATCAGGTCTGGCAGCATCTGTGAAGAGAAAATCAGAGTTAATATTTCCGGTCCAGTAACCGTTCCTCAGAACAGTTCTGAGGAAGGGTCACCAGACCCGAAATGTTAACTGATTTTCTCTTCAGAGATGCTTCCAGACCTGTTGAGCTTTTCCAGCAACTTCTGTTTTGTTCCTGATTTACAGCATCTGCAGTTCTTTTGGTTTTTATTTAGCAACCCATAAGATGTTGAAAGCGGGTCAGATTAATTTAAACGCATGAATCTGCTGACTCTCTACATCCAGGCTCACACCTGAACGGTGAGTATGCATTCAAGATACTGAAGGACAGACAGAAACTCTCAATTCATGTCCAGTGAGGCAGAAATATTTTCTGGAAAGCATTTATAGAGAATGTCATTAATGGGTACAAATAGACAGTGATGTCAGAGACATTGGAACAATGATGAAGATATTACAGGGAATATAAACTGGGAATGGTCATTGGCAAATCATGCAGCAAAGTAGTAAATTTAAAAAAAACATATTTTAAATGAAATCTCCTAACTGGACTGGGACAGCTTCTGATCTTTTTTTCACTGGGTCTTTGCAACTTTTTATTCATTGCTCCATTTGTTTTCCAGTTTCTTGCCCTGGTTTGAAGTTTTCTACAAGCTCCTAAACAACATTGCTGACTGCCTGGCAAAAGGACAGGTAAATATTACAATGTGTAAAATGCACTACATTATAACCTTAATAAATGTACTATATCACACGTTTGAATTTGAGTTTGTTTAAGTTTTGAGTTCTGCTACCCCGATGCACTTTGTATGGTACGATCTGCCTGTAGGGCATGTAAAACATCATTTTTCACTGTATCCTGGTACATGTGACAACAATAAATCAAACTTCTAATATGATGAGAACTGACCCAACCTGTACCCCTTCCATTTAGAATGCTCCTGACTTTGCACATGCTGATGTTTTTTTGGAGTTTTCTCCTTTGCCTTAGTGCACTGGCCAGCTGTTTGTATGTTATAATAAATTTGTGTTTTTATTTCTGCAGAATAATGAAGTGAAAGAGCTCTTAAGAATGCTGTATATTCACCCACCTCCCCAACCAGACTCTCCACTCAAACTTGAACTTGTAAGTTAAAAAGAAGAAACAGCCTGCATTCATTTAGCATCTTTCACAACTTCAGGACATCCACAGGATATCCACAATCATTTTATACAGTCCCCATTCTCACTTTCTGTGCTGCGCAGTGTAGTCCTGTTAAAAAAAAACAAAGCAACATTCATTTTATACACCTTCAAATAATAGGAATTATGACTTGGTCAGTGTACCATTTTCTGATAGAGTCACAGAGTCATTCAGTATGGAAACAGACCCTTCGGTCCAACTAGTCCCTGCTGAACATATTCCCAAACTTAACTAGTCCCACCTGCCTGCACCTGGCCCATATCCCTCCAAATCTTTCCTGTTCATGGACTTATCCGAATGTATTTTAAATGTTGCACCTGTACCTGCATCCACCACTTACCCTGGCAGTTCATTCCACACACTAACCACACTCTGTGTAAAAAGTCAGAAATCACACCTCACCAGGTTATAGTACAACAGGTTTGTTTGAAAACACAAGCTTTCAGAGCCTCATTCCTCCTTCAGGTGTTAGTGAGAGAGGTCGTATCAGACACAGACTTTGTGTGTAAAAGATCAAAGGTTCACACCATTGATGAGGATGTACTAAACAAGTCTAAGATGCTGTTAAATCTTTAATCAGTTGGAAGGTTTTAATTGATTAATATGTATATGTAAATCCCCAAATTCCTTTCAAGTCACAGTCCTGAGAGAACTAAAGGTTTTATCAGTGTAAAAAAGAGGTGACGTTTTAGGTCAGACAATGCATGAGACCTTGTTTAGAATCTGTTTGTGTTTCACTTTGGAGTCAGACTGGTTTTATTTCTAAAGTAGGAATTTATAAAATGTCACATTGACTGACTGTGCTTAAATTGTGCTTTTTGAACAAAATAAAATGTATCTCCAAATACAAATTCATCCCATAGATTCACATGTGTGTGTGTGAGGTGGGGGGATGGTGGGGAGAGAGTGTGTATGCGTGCATGTGTGAGGGGGGGAGTGTGTGTGTGTGGGGGCGGAGAGAGAGAGAGTGTGTGTGTGAGAGAGAGAAAGAGAGGGGGAGTG
This sequence comes from Rhincodon typus, assembly GCF_021869965.1. Taxonomy (NCBI): domain Eukaryota; kingdom Metazoa; phylum Chordata; class Chondrichthyes; order Orectolobiformes; family Rhincodontidae; genus Rhincodon; species Rhincodon typus. The sequence goes on from NC_063369.1 coordinate 1,882,802, forward strand.
TGTGTGTGTGTGAGTATGGAGGGTAGACTCTGTGTGTGTGTGTGTGTGTGTGTGTGTGTGTGTGTGTG
>NC_063369.1:1883854-1894317 GCF_021869965.1 Rhincodon typus
GTGTGTGTGTGTGTGTGTGTGTGTGTGTGTGTGTGTGTGTGTGTGTGAGGGGTGATTGTGTGTGTGTGTGTGTTTGTGAGTGTGTGTGTGTATGTGTTTGTGTGTGTGTGTGTATGTGTGTGTGTGCGCGTGCACGCGTGTGTGAGAGTAGGAGAGTGAGAGTGTGTGTGTGTTTGTGTGTGTGTGCGCGTGCACGCGTGTGTGAGAGTAGGAGAGTGAGAGTGTGTGTGTGTTTGTGTGTGTGTGAGAGAGAGGGGGAGAGGGAGTGTGTGTGTCTGTGTAAGTGTGAGAGAGAGAGAGAGAGCAGGAGAGTGTGTGTGTTTGCATGTGTGTACGTATTCGTTTGTGTGTGTGTATAGTGCAGTGGGTTCGCCTGTAGTGCGACTTGAACCCAAGGTCCTGGTTGAGGCTGTCCTCATGGGGACCGAACATGGCTATCAGCCTCTGCTCAGTGACTCTGCATTTGTTGTGTATCCCAAAGTCCGCCTTGGAGAACATTTACCCCTCGTTCTTTTTAAATTGTTCTCTGTAGTAATGAGCCAAACAAACCAGCAAAGCTGCCCTGAATCCCTGAGATAAACTAGGGTACAATGAGTCATTTTAGTAATCCTAGGTGGAGAGCAGCTAAAATTGACCACTTACCTTCGTGGAAAAGTACATCTGCCCCATTTAGGCAAATAGCCAGAAGTCACTTACAATCCATATTGAAGTAGGATCAACAGAGTTAATATTGCAGGTTGATAATGTTTTGTGATACAAATACCTTCGAAGAGTAGTTGCTGTCGCAATTCGGGAAACACAATAACCAATTTACAGAGCAACAAGCTCCCACAAACAGCAATGTGACAATGACCAGATGACCTGCTTTTGAAACATTGGTTAAATATTGACCAGAAGAGAACTCCCCAGCTCTTCTTTGAAAAGATCCCATGGGATTGTGTCCACCTGAGAGACCAGAAGTATGATGTGGAAGACAGTGCCTCTGACAATACAGCCTTCCCGCAGTGCTGCACTCAGAGTGCCTGCCTGGATTATGTGCTCACATCTCTGGAGTGGGGCTAGGACTCACAGGTTCTGACTCCATGAGGGCACTGCCAACTGATCTGTGGCTGACAACAGCAAGTGCAACATTTTGCTTAACATGAAGTTGTTAGCACCTGCATTGTAGTGTGATATTTTAGAATGAAAAATAATTACACAAAACTGTTTCACAAGGCCCAGCAGCTGGGAGTTACAACAGGACGGTTTCTGAGAGATCAGAAGAGGGATCCTAGTAGTGGTATGCCATCGGTGAGTCGGGTGAAACCCGATAACCAAAACCACTGTACTGGAATTGACTAGATTAACCCAAATGGCACCTAACTCCAATCTAATTTAACTCAAGCAGCACCCCATGCATGCTGACCGACTTAACTAGCAACTTGTGCTCCCATTTTGTAAAAATATGCTATCTGCAGACTAACATCTCTAATTGTGCAGATTGTCAATCTTTCCTTTGTTAACAACGGTTTCCTGGTTAGCAAATATAACTCTACATTTCAGCCTTTATAATTCAAAGGATATAAGCCTGGTGACTATAGAGTCAGTTTGTGAGGTGGAGACCCCAAGGGAGATCCTGAGGGGGAGATTCTGATAGGGGGCCCCAAGGGGGGGATCCTGAAGGGGGAGATCCGGAGGGAGAATCCCTGAGGGAAAGATCCAGATGGGGAGATCTAGATGGGGAGATCCTGAGGCAGAGATCCTAAGAGATCTATCTAGGTGGGAGATATGAGGGAGACACCGTGCTGTCTCTGGTTCAGCTTGGGAGTGGCATGCCAACCTGGACAAGGCAGTCCTTATCAGATTGTACGAGGTGACCATTGGATACTTTTCCCTCCAAGTCTCCCACAGGCTGCACTCCAGACCAAACATCATAGTTTACCTACTGTTCAGTCTGATATTTCTTACCTGGAGACCAAGGGAAACTGACAGCCTGAAGCCCATGAAGGGTGGTATGAATCCCAATGTTGGCAGCACTAGCTGGAACCAGGCTTCAGAATGAGATCCACTTCTCACTGGGAAATAACAAATCATCACTGGAACATCTGGTCCTTTTGGCCAGACCAGTGCCTCCTTTGCCCGATTAAACTGCCTCCTGTTCTGGGTGGGTAGGAGTGGAAAGAATGGGGGGGAAGAAAAGAGTGAGGGGAGATAACAGAAATGAGGGGAATGGGAAGAGAAGGAGAGGGGAGGAGGAAGGAAGGGGAAAAATTCAGTCTCCAGCATTAAAGAACATCACAGAATACTTCTTATTTCAATCCTGTTGCCTTGCACCTCTGCTAACCACCTTGTCGTTCTTGTTAATCCCTTGTGGGAACTGTACTCCTGAAAATTAATCTCATTTTAACAAACACTGAGAAATGACACTCTGCAAACTGTATATTTTATAACTTTAAATACAATCATAACCTTTTTATCTCTTCCCCTTCCAGCTTTCTTATTTTATTGCCCCTGATATCAACAGCTTGCCTACAATACCAGAGAGTGTAAGTATGATGGAGAAGTGGGCTGCCTGATTGGGTCAGTGATCATCCCAATGGGAAATCTGCTTGGCAACAATTTGATGGTCATGGCCTACATTTAGCAAACCACCTGCAGGAACCCATTCAATTTATATCAGACACGGCCAGTGAGGAATAGTTATATCACTCAACTAGTAATCCAGAGCTAATGCTCTCGGAATACGGGTTCATATCCCATTATGGCTCCTAATGGAATTTAAATTTGATCAGTAATTCTGGAATTTGCTGTCATAAAAACATATCTCCTTCATTAAAGTCCTTTAGGGACTGAAGCAAAACTGCTGTCCTCTGGTTTGGACCTTATCGGGACCACATTGACACTTAACTGTCCTCTGAAATGGCCGCTCATATCAAAGGCAATTAGGGATGAGCAAGGAATGGCTTACTATGTCTTATGAAAGAATGAGAAATACACTCAAAATAGACGTGTACATAGACACGCACGCGTACAGATCTGTCCCATCCACCTTCCAAGCAAAAATCACCAAATAACAACCAGCCACAGCTCCAGTTGGCATGATCTCTGCTGATGAGGTATACTTGTGAATATCGGTGAAATCCAGCAGAAGGAAATTGAATAGATACATACAAGTCAAAGGACACTTGTTAGACATTGCTCAGGATTTTATGAGTGGTGGTGTTTACTGCCCATCACTTAAAAGGTACTGAAATTCACCCTGACTCAAGCAAGCTGCCCTGCAGGTAGTTAATGTTCCGAGGAGTCCCATCAGCCAGTCTGATTGGCATCAGCTCCCTATTCCCAACCTGAAGAGTGGTGACCCCCTGCGGGAACAGCACCCAATCCCTGAAGGATAAGCAGGACCTGGACAGCAGGGAAGTTGTTTGGAGGTGACAAGGGCCAGGATAGGTGGCTCAGCGAATTGGGATGGGATCAGAGGGCCTGGGCTTCTCAGGCCCAGAGCACAGGAGAGGACATCTGGTGGTGGTGGGGGGGGGGCTTCCATTTGGAAAGAGGAACCTGAAAACAAGTCTGGATAACAGTGTAAAAGGGGGTAATGTCACATCTATTCACAGGCCAGAATTTTACATTCCCCCCCTCCTCAACCACCATTGCAAACCCAGTCACAGGCACTGTGAAATTCTGGCCTATGAGATTAAGGTGTTGTATTTTGGTAAGGTTACTGGGAGGTTCAGAGGCCTATTTATAGTGACATTATATACCTGTCTTTCTATAAATACCTCATATCACTGCAAAACATACAGAGCAAATCTTCCACTGAGTGTTTTGCGTGAAGGAGTTCAGAGCTGACTGACTACAATATATTTATATCAGAATCAAGAATCATAATCACAATGAACGTTGATTGCTGCTTTCTCCATACAACACTATCCTGAATCCTCCCTGCACCCACAGCACCCTAACAATCAACCAGGCAGGTAAAAATATTACAGATTAATCACAGCTCTCGCTTCTGTTCAGAAATCTCCCTTCTCTAATTTCTTTACCTCTTTCAAGAGTCACAGGCAGTAGCAGTGTGTCTCACAGGGGGAGAGAACAGAGACATAAAAGGAATTCTGCCCATGAATTAGGATTTTGTGCAATGACACAAGACTGGAGAGGGTTTATTCTGTTACAGAAATGAGTGTGGGATTGTTGAGTGCTGTATTGATATTGATTCAGCTTTTCTCATAAGGTATCGCACAATTTTGCATAATACATTTCCTGTTTGTTGCCCAGTTTTGTATAAATGTTTTTTTGGCTTGCAGAGGAACCTGACAGAATACGTGGTTGCTGTGGATGTGAACAACATGCTGCATCTCTATGCCAGTATGCTACATGAGAGACGCATCATTATCACCTGCAGCAAGCTCAGCACAGTGAGTGCCAGCTTAGACTGGTGTCATTCTTCAACATCCATCCCTTCCCAATTCTCTTCCAACACTCAGCTTGAACCATCTGTCTCTATAGAGTACAGCTATGATTGTATCTACAGGGTTAACTGGGATACTCTACAAGGTTACCTGTGACAATCTGTATCTATGTGATTAGCTGAGATAGTCTATATCTACAGGGTTAGGGGACAGTCTCTATCTACAGGCTTATCTGGGATAGTCTCTATCTACGGGGTTATCTAGGATAGTCTATATCTACAGGGTAAGCTGGGACAGTCTATATCTACAGGGTTAGCTGGGATAGTGTATATCTACAGGGTAAGCTGGAACAGCATATATCTAAAGGGTTAATGGATTCTATAATTGAGATGCTCAACAGACCAATTCAGCTTGTCCTTTGATCCTTTCAGAGTTGTCTAATCTCAGCCCAGATCAGCAAAGTGGTTAGAATTGATCTTTAAGATGAAACACTCGGGAAGGATTCTTGCTCCTCAGCTCTGTCAGTGAGAGCTACTGGAAGATGCCTCTGTATGGGTGGTCCAGGACAATCCCAGTTTCATTACCTGGATTCAGTGAATGTTTGTACTGTGGGTATGGTAGAGAGGAATGCCTGGTCACGCTGGGACAAACTAAACCTGCAGGATGGAAGGGACCACCCTGACCTACAGAACAGAAGGGACCACCCTAACCTGCAGGACAGAAGGGACCACCCTAACCTACAGAACAGAAGGGACCACACTAACCTACAGAACAGAAGGGACCACCCTAACCTGCAGGACAGAAGGGACCATCCTAAACTGCAGGACAGAAGGGACCACACTAACCTGCAGGACAGATGGGACGACCCTAACCTGCAGGACAGAAGGGACCACACTAACCTGCAGGACAGAAGGGACCACCCTAACCTGCAGGACAGAAGGGACCACACTAACCTACAGGACAGAAGGGACCACCCTAACCTGCAGGACAGAGGGTGTGCATTGGGATAGGTGAAAACTTCCTTATCAATTTCCCTTCTTCTCAGTCAGAGCGCTCACAGCGTTTCCCGCCAGCACTTGGCTCTGGTGATGAGCACCATCAATATTTCTCAATCTCTGGCACCATGCTTTTTTAGATTCCCACATATTGATCTCCCTTAATCCTTGCTTAATCTTCAAGCTCCCATTATCTTCTTCCTCCAATACTGAGGAAGACATTACCCTCAATCTGCCAGACAGTGACCACAGGTTGTAGTCAGGAGCTTGAGGTCATTCTCTGTGATTTATTTATCTGAATATTGATGTTTTTTTTCTGTTCCACAGTTAACTGCTTGTGTACATGGCTCAACTGCAATGCTGTATCCCATGTACTGGCAACATATCTACATCCCTGTGCTCCCTCCACACCTCCTTGATTACTGCTGGTAAGAAATCCGTTCCTTTCCTGTGACTTGGATAGGGAGAACTGGTAAACAGTAGGCATCTCAGTAATGGCTGGAGTTGAGTGCAAATGCTGGAGGTGAAAGGTCAGCATGCCTAACCCTTTATCTTGTCTGTTATACTTGCAGTGCTCCAATGCCTTACCTCATAGGGATCCACTCAAGCTTGATGGAGGTGAGTGGGTCAGTGTGTTTCACCCATCACTATCTCACTCTTTGGTAGTGCTGACAAACACCTTTCCTCAAAGTATATTTCTTTTTTCCAGCCAAGCTTCATATTCTGACCATAGCGAAGGAACAAACTTTGACCTTTGGTAGCTCTTCACTGTCTCTGTCGTCTCCCATAGAAACACACCCTTTGTCCTGTCACTTGCTTTGCTTTCTCCCACTGTTGCAACAGGATAAAAGTCCAGATAGAATAGGTAAATGTAGAATAATGTTCAGAAGAAGAAACAGTGACAGAAGAACAAGACTGTGAGTTCAAACCACAATCCGGAAATTCAGAATGCAGTCAAGTGGCTCATGTAGATATTAAAGATCTCATGGTACTTCACAATAGAGTGACAAATTCTCCCAGTATCTGATCCAATAAATCTCCCTTTATCACCTCCACCCAAAACACAACCTGTTTTCAGAATCTTTCAGTATACAATATAGCTACCACACCTAGCTACATAATAAAAGGGGGAGGTGATGACCTAGTGTTATTATCGCTGGACTGTTAATCCAGAGACTCAGATAATGTTCTGGGGACAGGGATTCGAATCCCGCCACGGCAGATGGTGGAATTTGAATTCAATAAAATATCTGGAACTAAGAGTCTAATGATGACCATGAATCCATTGGTGATTGTCGGAAAAACCCATCTGGTTCACTAATGTCCTTTAGAGAAGGAAACTGCCAGCCTTACTTGTTCTGGCCTACATGTGACTCCAGACCCACAGCAATGTGGTTGACTCATAACCGCCCTCTGGGCAATTAGGGGTGGGCAATAAATGCTGCCTAGCCAGCGATGCCCTCATCCCATGAATGAATAAAGAAAAAAAATAAAAGTCAGTGAATTTCAAAATCCAAAGAATAGAATGAAGCACTTTTGAGGTGTTTTGAGGTGTCAAGACATATAAAATTTCCCAAATGCCATTGCTATCTGAATCGGTTTTCCAGTCATGAAGCTCATTGATATGAGGGTTGGGTAATGATCCAGTGGGTATTCTCACACGGACTGAAGGACTAGAACTGACTGTGGAGAAGCATCGTTGAATGGGTTGACCCTGAGCGATCCCTATCTTTCCCAAAGCAAATGCGAATGGGAGAAATGAAAGTGTGTTCCTTCAGGTATCCCTTTCTTTTGCAGAAGGTGAGAAGCAGAGCTCTAGAGGATGTGGTTATATTAAATGTTGACTCAAACACACTGGAGTCGCCATTCAATGATCTGGAAAAGATGCCGCCAGATGTGGTAAGTTTGAAGTGGTAAAGCAAGCCATCACATTCCGCTGAAAGCTGGAATTACTGAAGGGAGATGGCAGTATGGTAATCTTGTCATTGAATTAGTAATCCAAAGGTCATGCTAAACCCTGGGTACAGAGCGTCAATCCTCCACGCCAGCTGGTGAAATCTGAATTCAGGTAACAAACTTAGAATTGAAGGCTATGGTGATCGTAAAACCATTGTCAATTGTCATAAAATCTCATTTGGACCACTACTATCCATAGGGAACAAAGTTTGCTGACCTTACTTTATTTGTATGTTTACTTTAGACCCACAGTGATATGGTTAACTCTTAATGGTCTCTGATATGGCCTAGCAGGCCACTCAGTTATATCGAATTGCTTTGAATTCTAAAAAGAATGAAAACGAATAAACCACACGGCTTCAACCGCCCAGACAGCAGATAGAAAATGGGCAAACACTGTTTGGTCAACACTGTCAAGTCCTCTTTGCTAATATATGGGGACCAACGTTCTCTCTAAGCTGCACAGATGCTGCTTCGAAGGCCTGTGCATGCCAGTCAGCATTCCGATACCATTCCTAGTGTTGGCTTATCGTTTCAGAAATCACTGCTGTGTACCTGCAGAAGAAACAGAATTAGAGGGAATGTGGGTGGGGTCTAGTGCCGAAAGTGGGAGAGCTGTCCGACAGACCAGTCATGCAACAGCCTGACATGGTCACATACCAGAATCAGACATTACACACAATGTCTCAGACACCACCATCACCATCCCTGAGTCTTGTCTGTCCCAATGCCAGGACAGATCCAGCAGAGGTGACGGCACAGTTGTATACGGTAAGGAAGAGGTTCCTCTGGGAAGCTTCCATATTGACTTTGGGCCCCATGAAGTCTCATGGCATCAAGTCATAGAGTCATACAGCATGGAAACAGACCCTTTGGTCCAACTAGTCCATGCCGAACATAATCCTAAAGTAAACTAGTCCCTCCTGTCTGCTCCTGGACCACATCCCTCCAAACCTTTCCTGTTCATGTACTTATCCAAATGTCTTTTAAACATTGTACCCACATCCACCACTTCCTCAGGAAGTTCATTCCACCCATGTAACAATGTGTCAATTGTCATAAAAACCCATCTGGATCACTAATGGCCTTCCGGGAAGGAAGTCTGCTGTCCTTACCTAGTCTAGTTTACGTGTGACTCCAGACTTACAACAATAAGACTAATTCTGAACAGTCCTGTGGACAATTAAGGATGGAGAATAAATGCTGGCCTAGCCAGAGATGCCCAGGATCAAATATATCTTTAAAAGGGCTGGTTAAAGGCTAGGATTTACAGTGGAGGGTAATTCAACTCCAAGAGATAATTGGGGTGAAATGACTTCAAAAGGCAGGGAATAATTGGGAGGGGGTGGGAGTATAAATGTGAAGTATTGATGGCTGCCCCTTGATGTCCTTTCACCATCTGTTTGTTTGGTTTATTTCAGGTATCCATTCTGAAAGTGAAGTTGAAGAAGCAATCTGCAGTCACTGGGGACGTGGTGGCACGGGCCTTTCTCAGGGCACAGGCAGCAATCTTTGGAAGCTACCAGGATGCTCTTAAATTTAACTCCGTGAGTGCCCACAGTCATTCAGACTCAACTCCCTCTCCTCTTGCACTTGGAGACTCAATGTTTAATATGGAGGGATCTCTCCCAAACTCACTAATTGTTTGAAACAGCAATTTTTTTCCCTAACTTCTGAGAACCCTGAAAACATCAGGAAAGGGGCACATAAAGCTTACTGTGAGAGAGCAAATAAAGAGGGAAAGAAGTTAATTTGAATGTACAGTTGTCATTTGATTGTACAGAACTTGTACAGTATTGCTCAGAAAAGACACATGTTGGCAAAGCCTTCCATCTTGAATTGATTAGAGCAACTCACAGAATATAACATAGAGGAAAATTTATACTGCATTTATGGTGCAGGAGAGGAGAATGCTAATTGCATGGCAAGTGGATTGTGATTGACAGTTAACAGCCAGGTGCTGTTTAATTGTAAACTTGCATTTAGGTTACAACAAGAACATTCAGAGGCTGTTGGCCGGAGGCACATTGTTAAAATAGAGAGAAACAAGAAAGGATGTGATAAGGTTCAACTGTAAATTCTTTCCTACATGTTAGTATTGAGTGTGAGACCACTCTCCCAAGAGATTGGGTGAAATGATGAAAATTGCAGAAATTAATTATTCACCCATTAATTTTTACCCAGTGTTAATGTAGTTCCCTCGAGGGCTTAATGTTTAGATTATCACATGGCATGACACGGTGGCTTCCAAACTGCCAGAGCCCAGAAATCTGATCTCAAGTGCGACAATTGTTACTGTTTTCTACAATAGAAAGAGTCCTGCTCCTGATCATTACTTGCCTGTTGGCCATTGTATAAGAGATGGGTGGAGGATAATGAAGATTCTAGAAACCTTATTGATAGCCGCAGGCAGATACAGAATGGGCAGTGGAAACAGATTCAATACTAACTTTTAATGTGAGTTGGATAAATACTTAAAGAAGAAGCATCTGCTGGGCTTTGGGGAAAGAACAGGGGAGTGAGACTAATCAGATAGCTCTTTGACGATGGGCCGAATGGCATCCTTTAATGCTGATTGTTTTAATGACTGGCAACAGCTTAAGGAACTTAAGGGGAAAAATGGGGAAGAGAAGCTGTTAATGGAGTCTGTTTCCCTGTATGCTTAGGACGAACCAGTCACATTTTGTGAGGAGACGTTTTTGAATCACAAACCTGCCTTGAAGGATTTCCTGCAACATGCGGTACATCTTCAGCTGTTCAAACAGGTGAGACTTGGTAAGACAGGAATAGAGCCTGTGTACCAGGAATGAACCCAGCATTTGGCAAGGTTCACTACTAAGCATTAAGACTCCTCAAGCTGATGAATAATCTCTTAATGCAAGGACAGAAAGTCCCAACTTCCTCTTCCATTCAGCATTGCAAATGGAAAACATCTCGGAATTTTACGGTGAAGAAAGTACACATTGAGCCCATCAAAGGCATTTCACATCTGTGCCACAGCAATCCTGAATTCATCCAACTGCTCAACCCTCTCTCCAAAGCCCTGTGTCAATCCTAAACTCATTCCACTACTCAATCCTCTCCCCATAGCCCTGTGTCAATCCTAAACTCATCCCAC
>NC_063369.1:1894327-1895314 GCF_021869965.1 Rhincodon typus
TCCCCATAGCCCTGTGTCAATCCTAAACTCATCCCACTGCTCAATCCCCTCCCCATAGCCTTGTATCAATCCTGAACAAAACACCCTCCCCCATTCTGTCCCCAGGGCCCCATATTAATTCTCGTATTAATCCCCAAATTAATCCCACTGTCCCATTTTCTCTGCATAGCCCTATTAATTCCAAATTAGCCCTCCTGCCCCACTCTGTCCCCATACTCTCCCCATAGCCTGGCATCAATCTCCAAATAAATCCCTGCCCAACTGTCATTACTTGGTCTCTGATCCAACTGTTTCAAATATATGTCCAGATTGCCATTTAAAATTATATGTTTCTTCATCAACCAGTCCCTGTGGGGAGAAAAACAGCTGAGACTTCAACAAAACCTGTGTAAAGAAATTTCTTCTCCCCCTCTCCTGACTTTTAATAACGATTTTAACTTATAGTCCCATAAGACCAACACCCCACACATTGCGTACCCCACCCCAATCAGAGGTAAGAGCAGTTTGTTTATTTCTTCTCTGCTTTGGATTCAGTTTATAGACAATCGACTGGAAAAGCTTAACCAAGGGAAAGAATTGACAGACATATTCGAAGAGGAAGTCAATCTAGGTGGCTTTTCGTCAGGTGAGAGCTGCTGATCTTGAGTTTACTCTGTCATAATGCAGCAAAGACACAAGTTGCACCTCCTTACAATACTTCTCTTCACTGATCAGCAATAACGTTACCTCTTGTTTGTCTGTCTGTCTCTCTCTCGCTGCAGGCTGCTCCAAATTGTGGATTCAAAACTTTAAGGTAAGTAGAAACAAACTTTTCAGTTTAGTGAGAAAGCCAAATGAAAGGCTAAAATTCAGGATACAACCAGGGCTGATGAGAAATTTGAGAGAAGACATGAACAATAACACCGACTGTGACAGTGTTGGACTGTGTGACTGTGACAGGGTTGGACTGTGTGACAGTGACAGGGTTGGACTGTGTGACTGTGACAG
>NC_063369.1:1895324-1895754 GCF_021869965.1 Rhincodon typus
GTTGGACTGTGTGACAGTGACAGGGTTGGACTGTGTGACTGTGACAGTGTTGGACTGTGTGACTGTGTCAGGGTTGGACTGTGTGACTGTGACAGTGTTGGACTGTGACAGTGACAGGGTTGGACTGTGTGACAGTGACAGGGTTGGACTGTCTGACTGTGACAGTGTTGGACTGTGTGACAGTGACAGGGTTGGACTATGTGACTGTGTCAGGGTTGGACTGTGTGACTGTAACAGTGTTGGACTGTGTGAGAGTGACAGGGTTGGACTATGTGACTGTGTCAGGGTTGGACTGTGTGACTGTGACAGTGTTGGACTGTGTGATTGTGACAGTGTTGGACTGTGTGACAGTGACAGGGTTGAACTGTGTGACTGTGACAGGATTGGACTGTGTGACAGTGACAGGGTTGGACTGTCTGACTGTGACAGT
>NC_063369.1:1895764-1897309 GCF_021869965.1 Rhincodon typus
GTTGGACTGTGTGACAGTGACAGGGTTGGACTGTCTGACTGTGACAGTGTTGGACTGTCTTTCGGTGAAGATGTTGGACTGTGTGATGGTGACGGTGTTGGACTGTTTGACAGTGACGGTTTTAAACAGTCTGATGGTGTAGAACTGTCTGACAGTGATGGTGATATCTGATGGTAATAATGTGAGACTCTGTGACAATGAAGGTTTGAAAATGTCTAGTGGTAACGGTATGAGACTTTCTGATGGTGATGGTGACAGTGATGGTGTGGGACTGTCTGACGTGTTGATTTTTTGACTATGTTTCCAGAAAGGTGGTGGAGCTCTGATTCACACAGTGAGGTCCAAGACCAATCCAGCCATGAAGAACATGTATAAATATGTAAGTTCAGAGTTAATGGGCAGTCCATTCACTACTGGGGTAGTGTGACTCTTGTGAAGGCTAACGTTAATTTAGCTGTCTAGACTAACTGACAAGTTAACTATGGTCTGAACAGGGAATGATAACAACTGGTGGAACTGAAACACCGCAGCTGCAATTTGAAACACCTATCGCTCTTGCCTAAGTGTTACAAATATGAAACAACTCATGTAGAGGTCTCACTTCCTGTCCACAATCCTCTTGATCCTACTTGTGCTTCTTTTGTGCTTATTGTCCAAGCAAAGTCACCTATCCTTCATCTTATTTGTATCTTATGGATCCACCCTTTGTTTTCTCTAACCCAGGTCCAACCCTACAACGCTCTTGAGATCTCTGCTCTCCTCCTCTCTGACCTACTGCGTATCACTGACTTATTTTTTAGCTCAAAACTGAACTCTGTTCACAAGAGTATCTTCATATGCATACATACGTAGTCACTAAAGTAGTTTGGTTCTGTACAATAGCATATGGAGAAACAAACAAACATTGGAGTTTGACTCTATGCAGCAAATAAACCAAAAGCATTACTTGTACAAGACTATATTTACATATATTTGAGGCACTGGGAGAGTCCGAGAACTGAACAGACCACCATTTACTTTCAGCAGAAAGACCTCAGACAGTGGTCTTTCCCCACCGCTCCTTGGCGACGGCTGCCTCAAGCATTGGTGTTTCCCTCAGCACATAGTCCTGCACCTTGGAATGTGCCAGTCTACAATACTCAGACGGGGTTAACTCCCTGTTCTGGAAGGCCAACAAGTTTCGGGCTGACCAAAGAGTGTCTTTCACTGAGTTTATGGTCCTCCAGGTAGAGCCAATGTTTGACAACAAGGTGCAGGGCTGGATGAACACAGCAGGCCAAGCAGCATCATAGGAGCAGAGAGGCTGACGTTTCGGGCCTAGACCCTTCATCAGAAAAGGGGGAGGGGAAGGGGGTTTTGAAATAAATAGGGAGAGAGTGGGAGGCGGATAGAAGAGGGATAGAGGAGAGGATAGGTGGAGAGGAAACAAACAGGTCGAAGAGGCGGGGATGGAGCCAGTAAAGGTGAGTGTAGGTAGGGAGTTAGGAAGGGGATAGGTCAGTCCAGGGAGGACGGACAGGTCAAGGGGGCGGGATGAGGTTGGTC
>NC_063369.1:1912309-1930784 GCF_021869965.1 Rhincodon typus
TAGGGTGTATTCGATCAGGTTAGGGTTAGGGTGTATTCGATCGGGTTGGGGTTAGTGTGTATTTGATCAGGTTAGGGTTAGGGTGTATTCGATCGGGTTAGGGTTAGTGTGTATTCGATCAGGTTAGGGTTAGGGTGTATTTGATGGGGTTAGGGTTAGTGTGTATTCGATGGGGTTAGGGTTAGTGTGTATTCGATGGGGTTAGGGTTAGGGTGTATTTGATTGGGTTAGGGTTAGTTTTGAGTCTAATTGATTCTACATCAGAGCGAGTCATCTACATTCTATACATTAGCTTGCTTTCTCTCCATTGATCCTGCCTGACCCACTGTGATCTCCAGCATTTTCTGTTTTTAGTTCAGATTCCAGCATCTGCAGTAACTTGTTTCTACTTGCTTTTTTCAGACCAGCTTTATAGATTGTGAGACAGCCCTGTCAGTTGATGGTGTGAGCTTAAAGAAATTGGCAGCCAAGTTGGTGGTGGGGGGTGGGGGGGGCGGCGGGGTGGCGGGTGGGTGGGTGGGTGGTGGAGGGTGGGGTGGGTGGCTGGGTGGTGGAAAGCACCTGCTTCAGTGACAGATGTTTATTCTTGGTGCTGAGCTTTATAACATGGGAGTTCACACAGTGCAGGAGTCTTTGCATTGATTATGGAGTTGTTTTGTTGGTGTGATAAAAGAGGCAGGGACTCTGGGGAGAAAGTGTAGACAGAGGCTGATACTGTGTAAAAGCTAAAAAAGAAGTGAAATACACACATCTGAGCAAATTGGAGGAAATACTGGGCCTTTAATGAAAAACAGAGAGTGTCACAGCAAAACGGGACGTCTGTTCACCGCATAAATAAATGATCCCCAGATTTGTTTTTGACATACCCAAAGGCTATTCAAGAATATGATCACTTTGAGAAAGACTTCCTGGACCTGGCTGAAATATTATATTAACGTACTTTCTGAAACTGACATTTTATTTGAAATTAGATTTCCCTTGGACCTCTCTCTGGCCTTATTGATTGTTCTTAAGTCTTTTCTCAGGCACTGCTGTTAAGGACTAAAATATTTAAGTTTGTTATGCATTTGAAATCCTGGAGTGGGAATGTCACCTTAATTATTGAGCTGTACTTGTTAATAGGTATTGTAATATTTCAGGTGTAATATTGCAGAGTCTACAGCCTTGATACCCTATAATATTGGAGCAAATTACTGCATATGCTGGAATCTGTACTGAAAATAACAAATACTGGAAATCAAAGTGGGTCAGACAGCATCCGTGGAGAGAAACTCTTCATCAGAGTTATCTAGACTCAAAATGTTAGCTTACTCTGTCTCTTTGGATGCTGCCCGACCTGCTGTGATTTCTAGCATTTTTGTTTTCAGTATTCTATATTATTGGTTTTATTTAAATTGCTTCCTCAGTCACATCCCCTTTGTCCTATCTCTCATCCAATCCTACCTATCCTCACCTCTCTCTCTCTCCCTCTCTCTCTCACACACCTCCCCCCCCGCCCTCCCCCCCAGCCCCCACCAACCTCCCCTCACCTCCCTAATCCAGGAACTGGAGCTTCCTTCATTTCCTCCTGCCATTCCAGATCCTGGTTCATCTTGTCCTTGGTTCATTGAATACTCCATCTTTCCTCCCACCCCCCGCCCCACCAACTCCTTCCTGGCACCTCACCTGTGTCTCCCCTTTATCAATAAACTGCTGACCACACGGCTTCCTGATCTGTGTGTGCGTGTCAGTGTGTTTGTGTGCATTCCTGTGTTTACTGCCTATAATTTAGAAGATGAGTGTAAAGTGTGACTGTAGCAGTGCGTTGTGTGAAGAACAGGCCAGTGCATACACATAGTGAAGCTTGGCCAGGCCTTTCATGTTGGGTGTCGCACCCGAATGATGAATGGTGTTTCATTTCCAGGAGTTGGGTACAGAGCGAGGGGTACATCGCGGTGGCTCACTGAGGTGTGAGCCTGTAGGAGGCTCCTCCCATCAAAGGCGTATGCAGTCGGAGTGTTTACAGAATCGCCTACCCATCACCCAGCACTTTGGCCAGGTAAGGAGCAGCCTTGGCAACTGGCTAGGCATTCAGAACAGGCACTGGGCATCTTCACCCTTGCTGCTCACCTCTAGCCTGGCACACAGGCTTGTCCCCCTGCCACCCTACCCTAACCATGCCCTGGGCTGCAAGGACAGAAAGCTATTGAACTGTCTTAACAAAGTGTGATCCTGACCGACGCCATGTAGAGAATGTCAGGGATGGGTGATTAACAGAGGGGAACCTTGGCTGTTTTCTCATTCCCCCCATAGCCCACGTTTCCTTGGAGGAGAGGCCAGGTCACCTGTAGCCCCTCACCAGGTTACCGGCTGCTCGGCTTTAGAGAGAGCCAGGGCCATGGCCCATATCCAGCTGAAAAAGTCATGAGGAGAAGCAAATAGGGGAGCTATCAGCTTGAAGCAAGGGTCTTCATCGCCAAACAGGAGTCTGTATTACACAAGCAACAGCCTCAAAATGACTGGTCTCAGTCATATCAAACAAACTGCCCACTTTCTCCGTCTCAGTAAAACACCCCTTTCTAATTTTATTGAGAGTTTATACTGAGGCTGACAGGGCTGGGGAGGGGAGGGTGTAGTTTGTGGGTGTGATTCCAGCCAGGCCTCGCTTTGTTCTCACAGATTTGACATTTTTGTTGTTTCTCCTCCAGTCTCGTCCTCGCCGACCAGCTCGTCGCTACACCAATTCCGAGACTGTGCTGCCCACTGGGACAGACAGGTAACAATTTCAATGACAGATAAAATTCCCCCTCCCCACCACCACCAGCACCACCAACACTGGGTGCTGACTATACCCTCCCTCTCTGCCTGCTCTACGTTAACGGCACTTTCCCAAAATACCCCGGGGTACAGAGTCCCAGCCCAGTAAGTAGGAGTGACAGCATTCCCTCCCTCTCCACTATCCATGTGGAGCATTAAACCCCTCCCACTCCCTGTGTGGGCTATTAACCCTTTCCCCTCCATATGTGGCATTAACCCTCTCCCTGTCTGGAGCATTAACCCCCTATCACGCCCCCTTCCTTTCTGGGGCATTAATACCCACCTCATTCCCTGTCCTACCAATCCCCCTCCCTGTTTGGGTATTAACCCTCTCCCTACACCTAATGTCAACACTAGGGCTACTAACACCTTGCTGGCCACAGGTCCTGTCACTCTCAGCTACGACCGACTGAGCACTAAAGGAAAGCCCGCTGTACCTCTGAATTTCCTTTGTCAAATCCTGTGTGAGGTTTTTGAGTCCACAGTTTAGGATCTGCCAGATGATGCCATTTCAGTAATGATTTCTGTTTTGCTTGTAATTGGCCTGAATTGTACAGATCCAAGAGTGGGGAGCTCAGACTGGAGAGCTCACTGGACACGATCGAAGATGAGCTTCTGGACTGTAACCTTCTGCAGGATGAGGATATGGACCTGCTTGGGGAGATCTTTGACACACTGAGCACACAGACAGCACATGACAAAGGTCTTCTGTATGGCACTCGCAGCCTTGATTTCTATAACTTGGATTCTATGGAGGATATCCATAGGGTGAGAAATCCTGCAACATCGATTGTGCTGTGTCTGCTCATTGCTGTCCAATCTATTTGTGATGTAACGTTTGCCTGTCTAAGACATGGGTTCAAACCTCATGCTAGAAACGCAGGTCCAGAATCCAGGCTGATTCAATAGTGCAGTGCCAAAGGAGTGCTGCACTCTCAAAGGTGCAGTCTTTTCAATGAGATTTTAATTTAATTCTCCATTTACCCTCTGAGGTGCATGATAAAGATCCCAGAGTAAATGTTCACCAACATTTATTCCTGCACCAACACCCAGATTAACAAGCCATTTTAAAAAATGTATTCACACCCTGGAAGTGAACAAGACTGACAGTTAGAGCATACATCTAGTCACCCTGAGGTGTGCAATACAATTAAAAATAAATAAAACTAAAAATACAATTCTGTACAAAACAGCTTTAGAAAATAGTTAAGAACAGAGTCTCCAAATGCTGGGGCCAGTAAATCTTTCCTTCCTGAAAATCCTAATCAGTGAATCAGTGGGTTTTTAATCCCAAACGAGCACCGTCATGCTCCTATGTTGAGTTTTTGAGCATCAGTTTTTTCAAAATCTTCTTCCCTTTTTAACATGAACAGAGAGGTTTCAAACAGCTATAGTGGGATTTGAACCTGTGTTCTCATGATGACAGGATCAGGAATATAACAATACACTATCACCCCGAGTTTCTCTCCCTACATATATTTAATTGTCTGCTACAAGGCCATCAGATTTCCTTTATAGTGAAGTCACCATTGTCCCAGAGGAATATAGAGCTGTTCAAGGTTACAGCGTCGGTCCTGCCTTCTCAACCTCGCCCCTCACCTGAGGCATAGTGACCCACAGTCATCTATTTCTAACAAGAGAGAGCAGGCCTATTGTCCTCTGGGACTGTGACAACCTTATATTTCTTTATCTTAATGTGCAGTGACCATTGTTGTATAAAGTCAGTGTGCTAAATGCTCTTTGATGTGTGAGATCTGTTTGAATGCACCTCTCTCTGCTCAGAAACAATTTTATTTGTGACAATATGCAGACGACATTGTCTTCGACCAGGAAAAGCCTGACACTGAAACCTCGGGTCACAATATCTTATCCTCAACACAACAGGCATTGCTTATCCAAACGTCCTCATTAAACAGTTGTTTCAGTGCGTTGATAAACTGCTCATTTGTCTTTCTTGTGTTTACAGGTTAAAGACATCAACCCCAGTGAGGAAAACCTGAACTGCAAGAGTCGGAGGGAGTCCGAACCAGTTCAACCTGGCAATTGGGGTTTTGACGGTTCTGCAGAGTGTGTGAAGTCCCTCTCAGCTTCTCTGGATGAATTGTCAGGTTTATCATCTGTATCCAATAGTCAGCCAGACCTTGGAGATTCTGGCAGTCTCTCCAGCAGCAGTCATGAAGAAAACATACCAGCTCCCGAAACAGGGACATTGAAATGCAATTCTCTGACCAACAACAACACAACAGACCCTGGATCAACGGAGGAATCTTCATCCAACTCCCCGTCTGGCAAAGCCAATGATAAATGTACAGGGATTCATTGGGATAAAGGATCTTCACTGGCCCAGTCCAACGAAACATTGGCTGAAAATGGAAATTCTCAACTGGAGGTGAGCGAGACGAGCGAGACAAGAGGTGAAGTGCAAACTGAGACTGTAGAGCTCGGTGAACTGGAACTGTCTAAAGGTGAATCTAAGCAGCACTATGGACAAGAAGCTTCAGTGGATCATGTTGAGAATGCAATCATGTTCAGAGAGATTAAGCCTGACCAGACCAATAACACTGAAAAATTTCCACCACCAACTGCTCCTAAAACATCAACCATGAGGTGGAGAGCAAAGCTGACTGCCCAGGGCAATAAAGAACTAGACGGCAGTGATATAAAGGGGGAGTGTTCCAGTGGCCAGGAAATGGGATCCAAGGAGCCAGCTTCCCACCCAGAGTTCCCTTTGCCTGCTCCTGCAGACATGACCACTGGTGAGGAGGAAACAGCTCCCCACGTACAGTCTGCCCTCTCTTATTTCAAGGCTCAGTCAGGGGAACAAAAGGCTGATGCCATGAAAGGAAAGGTGCACCAGTCACCACCCTCAGCAGGGGGGTCCCCTGGTAAATGTGGCATAACTGAGTGTAAGGAGGACCTGAATCCACGAAAGGTGCTCTCTGAGCTCACCACCTCAACTAATGGGAAGCCAGGCAAAAGTTCACCATCTCCAGACAGTGAAAAACAGAGACCTGAACCTGCAACAACGAGTGATAAAGATTCTGACATTACACCACCCAGAAAAGTTTCAGAGCTAAAAAAGAGATTTGAATCCTAGCAAACAAAAGAATTTATACTTGACTATTTCCATAGTTGGGGCATGTGTCTTTCTAACCAAATGATGGATATGTTGGTATAATGTCTTTGCTTTGTGGCTGCGCTGCATATTACAGATCTGCACACTAGTTTCCAGGTCAGTTAGCATAATTTTTTTTTTTAGTTATATAGAAAAACCGAGCTGAAACACCTAAAAAATGTCAGTTGTAAACTGGAAGAGTGACTTTTAATTTTTCCACTAACTTCTTCCACTCAGTAACTTTTTTCAGAAGTGGCTTCCTGGACAACAATTCAAGCTCCAGAAATGACTAAAGGAGAGGAGTGGGGAGATAGGGCCTGGTACTTGGAGATTAAGCCAATATTTTTCAGAATTCTCTATATTTAAAGGTGCAATGTGCAGCCTAGCGGCTGCAAACAGGTCCTCGCACAATTGGAACAAAAACAAAGTTGCTGGAGAAGCTCATCAGGTCTGGCAGCATCTGTGAAGGAGAAAACAGAGTTAATGTTTCAGGTCCGGTGACCCTTCCTCGCACAATTGGCTTCACGACAGTACAGGAAATATGTTATTAATTGTGTGAAATAGAGTGCAAATCTGTGATAATATAATTCAGCATCCTGAAAATTTGCTTAAAATGCAGGGGACACCTTAAAAAAATGTAGATCTTTGACTTAAATCTTCATTTTGAATATCATAATTAGGTGAAAAATTGGAATTTCAGACCATAAGATGTAGGAGCAGAAGTAGGCATTCAGCCCATCAATGAGATCACAGTTGCAACTGATAATCCTTAACTCCACTGTCTGGCCTTATCACCATAACTGATCCTAACTGATTAAAAACTGTCTATCTCAGCTTTGAATATGGTCAATTACCCAGATAAAGAATTCCACAGATTCACTACCCACTGAGAAAAGAAATTCCTCCTCAGTTCTGTCTTAAATACTTACTCTGAGATGATGGCCTCTGCTCTACACTCTCCTACAAGAGGAAATAACCTCTCAGCATCTACTCTGTCCTACACTGTCAAGCCCCCTGAAATCGTATATGTTTCAAAAAGGTCTCCTGTCATTCTACTAAATTCCAAAGAATGCAGCCCAACCTATTTAACCTCCCTTCATATGAAACTCCCTCCATATCCTGGATCAACCTAATGAACTTTCTGTGGACTGCCTCCAATGCCAGTAAATCTTTTGTTATGAAAGGGGACCAAAAATGTTCACAGTATTCCTAAGTTCTGATTTGTGCCACGTTTAGTTTTTGCAAGACCTCCCAATTTTTATCCTCTAATCCCTTTGAAATAAAGGCCAACATTCAATTTGCTTTTTTTCATACCTACTGAACTAAGATGCTTACTTTTTGTGATTCATTCACGAGGATCCCCAAATCCTTCTGTTCCATAGCTTTTTGCAGTTTTTCTCAATTTAAATAATATTCATCACCTGTATTTCCCTGTTAACATACATAGTCTCACATTTTATTCCATCTGCCAAGTTTTTGCCCACATTTAACCTGTCCATATCCCTCTGCAGAATATGTGTGTCATCCTCAACACTTGCTTTCCCACTTATTTTTGCGCCATCCAAAAACTTAACAATAGTACATTCACTTCACTCATGCAAGTCATTAATACACATTATCGATAATTGTGGCCCCAGCACTAATCCCTGTGGCACCTCATTCATTACTAGTCATCATCCTGAAAATGCCTCCCTTTATCCCAACTCTCTATTTTCTATTAGTTAGCCAGTCCTCTATCTATGCTAACTTCCCATCACTGTGGGTTGTCATCTTATTAAGTAGCCTAATATGAGGTACCTTATCAAATAATATCTTTTGGAAATCCAAATATATATACTGGTTCCCCTTTGTGTCTCCAACTTGTTACCACCTTAAAACATTCTAATAAGTTTGACAGGCATTAATTTCCCTTCATGAAGCTATGCTGACTCTGCATGATTATATATCATATTTCTAAATGCTCCACTGTTACATCTCTTATCGCAGACTCTTAACATTTTTCCAATGACAGATGCTAAGCTAACTAGCCTACAGAACGTCTTTTGTCCCCCCCTTTTTTGGATAAGGGTAGTTGGCAGTTTTCCAAACATCTGGGACATTTCCAGAATCTATGTATTCTTGGAAATTTATTACCAGTGCATCCACTACCTGTGTCGCTGCTTTGTTTACTATCCGAGGAAGCTTCCCATCACATTCAGAGAATGTATCAGCTTTTAGCCCCAGTAAATTTTTCACCAGTGATAGTTATTGAGTTTATTTTCACACCCCCTCCCAGCAATACACACACAAACACACATACACATACTCTGTCAACATTGATTATTTACACTTTTGGAATGCCATTAGGGTCCTCTGCCATGAAGACTGATGCAAAGTATTTATTCAACTCCTCTGCCATCCCTCAGTTCCCCAACATTATTGTCCCAGCCTCATTCTCTAAGGGGCCTATGTTTACTTTCGCCTCTCTCTTCCTTTTCATATATCTAAAAAGCTCCTAGTGTCTGTTTTTACATTACCTGCTAGTTTATCCCCAAAGTTAATGCTTTACTCTCTCTTAGTCACCTTTTGTTGGCTTTTAAAACATTTCCAATCCTCTGAATTACTATCATTTTTTGCCATGTTGTAACTTTTGTTTTTCAAGCAATGCTATCCTTAATGTTGCTGGTTAACCACAGTTGGTTTATCCCATACCTAGAATCCTTCTTCTGCACTGGGAACCATTTTTTTAAATGTTCCTCAACCGTCTTTCCTGTGAAACACTTTTTCCAATCAACTCCTGCCAACTCTGTCCTCATCCCTGCATAACTACCCTTATTTAAGTTTAACACTGTTGTTTTTGACACAAATTTCTCACATTCAAACAGAATGATAAATTCCATCCTGTTGTGGCCACTGTTCCATAGGGGATCTTTTACTCTGAGATCATTTATTAAACATGAATCTTTACACATTACTAGATCCAAAACTGATTCCCAGTAGAATCCACAACATATTGTTCTAGGATCTGCCCCAAATTCTTAATAACACAATCCAGTTTCACTTCTTGGACCCCAACATCCACATTACATGCTTCCACTGTAAATCGTTTTGATTGGAAGAATGAGGAGAGGACTTAATGGAACAATTTTGAGGACATGGAAACAGACTTGAACAGATTCATTTTCTGAAGAGGGGTCCTGACCCGAAACATCAACTTTCCTGCTCCTCTGATGCTGCCTGGCCTCCTATGTTCCTCCAGCTCCTCCAGCTCCACACTGTGTTATCTCGGACTCCAGCACCTGCAGTTCTTACTATCTCTGACATTCATACACAACTCTGTTTGTGGCAGGACAGGTTGAGAAAGCTGTTTAAAATCTATCCAAGATCTTTAGCTTTCATAAATACAAGAGCAGGGAAGCCAGGACTGATATTTTACCTTTATAAAACACTGTTTGGGCCTCAGTGGAATATTGTGTTCCATTCCAGAGCCCATCCTCTAGATGTTTACTAGAATGGGAGCCGAAATATGGGGAGTCAGAGAATCATAGAGTTGTACAGCACAGAAGCAGTCCCTTCGGCCCAACTCATCTGCATTGACCAAATATCCTAAACTGATCTAGTCCCATTTGCCAGCATTTTGGCCTGTATTCATGTACCATTCAGATGCCTTTTAAACATATAATTGTAGCAGCCTCCGCCACCTCCTCTAGCAGGTCATTCCATACATGCACCACCCTCTGCGTGAAAACATTCCCTTTTAAATCTTTACTCTCTCACCTTAAACCTATAGCTTCTAGCTTTGGACTCCCCTACCCTATGGAAAAGACCTTGGCTATTCACCCTATCAATGCCCCTCATGATTTTCTAAACCCTTCAGCCTCTGATGTTCCAGGGAAAATAATCCCAGTCTACTCAGCGTCTCCCTATAGCTCAAACCCTGAAACACCAGCAACATCCTTGTAAATCTTTCCTGAACCCTGGAGAAACTGTGATTGTTCTCTTTAGAACCAGTTTGGTCAAGATGGACAAAACTATAACTCTTTAGATAAACAAGGGAAAACAATTCCCATCGGCAGAAGAATCAGTAATGAATGGGGTACAATTTTAAGAAATTGATTAAAGAACAAAAAGGGTGATGCAGTTCTTTTTAACTAAGAGTTTTGTGTTCTGGACCGTACTACTTGAAAAATTATGGATCCATTTAAATAATAACTTTCTAAAGGAAATTGCATGAATACATGATGTTATGATTACAATCCCCAGCTGGTTTGTAAATGTATGATGTGTGTTGCAGTAGCAGTCTCTGGCCAGGTGATAGTGATGTTGTTCCAATAAAAATAATGGACAATTTACAGCTGCATTCAGAAAGGGCATGTTCGATCAGAGGAGAAGGATTCCAGAACCTGTCACAATCACGTGACAGCTAGTCTCATCTCTGTTGTAATACAGAAAGTGAATTGACACTCACTCTGTGCCTCTGTGATGTTGGTTGAGGGATAGGTATCAGCCAGAGCATCAGGAATAACTTCAAAACCTTCATTTAATGTCTTATCTGAAATACAGCACCTCTGAGAGATCAGTGCTCTCTCCATATTGTGTTAATGTCAAATTATCTAAACCACCTGGCCCTGCAATTGGTGCAAGTCTGACAATTTACACCACACCCACCCAGAGGTACTGAGGCAAACTGTAAAGCTGAGACTGGAGATTAACCAAGTCCACATCAGGATAGACAGAACCCAATCACCTCATTACCTACAACATTCCAAAGACCAAAAAGTAGATTTCTTCTGGATTCAGCTGTGACAGAAACTTTGGTTTTGAAAGCATGAACAGAACCATTAAAATGATAAAACTTGACAACCTTGTCATTGGTGAATTCTCCAGGCAAAGGCAATCAATATATTGTCTGGTGTAATTATAATAATGACTGGAATACTGTATAAATCTGCTATTGTAGTGTTTGCGGTTAAAAAAATAAATCTCCTTCACAGAATAAGGGAATTTGCATTAAGTTCATTTGACAATCACATTACTTCAGAAATAGAAAGTTACTGTGGCATTCAGGGATTAGAGGACATGGAATTTGAATGAAAACAAGCAACCACTGCTACAAAAATGGCAGGGCCACCTCATGAAGTGAATAGCTTTGCTTGTTTCTGTGCACTTCCAGGTTCACTGCACATTCCAAGGATGTATTTTCCAAACCCCCTCACTAGTTTTTAATTATGACATGACATTGAATATTTATCCTGGGATTGCACCCTGGGATTTGGTGATATTTGTCTCTGGATCATGTGCTAGACTTTAGGAAATTCCCGAAAAGTCCATGATATAATCTCTGGCACTGCAGCTGCACAAATAGTAACACATGTACACTGGTCATATGGAGAAACTGGGACTTTATAAAATAGCAGCTGAAGGTTCTAAGACTTCTCATAGCATACGAGAGGAACTAAAGCTCATTAATCATTGATAGCGTTTTATAATATGAAATAACAAAACCCAGTAATTAGATCGAAACCACAAGTTTTGCTTAAGACCAGGTTGAGAAACTGAGAAACATTACAGCACCCATGATGGCAGAAAGGTGAATTATACTATGAAAAGTTTACATTGGATGTTTCAATTATAAATTGTAGCAAAAATTTACAACAAAAACATAAAAAGTGTGACAAAAATGTCAATGGGAACTGCTTTTTTTCTAGCCAGTATATGCAAATACAAGATTTGTAAGATTGTTTGTTTCTTTCACTTCAAATTATAATAAGAAAATAACACTCCTACAGCAGAAAATTGTACTAAGAATTTCGTAGTCTCTTGCTTGATGTTGTATAAATTCACCCAGTGTTTATTTAACACCAATCTCTTTGCCTCGATATAAACTTGTCCAGTGTTTACTTAACAGCAATTTGACAATGTCACCTTGAGGAGAGACATTTTTACATGCTTCTTCTATAATTCTCCTGGCCTTTATAAAACAGCAGAACCTCCAACATACCCTGATTCAGGAAGATTTGTTAGTTATACATTTTTCATCTAGTGCAAGACAGCCACAGAAAAAAAAACTAAAATATATTTGCTTCAAATTTCCAGGAAACATCCATTATTCATCTTTTACTTACACGGACACATCTCACAAAATAACTTCCCAAAGTCTGTCTCCTCACTGCTTTCTCATCTACTGACAATGAAATATTACATCTCTCATCGTCCAATGAGCTCCACCACTGAGGATCTATTGATCAAAATGATCAAGAGTTTCAAATTGACACTGTGCCAAGGGTCAGGACTAAGTGAAGTTAGACCTTATTCTAGGGGAGCCCTCATGTGCCAATTACATCTCACCATCTTGAAAGTTATTGACTTACACAAGAAAGGATCAAACAGCGATTCTTTCAAAGTAAATCTAAAAAATCAAATTAAACATTCTTTTAATATTATATGACACAAAGCTATGCTGTCACCTATATGAATGAAATCTCTGTAAACAGATGTGTTAATGTATCTACATTCCACAGGCTCAGGAGATCACCCATTGTGTTATATATGGGTTGAGAGGACATGGATTACTAAATGGTCACTGATAATTGCTGAGTGCTAACTTTCATTTCACTGCATTCAATTGTGGGAAGGTGCAATGTGTTCATTCTGGGTCTATTTCTGTTTCAGAAGGACAGCGGGGCCCAGCGACCCAGAACAATGTAAAACAGGACCTTGCTAAACATCTTTGGTTTTTTCTTAAATAAAAACCTCCAGTGGAAGACCTCTCGGATACATTGGCCTGAAAGTCCTCCAAAACAGTCAGGTGTCCCTGTTCCAGCAGCTGAGAATAGGATAGCCAGACCCTCAACAGCTCAATACTGGTGGCGTATTGCTTAACACTTGGGGACAAGAGGTTGGTTTTGGTTTGTGGTGTCCACCTGAGGGTTTCCATCTGATCCAGAGATATCCCTGGAGAAACAGTGTCATGTAACTAGATCTTTCCAATAGTGACATCATGCACACCTGAAGATACGCAATTAAAAAGGCAGATACTGTGCCCTGCAATAGTTCAGTGTGGAGTATCTTTCGCCTGAAACCCAACAAAAACAAAATAAGAATCAATTAAAAAAAGGGTAAAGGTCACAGAATCATTGCTAATTATTGGCATTCTACAAAGCAATGGTCAACAGTGGCAGATTTTCCTTGGTTTTGTAGTTATAATCCCTGAGCACCAGCAGGATTGTAATGGCAGAGTCAGTGGGACACCACTTAGATAAGTCTTTCCTCTGGGGGCAGTTTCAGGCCATGGTTGACTTGTGTTCGGGCCCCAATCTGCTCCTGCTGACTCGGGTTATACGTCCCCTCGTCCCTCCGCTTTCCTTTCAGCTTTATGAACAGCACAGCAAGGATGATTATGATGATCAGCACACCACCGATAACACTGGGAGCCACAATGGCAGCAATCTGTATGGGAGGTCAATGACGCACAGTTATCCCTATTCTGACATCAGCAAGGAAACATTACAGACATTTTCCCTGTGCCTGTCCTACTCCTGAAAATGTTCAAACAATACTTATCCTCCAATAATCTACTCCCAATGTTTACACTTCAGATCAGTGTCAGAGTGTTGGTAGCCAATTCAATAACAGCATATTTCATGGGATTCTCCTTTGTAACAATGAGCAGCAAGAGGCAAGAAACATGGATCATTCTACCCCACCCACCCTGTCCTCTGGACAGAAACAGATTAACAGAACCAGCTGGACTCTGGTCCTTGGATTTAATAACCTCACATTCAGCACAAGCTCAGGTCAGAGCCCAGGATTACCTGGGAATTGTGTCACTCGGTATCAGACTACATAGTACACAATTCTCCTGGCTCATTAGGCAACCAGTTAGTTGGAAGCTGACAATACCATTCAAGAGAAATAAAACAGCAACCATCTCAAAAGGACAGAGCAGTAGAAATCCACAGAGAAACGGGAGCTCAAGAATTTTCACATCCCATGCCAACCATTCTCACACTTTAACCACGTCTTGAACAGAAGCTACAAACAGGGAGAGATATCCCATCTCATAGTTCTTCCAAGCTATCCCTTCCAAGCTATCTTCCAAGCAGGATCCAGACCTCCCCAACTCTACAAACAGGTAATTAGCAGGGCAGAACGGAGAAACTCTGATCAACGCTGTTTCTGCTTATTATCTCTTGTACTGAGTCTTGAAATCAAAACCTCCCAGAAATTCATTGCTCACAACCCAGCCATCACTGCCTGCAGCAATAGTGTGAATGTGGGAGACAGTAATGGCCCTCGTATACAAATCATATTGAAGAGCAAGACACAACAAAGAGAAAGGAGGGCATCACTTACTGGTACATCTGATCCTGGTGCCTGTGTGGAGTTTGGGTTTGTTGTGTTATCTATGTCCAAAAAAAATGAAAGCAAAT
Organism: Rhincodon typus; assembly: GCF_021869965.1. Lineage (NCBI taxonomy): Eukaryota > Metazoa > Chordata > Chondrichthyes > Orectolobiformes > Rhincodontidae > Rhincodon > Rhincodon typus. The sequence goes on from NC_063369.1 coordinate 1,926,632, forward strand.
GAATCAATAAGAACACTTCCTGGTTCAGTGAAAACCATTTAAAACCTGAGGCACAAATGCCTCAGAGGTTAAATTAACAAGATATTCAAGGAAGTAAAGACAATTAACATCCAGTTCTCACGGGAGTATTGCATGCTGAGAAAGAATCAGCCTCACAGCTCAGGAGACCCTCAGTCTATGTAAGATGCCTGACATTGAAGCTTAGAAGTTGTCCCAAGCATTCAACTGCTCCCCACTGCCCTAGTTAGGGAGGGAAAGTTGACATTCCCAATTCCAATCCGGATCTCGATTTAGAATGCAAATGAAATTGCATTTGTCAATGATGGGAACCCAAAGTGCAATTCAGTTATAAACTTAAATCCACTGTCGACACATGCCCTTTGAGCAACATGTCAATGTTTAATTATCACCCAGGGTGACAGATCCCACTTTTAAATAAAACACAAGGTAGTCATGGGAGAATTGGAAATCTTTGGAGAGATTTTTTAAAGTACATTTCCCTTGCAATCCACTCTGCCTGTTACACAGTCACTTTTTAATAAATTCAGACCAAAGTTTCAGATCTTGGGCCAAATGCTGTGGAGCAGGGTTTGGGTTGGGGGTTTGGGTTGGGGTTAGCAGGCATAGATATGAAGTCAGTCACAAAAGCTCAATGCTGTAACTGCGCCCTGTTCCTTTGCCCTGCTGCATGGCTCCTGCCCACCCCCTCAGGCTGCTGCATGGCTCCTGCCCACTCCCTCAGGCTGCTGCATGGCTCCTGCCCACCCCCTCAGGCTGCTGCACGGCTCCTGCCCACCCCCTCAGGCTGCTGCATGGCTCCTGCCCACCCCCTCAGGCTGCTGCATGAAAGATATATAAAATAGAGGGGGGAGGGGTTGGGGAAGTACAAAATAAGACTTTGTAAAGTCAGCAGTGATAACAAAACTAAAGTTGCCAATGGGCCGTGCGCCTGGTGGTAAACATGATTAAAGCCACATCCTGCTAATATAGTAACAAGAGCACCTTGAAAATCTTTTCAGCTTACTGTTATACTTAACATTCACAGATTTAGTATATATCATTCACCAGAGAGAGAGAAATTAAAGATTTTTAATATTGTTCAGTCAGAGCTGCATCCCGCACTCAGCCACCAAGGAAACTTTGTCTGAAGGACTTGGGGGAGAACAATGAGGACACCTCCCCAGGACAAGTTGTTTCTTTCAGCATGGGTTCTGAAAACTTCTCCACCGCCAGTTCCCAGAACTGCCTGATTTCCGCTTTCAACCCCAATGTGGCTATGTCTATCCCATCCCCCAGCACTCCAGTTGACATTGTACCTGTACCAGACAAATACTCCTGGGTCATGTTAATAAATAATCTCTCAGATCACTGCACAGCAGTAATCTCACCTCATCATTCACCAGGCACCATACAGAGAACAAGCATCAGCTCACTCCCACTTCCTGATCCATTTGGTAATGATTAACCAACAATAACCACTAAAAAAAACAAGCTTTCTCTGTTACTTACTGACTACATAGTAACACACTTTAAATGTCAATTCATCCAAGTCTGTTTCTCCCAGTGGAATAATTATGACCGTGACTTTTTTTCAGGATGTTTCTCCTGGCTGGGAAATCTAGGACAAGGAAGCAGTGTGTCTGATAAGGAATTTCGGACTATGTGGAGGTGCTGGTATTGGACTGCGGTGAACAAAGTCAGAAGTCACCACGACACCAGGTTATAGTCCAACAGGTTTGTATGAAATCATAAGCTTTCGGAGCACTGTTCCTTCACCTGACGAAGGGACAGCGCTCCAAAAGCTTGTGATTTCAAATACACCTGTTGGACTATAACCTGGTGCGACTTCTGACCTCATTTCAGACTGAGCTGAGGAGAGGTTTTTTCACTCACTGGGTTGTGAGGGGTTGGAATTCTCTCAGGCTCCGTGGCTGAATGTGGTCAAGAAGCAGATTGTTAGAATTTTGGTCACGAGGGGAAATAAGGAAAATGGGGACAGTGCAGGAAGGTGGAGGTGAAATGGGGATAAGGCCATAATCATATTGAATAGTGGAAGGGCTGTACAGATTACTTCTGCGCCCATCTCTTGTTATCTTGCAGAGAAACAGATGTTGAAACTCAAAGCTGGTTGGGTGGGTGAAATACAATGTAGTAAGAGATAAGAAAGGAATTGGAGAGCTGGAGGGAGAGAGGCAAGAGCATCAAGTCATTAGGAAACACATTTCAAACACTAGAGCAACACAAAGGCCATGGGGTCATTGAAGAAGAGTAACAAATTGTTTTGTATCAGTGTCAGGAAGATGACAAACAGGAACTGCAGCGTACCCTTATCACATTCATACAGCGGATGGGAACGTGTGGATACAGGTTATAAATGTGTAATGCAAATAAATCTGCAACAGGTATTAACAAGGATTAACAGGAAGTACATATTCCAGATAGTTTCAAATAGTTTCAAGGGGTGGTTAGAATGTTGTTTGGAAATGTGACATACCAAGGTTGTGGAAGAAACGGACTCAATGTGTTGAATGGCCCATTTCTACACGGGAACATTCCACAAATTCAGAGAGATATCCAGCGACTGAGCAGAGTTACAACAAGAACCCAAAACTTTAAAGTCAACTCATGAGAAAATAAAACAGATCTTTCAGTCCCTGTCCCGTTCAATAAGATTGTGATGGATCTGACCAGGGTTTCAGCTGCTCCTACTCTAACACTTGATTCCCTGATTAACCAAAAACTGAATCTATTCAAGGCTGTGGTCAACAATGAGCTATGATTCACTGCTCTCAGTGGAAGAGAAGGGTTGACCCACTCAGATTTCCCTCTTAATCTCAGTTTCAGACAGGAGAGCCCTTTTTTAAACTCTGCCCTGCAGTTCTAACACCCCCCAGACTGTTCCCCCACCCCACAGCACACGATATTTCCTGGTCTGCGGTGCCATGGGGACTAATACTATCCATCCTGATCACTCGCTGTGGAGGACAGAGTCAGTCTCTACACAGACTTGAGGATTGGCAACACTCCCCAACCCCAGCTGAGGGGGGATCCAATTGTTGATGAGCAGCCTCTGTGTCCCTGGTGAAGTAGAGACAGAACCAGGTATAATTTTCAGCAACAATAAACTGTTTAGTCAAACCACACTCGGTTCAGTTTCAGGAACTGTTGCTCAAAACTGTTAAAAATAAAACAGTGAACACTAGAAGCAGTCTCAGGAAAACAGAGAGAGAACATTTCAGCTCAAAGTTCCAGATGACTTCCTACCTGGGCTGTTTATGTGGGTCACGTGCAGCCATCTGCTTTAATTTGTATAAAATGCAGCAGAATATTTCACACCCTTTCCTTGCAGGTTTCTCTCCTCATTCTGTAGGCGCTGACTCTTGGCAGTTGTTTAATATTGACCCTCACTCTCGTGTAAATCTTTGAGCTTTCCATAGTGAGCAAATTCTCAAACTCCAGGAGCAGTCACAACACCATCCTCATTCCAGCGGACACTAGGACAGGGATCCAAACAGACGGCCCAGATACCTTTTCCTTGGAGACTGAAGGTAAGGGCCCAGGATCCATCCCCTCCTTGGCCCAGGAGCTCACACACTCTCCCCGCAGAACATAGAGCTCTCCAGGCCACGGGGCCGGACCATGCGATGAACATAGGCTTGCTGTGCTGTGAAAGACTGGGTTCTGACAGTAGAGCGGGGACAGTGGGATGTTGCCTGAGGCACAATTTAACTTCAAAGCTCACATTTTCAGTCATGCCCTTCAGCAGGGATTGTCAGGAATTTCAATTGTTCAACAACAGATCAAGATCCAGCCAGTCCATCTTCATTCATAGAATCATAGAATCCCTACAGTGTGGAACAGGCCCTTCGGCCCAACAAGTCCACACCGACCCTCAGATATCCCACCCAGACCCATCCCCTATAACCCACCTAATCTACACATCCCTGGACACAATGGGCAATTTAGCATGGCTAATCCACCGAACCTGCACATCTTTGGACTGTGGGAGGAAACAAGAACACCGAGAGGAAACCCACACAGACACAGGGAGAATGTGCAAACTGTACACAGACAGTCACCTGAGGGTGGAATCGAACCCGGGTCCCTGGCGCTGTGAGGTACAGGTCCACACACACACACACACACACACACA
>NC_063369.1:1931284-1939202 GCF_021869965.1 Rhincodon typus
ACTAACCCCTCCCTACTATGCCCCCTCCCCACAATACCCCCTCGCTACCTCTCCACAATCCCCCTCTCCCTACCTCTCCACAATCCCCCTCTCCCTTTGCCACCTTTCCTCCCTTCACCCCCTCTCTCCACCCCTCCTCCTCCCCTCCCCGCTCCCCCTCCTCCCTCACTAATCCCTCTCCCTTCCACCACCCTTTTCCCCTCGGCCCTCCCTCCACTGATTCCCTCAGTGGGATGGGAGTGGGCTGGGGAACTGACATGGATGATTGAGGCTGGGTTTGGTCAGGGTTCAGTGCACACACTGTCCAGTCAGGAAGAGTGGGTCCTCGTTTGATTACACCTTGGGATCATTGATGGGGGGTTTGGCCATTTCTCGTGTTCAGCTGGAAGACTGTGGTTGGTGGAGCTGCAGTAATTCATAAATCTCTCCGATTGCAGTTCACTGTGCATTGCCGAAGTGGGAGACAACACGATCCACACAGCTTTTAGACCCGCAGGTTCAGCTACAGTGTGGCTAAACAATGGTTTACATCACCAAGTCCTATGAACTATATTTAAACTTTTCAGTAATCGTTATACCATTAAGCAAAGTTGTTTTATTTGGCAGCTGTTTCATTGTTATTGAAAATAAACTTTATCATTTGTAATAATTCATATCTCTATTTCATGTATTTAAATAAATTGATGTCCCTTGTGGTCAAACCCATTGGCCAATACTGATCATGTCACTATTTAAACATTCCGACTTTGAACCAGTCTCATTGGTCAGTGTTGATTAAGATGATCGCAGACCCCAACCCCATCTTCCCAGTGACCCTTTCGACATTGGCCATGTCTCAGGACTGCTTCCATTTCTATTTATCCTGTCATAGCCAAGGAATCACCTGCAACGTCTTCTCTTCTGGTTCCTCTTTGAGGATCCATCCTTGGCTCCTCCTGTTTCTCACCCACAGGCCCCCCCCGTGTGATTTTTCAGATGTGTTCGCAGCACCAGCCTTTCCTCTCATTTTCCCTGCCACTACATGGACCTGTGAGGTCAGTGTGTGACAGTGTCCTGCAGAACCAGAAGTTGATGTGCCCACACCACACTGTTTGGTGTGGTAGACCGTCCGAGTGGCTTACAGGGCACATTTGGATATGAGCCAAACTCTCTGTCAGCACCAGCTTCTCTCAACCCCTTCACCGTCTCTGATAGGCCAGGTACTGGTTCCCCTGGCTTGGCAACAGTCAGAGGCTGAGCCAGATCCTTTGCCATCTTATCGCACTGTTTGATGCTGAGATGAGCTGCTGAACGCACAACATGTGCGACGCTGCCTCCTTCAGTTCACCCATCACTGAGACCCCCCCGCCATTCACACCTTTGTTTGTTTTCAGTTTAGTCATTCCAGTATCCTGTGGTTGGTCTCCCACCCTCCCCCTGAACTCAGTTGCCAAGGACTGAATCCACACCAAATCCTTGCCAACTGTCACTGCCATGTGCTCGTTCACTCTCCCAGCAAAAGCTCAACCTTAAAATGGTCATCGTTGTTTTCACACTGTGGCCTTGTCCACTCCTTGTAACCTCCTGAAGCCCTTACATCCTGCTTTGCTTTCCTCCAATCTTAGCTTCTTGCATACTCAGGTTTTAATGACTCAATCAATGGAGGCCAAGTTCCCTAAGCTCTGGAATTGCCCCATAAGGCTTGGCATTTCCCTCTCCTCACCCTTTAAGACACAGTACTATGATTGGGGTGGCGCATAAAATGATGGGGGTCTTGCTGCAGCTGTAGAGGTTGTTAGTGAGACTGCGCCTGGAATACTGTTTATGATTTTGGTCTCCTTAAGGAGGGGTACTGCAGTATTCAGAGAATTTTCACTTGGTTGACTCCTGCGACAAATGTCTATGAGGAAAGGTTGGGCCTGTCCTCATTGCAACCTTTCCTCATTGGAGTTTAAAAGAATCTGATTTGAAACAAAAACGATTTTGAGGGGACTTGACAGCAGGCTGGATGCTGAGAGGCTGTTTCTCCCCGTGGGACAGTCTGGAACTAGGGGACACAGTTTAAAAATAATTGGCCTTATTTAAGATTGAGATGAGCAGGGGTTTCTTCTGTCTGAGGGTGGTGAAGGCTGTGGAATTCTTCTTCCCAAAGAGCAGTGGAACAAATTTTTTAGAGACTCAATGTTTTTGATCCACGAGGGAATTGGAGTTATAGGGATGCTGGCAGGAAAGTGAGTTTAAGGCCACATTTAGAGCAGGGTTGACGTGGAGGTTGGAGGGGGTGGTGGTGGATTTACTTGTAGAGTCATACAGTACAGACAGACCCTTCAGTCGAACATTATCCTTAACTAACTCATCCTACCTGCCTGCTCCTAGCCCATATCCTTCTAAACCTGTCCTGTTCATGTACATATCTAAGTTTCTTTGTTTCACATATTTCCTTTTTTTTTATGATCACATATTGAACTGAAATTTTGGTCATTTGTCAAGTTGCCTGCTGTGACTCATTGTTCCTGTGAAGTGTGTGAGCACGTTGCACTGAATTGTAAACACAGTGTCAGTCATGTTGTAGGGACTGCCCTGGTTTGTCTCACACTCAGCATGCTGCAGTTCCCTACTTTCTGCATTTTGACGTTCCCGTTGTGTTTGACGTGGTCGATCACTCTGTTATGTGACATCCTTTGACAACTGTCTGCCTGTTTGGCAATCGAATCCTCACCAGGATCCAGCTTGTCTGACTTCACACCGAACACACTGAAGCCTTGCGTTTTGATTCTTGCTCTGCATCTGCTCCTTGGGTTTGTGTTTGATCTCACTCCTTCACCCCTCGATCAGACTGCACACGAAAGCAGTGCATACTCAGTCCAAATAAATGAGGACAAAGGAATTTACAAACAGATTGCTTTGAACAAAGTGAATGAGGAATAAAACCTAGAAAATTTAGAGACAAAAAGGAAATCTGCAAAATATAAGTAAAATATTAATCAAAGAGCTTCCTGTTGCAGGAGTATTCCCAGGGTGCTGTTGTCTCAATGTTATAATTTTAAGTGATGTTTCTCTTTCCTAACACCCAAATTCTCAGTATTAGGAAGGTGCAGTTTCTAATCTCGCCAAACTGTCCAGTGCTTTTGTTGCATTTCAGACTCACTTGAATCTTGTGATGGTTTGTTTGGCTTGTGCAATGTTTTACAGTTATATTGTTGCTGTCACCTTTAGTTAGTTAACTAGTTGCTGTCATTTTTGGTTGGCTTGTGTTCTGTTCTGACAAAAGCATTCAAGGAGAAATAAAAATCTTTCGATATCGTCCCTTTGTTTACATTTTTTTCATATAATCCATTATTGTAAAGAAAGGGAATTGCCAAACCAAACTTCTTCCTAGCTTTACTGAATTTGAGAATAATCTTCTGATATTCTGTCCATGTTTGAATTAAGGCCAGCGGTTTATTGTGACTGAATTCTTATTCCATTTTAATTGAATCTCCAGAGTTTTCTCAATTGTTTCAGGATCAGATTTCATGTTTTTGTTTGTTTGAAAAGTTAGAAAGCTGCTGGAGGCCACTCACTTTTCTTGAAACCGGACAATATTCCACCTGGATTTCCACATGGTTAGGAAGAGTAGCCAAACATGGGTGGAAATCACACATTTTACACAGTAGCTGATGCGTTGTGTTTTGCACTTTGTTCCTTAATGTGTTGTTACTGTTACGCCATCGATGCCAATCCTCTGCTTACTCCGCACCCCCATCCCCCCTGTGTTCTACAAATGCTGTCTCCACGTCCAGCTTCCTGAGTTTAGGAAGTAATGGATGGTCTTGGTATGGACACTACAAGTACCCAGAAATTGTTTACATTTTTCTTCGAGCTCAATTGCAGCTCCTCTGACACTGCTACACCAGAGAGGGCCTCGGTTAGTTCAGTTGGCTGGATGGCTGGTTCGTGATGCCAACAGGGTGGGTTCAGTTCCTGCACCGGCTGAGGTTATCACAGGGGACTCTTCTTCCCAGTGTCTTGCCTCAAGGTGTGGTGACCCTCGGGTAAAATTGGGTCTCTCTCTCTCTGTAATGAAAGAACAGCCCTATGCTCTGGTCAGACTCGTATCATTACAGCAGAGAGTGTCAATCTGGATAATGTGGTAGGGTGTTGGATTGGGGAGTGAATGCTACTGGTTGGGAAGTGAGAGCGTTACTGACTGACACACAGCTGACCAGGTTTGGTGTTAAACCACCTGCTGATGAAATTTCCTACACAAATAAACTGCCATTCAAAAGCAAACATTCTGGTGGTTTCAGTCTGAGCATTTGCTGCAAGGCCAGTTACCCAGAACCGCAGCTGTACTTGTGGTAATTTCTGCTTGAGGCTTGCTTTCCTGATCGCTCCGTTCGACTGCTACATGTGCCCAACATTTCTCACATTTTTCTTTGAAAAGCAGCCTGTAGGAGCACAGTGCTTTGAGACCTGGGCTGCTTCCCCAATCAGTAATCTGCTGAAATCTGCAGAATTAAGGGCTCTCGTTTGCTAAGAGATTGCATGTATGTTTTTGCCTCAATCAACCTGAAGTTCCCTTTCTGAGTGACAGCCTCGTGGGTTCGAGACCCAGTCTAGTGATTTGGACACACAATCCAGGCTGATTCTGTCAGTCCAGTACTAAGTGCGAGAGCTAAGAATGCTGCTTCCTCTGATGGTGACATTCCTTTCAGCTCTGTACTTTTCCTGAGAAATACAGAAGAACCTAGAAACATTTTGTGACATTAGACACACTATTGAAAGCAATATTGTTGTGTTGGAAAGGACCTGATGTCAATGAAACTGGGTGAGTGGAGGGGAAGGCTAAGCGATGCTACATTAACTCACTGCTGAAAACTACTCAGTAGCAAAAGGATTTTAACTTGTGAATTCAGACTTGGTCTATTCTTGGCACTTCATCCGAGGCCTATGGGATTACAATTAAATTACACGCTTGACAATACCCATCGTAATATATCGCTGTAGGAAAATGTCCCACTGCTCTTTCATGGTTTTAATCAATTTAACAGGCCAGACATTTATTTGGGTTTGTGTGTTGAGTTTAACTTTTACCACCCTTTGAAGCTGAGTTTGTTTGTGTTTTGCACTGCAAACACTGACAATAAGTCTGACTAGGGAAGGGGCCATACCAGACCTTGTATTAGGGATGAGCCAGGCCCACTGGGGTCATTTTGGGAAACAATTTTTAGGATAGTTAGGGTTAGGATTAGTTATGGGTTTCCATAAGGAAAAGACTGGTCCTTGGGGGACAGTGCTAAATTTTAGGATGGCTAATTACAACAGGATTAGGCAGATACTTGAGAAATTAGATCGAGGACGACAGTTTGAGGGTAAATCCATATCTGACAAGTGGGAGGCTTTTAAAGACCACTTGATCAGAGTTCAGGAGAAGTTCCTGTGAAGGTGAAAGATAAAAATGGCAAGATTCAGAAACCCGGAATGACAAGCGATATTGAAAGTTTGTCAAAAAGCGAAAAGAGATTTCTGTTAGAATTAGCAAACTGAAATCAGACAAAGCCCTTGAGGAATATAAAGGAAGCAGAAAAGAACTTAAACAAGAAATTAGGAAGATTAAAAGGGCCAATGAAATGTCCTTGGCAAGTAGGCTTAAGGAGAATCCCAAGGCATTTTGCTCATATAATAGGAGCAAGAGGGTAGCTAGGGAAAGGGCAGGTCCACTCAAGGACAAAGGAAGGAATTAATGCGTAGAATGAGAGGAAGTGAATGAGGTCCTGAATGAGCACTTCACGTCAGTATTCACCAAGGAGAAGGACATGGATGATGGTAAGATTTGGGAAGGACAAGTCGATATTTGAGGCCATGTCAATATTAAAAAGGAGGTATTGAGTGTCTTGAAAAATAGGTGGATAAGACCCAAGACCCCTTGGGATCTATCCCAGGATACTGAGGGAGGCAAGGGAAGACATTGCTGGGGCCATGAGAAAGATCTTTACATCGTCTTTCACCACAGGTGAGGCTCCAGAAGACTGGAGAAAAGCTAACGTTGTTCCTTTAAGAAGGACAACAGGGATAATCCAGGAAATTATAGGCTGGTGAGTCTTACATCAGTGGTAGGGAAATTACTGGAGAAGATTCTTAGGGAACAGGATTTACTCGCATTTGGAAAAGAATGGACTTATTTGGGGTAGTTAGCATGGCTTTGTAGTCTTATCTCACAAACTTGATTGTTTTGAAGAAGTGACAAAGATGATCGATGAGGGTAGGGGAGTGGATGTTGTCTACATGGACTTTACTAAAGCATTTGACAATGTCCCTCACGGTAGGCTAGTCCAGAAGGTTACATTGCACTGTGAGTTGGTAAATAGGATACAAAATTGACTTAGTTATAGAAGACAGAGGGTAATTGTGGAGGAGTGTTTATCTGACAGGAGGTCTGTGACAGTGGTTCTGCAAGGATCAGTGCTTGGACCTCTGTTGTTTATAATGTATATATTATTGATCTGGATGAAAATATAGATGACCTGATTCGTAAGTTTGCAAACGACATAAAAATTGGTGGAGTTATGGACAGTGAGAAAGGTCATCAAAGGATACAGGAGGATATAGATTAGTTGGAAAGTTTGGCAGAGAAATGACAGATGGAGTTTAATCCGGACACATTTGAGGTGATGTGTTTTGGGAGTTTAAATGCAAGAGGGAAGTATATGGTAAATGGTGGGACACCTACGAGCATTGATACACAGAGGGACCTTGGGGTGCAAGTCCATAGCTTCCTTAAAGTGGCAGATAGGTGCCTACCACACAGACAGTCGCCTGAGGGTGGGATCGGACCCGGGTCCCTGGCGCAGTGAGGCTGCTAACCACTGAGCCACTGTGCCACCCCAAACATTGGAGGTCATAAGATCCATGACCAGGTGGATGTGGAAAGGATATTTCCCCTCGTGGGTCAGTCCAGCACTGGAAGGCAATTGCCTTTTTAGAATCGAGATGAAGAAATGCTTCTTTCTCTATAAGGGTTGTGCAACTTTGGAAATCTTTTCCCCAGAAGGAAGGAAGAGGAGTCTGAATATTTTTAAGACAGAGATAGATTATCCTTAGACGACTCCTAGTTTCTACGTTTTGTAGAAAGAGAAGTAGAAATAAAGCGATTTTACAGCATTATTTACATTCCTGAAACAACTGTCATATAGGGTGGATGTAGACGATTTTACCTGCAATATTCAATTAAGATCGTCAAGGAAAAAAATGGCAGGGATGAAATAAAAAGGGAAGTGGAACTGCTTTAATTGCTCTTCCAGAGAGCTGGAATAAACATGATGGGCCGAACAGTTTTCCGCTACAATCCCTTCAGTTTGCGGCGAGAGGGGGTACTCATCGTCAAGCTCCTCCCGGGCTGCAGGTGGCGCTAAGCCTCCAGCTCCTCCCGGGCTGCAGGCGGCGCTGTGGCGGGCGTTGAGCCTCCAGCTCCTCCCGGGCTGCAGGCGGCGCTGTGGCGGGCGCTGAGCCTCCAGCTCCTTCCGGGCTGCAGCCGGCGCTGTGGCGGGCGCTGAGCCTCCAGCTCCTCCCGGACTGCAGGCGGCGCTGTGGCGGGAGGTGAAGAAGCGTTTGAGCTCGGTCGCCGCTCTCTTATCCCTGAGAATGATAATAGTCGTTAAGGAACGGCTGCGCAGTCAGTTAATGTGACTCTTGGCAGGAGCCAGTCAAAGTATGAGTTAAAATGACGGTTTAAACTGTAATTAATGGAAAGTAAGCCCGTTCCTGCTCACTGTTGAACAGCCAGCCGGGAGAATGGGGTAAAGGTGAGTGTCTACAATAAAGTCTCCCCCGGGGGTGGCTCTGGTCATCGCGGCTCGCAGTCTGTGAGGGTGAGGGTGAGGGTGAGGGGGTGGCAGGTGATAATTACCCCATACTCCCACCCCCCAACTCCCCCTCTTCCCCCATCACCTCTCCTCCT
>NC_063369.1:1939302-1944649 GCF_021869965.1 Rhincodon typus
CCCCCCCCTCACCCCGTTCTCTTCGCTAATGTCCTTTGGGGAAAGAAATCTGCCATGCTTACCCAATCTGGCCTACGTGTGACTCTAGACCCTTGGTCGCATGCCTTCTGGGATGGAGCACTCACTCCAAAGGTAATTGGGGGTGGGCAACATGCTGGCAAAAGACCCATACCTTGTGTAAGTAAAGAATAAAAGGAAGCTCTTGTGAAAGTATTAACTTGTTATCCTTGGGATTAACAGCTGGCATTATCTAACTGTAGTCACAATTTGCAATTGACCACTAACCCCTCACTGTATTGACACCCATAACTTTGTTTATACTTTGAACAAAGTAAAACATCCTAAGCTGCTTCACAGGTGTGTTATCATACAAAATTCAACATTGAATCAGGTAACACAACAGGACTGATGGCCAAAAGCACAGTCGAAGAAGCTATTTTAATAAACATCCTAATGGGGGTTGGGGGGGCGGGGGTGAGAGAGAGAGAATGAGAATGGATGGATGGAGAGATAGATAGATAGATGGATGGAGAGGTTTTGGGCCCCAGGAGCTGCTGGTGCTGTTGTTGATGAAGGAGTGATAACACTGGTGCAAGAAGCCAGAACTAGAAGAGAGCGGGTCTGAGGGCTGGAGGAAGTTATGATATCGAGGGTCAAAGTAGTGGAGGGATTTGAAAATTTTAAGTATGGATGTTGCTGAACTGGGAAGCAGTGTGTGTCAAGGGCACAAACTGATCGTACTGTCATCCACTCAAATTCGTTTCTATTCCCAGGACTTCTAATGTATGAAACTCCTAGGTTTTCCTTTCTACTACATCTTACATGTTTTCAAAACCCAAGATTAGTCTTAGAAAAAAAAAATCACAGAAATCTCTGACCCTTTCGTGTGTTGATGTTGTCCTTCTGGCACCCTTCCCTTCAACTCCATCCTCTCCATAGGTATTTCTGAAACCAAGCTTTGGGAAAGTCACCAATCTTGGAGAAGCAAAATATTTCTGAACTTCCTTTTCAAATCGTTAGGGCTGGATTTGTAGTTGAAATTATTGCTTTGTCTCCGAGTCTCCACTGTTGCGCATTCTGATCAATCAAATTGTGACTATTATTGTGATTAAGTAACAATGTTAATTTTCATGCAGCCTTTTTACACAGACAGAATAGAGGGGGGGAAAGAAACCCTCTGCTGCCATCTGTCTCTGGAAGGCTTCAGACCGTTGTCCTGACCATGTCGTTCCCCATGTCCATGTGGGTTCTCTCATGTAGGGTTTTGGTGAAGGGTCACTCAAAGCTGGTGGTTTCCACGCTGTGCAGATAGGGAGATGCTTCTGGAGAGTTGACTTTGTGACCCCGTTTACACTGAGATTCTTGACTGCGGAATGAACTGGTTTGGAAGCACAGTTATAGTCATTATTGGGACTGTCTTCTCATGCTTACTCAAGCATTGAAGGTTATTTATCAGAAGTAGTTTTGGTGCAGCACTGACTGTACATGTAACGGCACACACTGTCCTAGCGCTGACTGTATCAAATAAATGGATAATGTATTAGCTGGTTACTTTACCTGAGGGTCTATTTACGAATTGTTCCCCATCTTTTCTTTATTTGAAATTTCTGTGCAGACAGATTTCTTAAAATAAAAGATGATTTGACTTTGTTAGCAAATTTATGTGACCCTTCTTGTTCCTTCTGTACTTGAACTTCCAGCCTCCTCAGCTGATACATTTGTGTCCTTGCCATGACCATACAGCAGACATCTCCCTAAAGTTCGCCCATGGCCTGCTTTTAATGTTTGAAATTCCAGTTTTAAAATAACCAGCAACACAGTTTTGTGCTTCAAACAAGATTGAAGTCAGTGTTTTACATACTTGCTACAGAGTCATACAACATTGAAGCAGATCCTTCAGTCTGGCTTGTCCATGCCAACCTAAATAGATATCCTAAATAAATCTGGTCCCATTTGCCCCATATTCCTCTAAACCCTTTCTATTTGTATACCCATTCAGATGCCTTTTAAATATCGAAATTGTACCAGCATCCACCACTTCCTCTGGCAGCTCGTTCCATACGTGCCCACATGCGTGAAAAAGTTGTCCCTAGGGTCACTTTTTAAATCTTTCCCCTCTTGCCTTAAACCTATGCCCTCTAGTTTTGGACTCCCCTACCCAGGGGAAAAGACCTATGGGTATTCACCTTATCCATGCCCCTCATGATTTTATAAACTTCTATAAAGTCACCCCTCAGTCTCCGACACTCCAGTGAAAATAGTCCCAGCCTGCCCAGCAACATCCTTGTAAATCTTTTCTGAGCCATTTCAAGTTTAATAGCATCTTTCCTATAGCAGGGAGACCAGAATTGTATGCAGTATTCTACAAGTAGCCTCAGCAATGTCCTGTACAGCTGTAACACGATGTCCCAACTCCGATACGCAAATGTTCTGAGCAATGAAGGCGAGTGTGCCAAACGCCACATTTACCACCGTCACTCCACTTTTGAGGAACTATGCACTTGCACCCCTAGGTCTCTTTGTTCGGCAATGCTCCCCAGGGCCCTGCCGTTAAGTATATAATCCTGCCCTGATTTCCCGTTCCAAAATGTAACATCTCACATTTATCTAAATTAAACTCCATGTCACTCCTTAGCCCATGCTTTCAGTTGTTTTCAGTTTTCGGTTATAAAAGTTTTACCTCGCGTGACTCCATTTTTGGAGTAAGTGAGGTAATATATTTGGGCGGTTGCTTTACCCGAAACACTACCTAGGTAGTGTCTCCCACCCATCCTCCTCCTCTAACCAAAAAAAAGGTTCTGAGCGCTGATTTGGTAAGGCTACTTTTTAGAATTAGAAGAATTAGAATCCCTACAGTGTGGAAACAGGCCCTTCGGCCCAACAAGTCCACACCGAACCTCAGAGCATCCCACCCAGATCCATCCCCCCATGACCCACCTAATATACACCCTCTACCTCCCTGAACACTATGGGCAATTTAGCATGGCCAATCCACCTAACCTGCACATCTTTGGACTGTGGGAGGAAACCGGAGCACCCGGAGAAAACCCACGCAGACACGGGGAGAATGTGCAAACTCCACACAGACAGTCGCCCGAGGCTGGAATCGAACCCAGGTCCCTGGCGCTGTGAGGCAGCAGTGCTAACCACTGTGCCACCGTGTATATTTTTTTTAAATTTGTCTGTTTGGGAATTCAGAACAGTGGGAATGGATGTTAGGGCAGTTGTATGCTCCTCCTGTAGAATGTGGGAGGTAAGGGTCACCACTAGTGTCCCCACTGACTTCATCTGCGGGAAGTGCACCCAACTCCAGCTCCTCAGAAACCGTGTTAGGGAACTGGAGCTGGAGCTGGATGAACTTCAGATCATTCGGGAGGCTGAGGGGGTAATTGAGAGGAGTTACGGGGAGGTAGTCACACCTCAGGTACAGGAAAAAAGTAGATGGGTTACAGTCAGGGGACGGAAAGGGAACAGGCAGACAGTGCAGGGATCCCCTGTGGCCATTCCCCTCAAAAACAAGTATACCGTTTTGGATACTGTTAGGGGGATGACTTACCAGGGGTAAGCCATGGGGTACAGGTCTCTGGCACAGAGTCTGTCCCTGTTGCTCAGAAGGGAAGGGGGGAGAGGAGGAGAGCATTAGTCATTGGGGACTCCATAGTTAGGGGGACAGATAGGAGATTCTGTGGGAACGAGAGAGACTCGCGGTTGGTGTGTTGCCTCCCAGGTGCCAGGGTCCGTGATGTCTCGGATCGTGTTTTCGGGATCCTTAAGGGGGAGGGGGAGCAGCCCCAAGTCGTGGTCCACACAGGCACCAACGACATAGGTAGGAAAAGGGATGGGGACGTAAGGCAGAAATTCAAGGAGCTAGGGTGGAAGCTGAGAGCTAGAACAAGCAGAGTTGTTATCTCTGGTTTGTTACCCGTGCCACGTGCTAGCGAGGCGAGGAATAGGGAGAGAGAGCAGTTGAACACGTGGCTACAGGGATGGTGCAGGAGGGAGGGATTCAGATACCTGGATAATTGGGGCTCATTCTGGGGTAGGTGGGACCTCTACAAACGGGATGGTCTACACCTGAACCAGAGGGGTACCAATATCCTGGGGGGGAAATTTGCTAATGCTCTTCGGGAGGGTTTAAACTAATTCAACAGGGGGGTGGGAACCTGAATTGTAGCTCCAGTGTACAGGAGGTTGAGAGTAGTGAGGTCATAAATAAGGTTTCAAGGTTGCAGGAGTGTACCGGCAGGCAGGAAGGTGGTTTGAAGTGTGTCTACTTCAATGCCAGGAGCATCCGGAATAAGGTGGGTGAACTTGCAGCATGGGTTGGTACCTGGGACTTCGATGTTGTGGCCATTTCGGAGACATGGATAGAGCAGGGACAGGAATGGTTGTTGCAGGTTCCGGGGTTTAGATGTTTCAGTAAGATCAGGGAAGGTGGTAAAAGAGGGGGAGGTGTGGCATTGTTAGTCAAGGACAGTATTACGGTGGCAGAAAGGACGTTTGATGACAACTCGTCTACTGAGGTAGTATGGGCTGAGGTTAGAACCAGGAAAGGAGAGGTCACCCTGTTGGGAGTTTTCTATAGGCCTCCGAAAAGTTCCAGAGATGTCAAGGAAAAGATTGCAAAGATGATTCTGGATAGGAGCGAAAGTAACAGGGTAGTTGTTATCGGGGACTTTAACTTTCCAAATATTGACTAGAAACGCTATAGTTCGAGTACTTCAGATGGGTCAGTTTTTGTCCAATGTGTGCAGGAGGGTTTCCTGACACAGTATGTAGATAGGCCAACAAGAGGCGAGGCCACATTGGATTTGGTACTGGGTAATGAACCAGGCCAGGTGTTAGATTTGGAGGTAGGTGAGCACTTTGGTGATAGTGACCACAATTCGGTTACGTTTACTTTAGCGATGGAAAGGGATCGGTATATACCGCAGGACAAGAATTATAGCTGGGGGAAAGGCAATTATGAGGCGATGAGGCAAGATTTAGGATGCATAGGATGGAGAAGGAAACTGCAGGGGCTGGGCACAATTGAAATGTGGAGCTTGTTCAAGGAACAGCTACTGCGTGTCCTTGAGAAGTATGTACCTGTCAGGCAGGGAGGAAGTGGTCGAGCGAGGGAACCGTGGTTTACTAAAGAAGTTGAATCTCTTGTCAAGAGGAAGAAGGAGGCTTGTGTAGAGATGAGGCGTGAAGGCTCAGTGAGGGCGCTTGAGAGTTGCACGTTAGCCAGGAAGGACCTAAAGAGAGAGCTAAGAAGAGCCAGGAGGGGACATGAGAAGTCTTTAGCAGGTAGGATCAAGGAAAACCCTAAAGCTTTCTACAGGTATGTCAGGAATAAAAGAAT
>NC_063369.1:1944749-1948825 GCF_021869965.1 Rhincodon typus
ATGATCAGAGGATTAGATAGGGTGGACAGTGGGAGCCTTTTTCCTCGTATGGTGATGGCTAGCACGAGGGGCCATAGCTTTAAATTGAGGGGTGATAGATATAGGACAGATGTCAGAGGTAGATTCTTTACTCAGAGAGTAGTAAGGGCGTGGAATGCCCTGCCTGCAAAAATAGTAGACTCGCCCACTTTAAGGGCATTTAAATGGTCATTGGATAAACATATGGATGATAATGGAATAGTTTAGGTTAGATGGGCTTCAGATTGGTTTCACAGGTCGGCGCAACATCGAGGGCCGAAGGGCCTGTACTGCGCTGTAATGTTCTATGTTCTATGTTCATTGGCCCATCTGCTCAAGGTCTCGTTGTACTTTGATGTAACCTTCTTCACTGTCCACCATTCCAACCAATTTTGGTGTCATCTGCAATCTTACTAACCATACCTCCTATATTCACATCCAGATCATTTATGTAAATGACAAATGGACCCAGCACCAATTCTTGCAGCCCAACCTGGTCATAGGCCTCCAGTCTGAAAAACATCCCTTCACCACTGTCCTCTGTCTCCTAACTTCAAGCCAATTTTGTATCCAGTTAGATGGCTCCCTGTTGCTGAAAGTTATTTAGGGATATCTTGCTGCAATTCTACAGGCTGTTGGTGAGACCACACCTGGAATATTGTATGCCGTTTTGGTCTCCTTTTCTGAGGAAGGATGCTCTTTCTATAGAGGGACTGCAGTGAAGATTTACCAGACTGATTCCTGGGATGGTGGGACAGATGTATGAGGAGTAGTTGAATCGCTTGGGATTATATTCGCTGGAGTTCAGGGGGAAATTTTATGGAAACATAAACTAGACCGGAAGGATGTTCCCGATGACAGAGATCTGCAGAAAACAACCAGGTCTCTCAGCCCAATAACATGGGGTGAACTATTTATGACTGAATGAGGAGAAATGTTTTCACCCAGAGAGTGGTAAATCTGTGGAATTCGCTTCCACAGCAAGCAGTTGAGGTCAGTAAGTTGTATGATTTCAACAAGGAGTTGGATAATAGCACTTGGTGCTAAAGGCATCAGGAAACTGGGAAGGGGCAGGGAAGCAGGAACAGGCTATTGAGTTGATCAGCCATGAATAATGAATGGAAGAGTATTGTGTTTCGATGTTAAGTAAAAATGGCAAAGTTATTCACAAAAATATAGATGCGAAGGCTTGAAGTAAGGATAAAAAATACATATGAAGGTGAAATTGAGATCAGTGTCTGACTATTATTGTTGCAGGACCAACTTGCTTGAAGGTGTTCTTTCTGAAGTGAACGTTTGAAACTTGAACTCTGATTCAGCAGCTATGATGGCTTCTGTCATCAAATAGTTTCATGTTCTCACAGGTGCACTTGGTACGTAGACCATGACCTGGCTTTGAGTGATGGTCCTTTGTTTCATTTTTACATCATTGCAGGTTGTGGCTGTTGTAGCCTGGTTCAGTGCAGCAGTCCTTTCACTGTACATTTTGATCTGGATGCTTCCCTTATCCCTGTTGCAATTGCTAGTTCTGGATGTCTGTCACGTTGACCAGATAGTTTGAACCTTTTATCACAAACAAGCACCACGACTGCAAATGGTAACTCTGAGAAATCGTGATTGATTCCATGAAGCAAAATCAGTTGTGCTAGAATTCCTTGTGATGTCCCTCCTGTCTTCTGTTCAACATGATAGAAGTTTTGAGTCTTTAAACTTGGGTATCAATGGACAGCCTGGAATCCCTGGATTACTTAAAAATCAATCACAAAAGGATCATCAACACAGGTATTCTGCTTTGGCTGCAGTTGATGACACGAGAAGTCATGCAATTTTGTAAGACTCGTTATGGCCATTTTAAAGGCAGACAAGCTCTCTTTACAAAATATATGGTTGCATGTTTGTGACAAAAGTTACAAATTTTATAACGACCATTATTTGTTGGATTTTAACTGCTTGCTTTATATGTATTTTCCCTCCTCTTACAGGCTGTTGCTGTATTTTAGATGGCCAAGAGACAAAGGAATAAATGCACTGCCGGCAATGCTGTGTTTCATCACGGTTAACTACGTGACCAATGAATTCCGTCTCACCTTCCTCCATTCAATATGTCCAAAGCCAGGAAGACCTGCGTCCCTCGGGCCCAAAGAGGCAATTTCCCAGCGATCACAAGAACGGCTGGGACAGCCACTGTAATTTGACAGAGAAGCCCCAACACACTGAACCAGATGAGGTAGACAAGATAAAAGCTAAGCTGATGACAGCATGGAACAATGTCAAATATGGTGAGAACTTTTCGGATGGGAATGTCTCCACAACTTCCTGACGTTGTTCTTTTCCTCTTTGTTTGCTGCCCAGATTGGAAAGGGCTCTGTCACATCTGCTGCCCTACCTCCCATTACTTTGTCTAAATGACTGTTGCAAGACATTATGGACTCAGTTGATTTTCTCATATGTTTATTGGATCTGAAGCCAGGAGCTTGGTAATGCTGGTTACCCCTATGGTCTAATTGACTACCTCTACACAGACTGGGAATTAAAACCCCTGCTTCCCTTCCCTGCAGGCCTGTTCTCAATAAGTTAGAATTCTTATTTTTTGTGATATATTGAGAGCCGGCAGTCATGATCAGGAAATAAAGTGCTGGGAGAAATTCAACAGGTCTGGCAGCATCTGTGGAGAGAAATCAGAGTTAACATTTTGAGTCCAATATGATTCTTAGGCAGTGATGATCAGGGAACTTACTTGGACACTTTCTAGATCCTGACAGCATGAGAAAAACAACTGTGTGTCATAAAATTTGGATTTAATCTGTCCAACTCCATCTGGAAATACTATCATCCTCTTGCCCTCAGCCAGTGGTATTGTCAGCACAGAGGGTGGAGAGGATTATCCTCAGTAATCAGTTGTGTTAATTGTTACTTTTGTGTCTTCACAGGTTGGGTTGTGAAAGGGAGAACAAATTTCAGCAAAACATCCCCCATTTTCCTTCTCGGCCGGTGCTACTGCTTTGAGTCAGAAGGTATTTTGTGCCCCTCTGGGGCCAGAACTCACTGATTTTGTAAGCCACTCACTGATTTTGTAAGCCACTAACTGTCTGAACTGCTAATAATACTGTCATCTGCTTCCCTTTCTCAGCAGCTGATTCGCCATCAGACTCAGACACCAGTTACGAGACAGGCAACAACCAAAATTCCCCTCCTACCTCGGTGGAATTGTTCCGGAAGGACTTTGCCTCACGGATCTGGTTGACGTACAGGCGTGAATTTCCTCAGCTGGAGGGTTCGGTATGGACCACAGACTGTGGTTGGGGTTGCATGTTACGCAGTGGCCAGATGTTATTGGCTCAGGGACTTCTTGTTCATCTTCTGTCTCGAAGTAAGTCTTGTCCCTTTGTTTTATGCTTTTCTGTCTCCTCTGCTGCCTTGACTGCCTGTTGTTCGGGCGGCACTCTTAAGATGTGAACAACGATTGTCCAGATTGTCAGTTTTATCTCTGGAAGTGTTTGAAACAATTACTGTAACTAATTACCCGGGAGGGGCTGTGAAGCCAAATGCTATCCTGCTTTTTCCTTTTATCTGACGAAGGAGCAGCGCTCCGAAAGCTTGTGATTTCAAATAAACCTGTTGGCCTATACCTGGTGTCATGTGATTTCTGACCTTGTCCACCCCAGTCCAATATTGGCACCTCCATGTCACTGCTTTTTCTTGACATTTACATACTTGCCTATGGGCATTGGAGAGTAGTATAATCAGTAATCATGCCTGCTATCTCTCCTTCTGTCCACTCCACCGCCGCCGCCACCACCACCACCTCCACCACCACCACCCACAAATTGTAGCCCACAATTCACAGCCGCAATTGCTGCCAGTTAAGAACACTGAACTTTGGTTGGATTTGGTTTATGTAAATATAACACAGCTGTTGACTAGTGTGTAGAGCTGGATGAACACAGCAGGCCAAGCAGCATCATAGGAGCAGGAAGGCTGACGTTTCGGGCCTAGACCCTTCATCAGAAAATTTGTCCGGAGGGAGGAGGGTAACTTCTTCAGGCTAGGCATCCTTA
>NC_063369.1:1949325-1949696 GCF_021869965.1 Rhincodon typus
CACACACGTGCAAACCGCCACATCTTCTCTCTCTCACTCTCTCACACACACGCGCAAACCCCCCCCCCCCACACACACACACACACACCAACCCCCACATCTCTCTTCTCTCTCTCTCACACACACACACACACACACACACACACTCAACCACCACATCTTCTCGCTCTCTCTCACACATGCGCGAACCCCTCCACCTCTCCCCTCTCTCACACACACGCAAACCCCCACATATCTTCTCTCTCTCACACACACACGCAAACCCCCACATCTTCTCTCTCTCTCACACACTCACACACACTCAAACCCCTACGTCTTCTCTCTCTCTCTCACTCACACACACAAACCACCACATCTTCTCTCTCTCTCTC
>NC_063369.1:1949796-1955587 GCF_021869965.1 Rhincodon typus
CACACACACACACGCAAACCCCTACATCTCTCCCCTCTCTCACACACGCACGCAAACCCCCACATCTTCTCTCTCTCTCTCACACACGCACACACTCACACACACAAACCACCACATCTTCTCTCTCTGTCTCACACACACGTGCGCAAACCCCCACATCTTCTCTCTCTCACTCTCTCACGCACACATGCAAACCCCCACATCTCTTCTCTCTCTCACACACACACACGCAAACCCCCACATCTCTTCTCTCTCTCACACACACACGCAAACCCCCACATCTCTTCTCTCTCTCACACACACACACGCAAACCCCCACATCTCTTCTCTCTCTCACGCACACACGCAAACCCCCACATCTCTCCCCTCTCTCACGCACACACGCAAACCCCCACATCTCTTCTCTCTCTCACACACACACACAAACCCCTACATCTTCTCTCTCCTTCACATATCAACCCCCACATTTTCTGTCCCTCACACACACACACAAACATGCACACTAACCCTCACATTCTCTTCCTCTCACACACACACACAGAACCCCACTTCCTGGAGCAGCAAACAGATGTAGATGCCTGAAATCGGAAGAAAACCTGGGAAGAGCTGTAGAAACTCTGCAGCTTTGGCAGCAACAGTGGGGAGTGAAGAAGAGTGAAGAGGTGGTTTTGAACCGTGCTTTCCCAATATCCAGACTGGAAGAGAATTGGCCATGCTGAGAAACAGACAGAGTAGAGGGTGCCCTCACTCCTGCCCAGAAACACACGGACTCTCTCTCTCTCTCTAAGGGAGGCCGCGCTACATTCACTAACTTAAGGTAACCCTCTTCCTGAACCGCGCTCCCATTCCTGACTCTACCGTCACACAAAATCGGAGGAGGTTAAACAACTCGTAAAGAAAAGGACACTAGCAAAGAAAACCCAAAAAGGTCCGGGTTTGGTTTATGTTTTGAAGTTCGGGGCCGTGCACGGAGTGAATTTCCTGGATCCCAGGTAAAGCCAGTTCCTGCTCCCACTGAAACTCACCAAGTGAAATTAACTCCTTGTCCGGGGGGCACAGGACAACGCTGCAAATCCTCAAGGCCAGGCTGCAGTTTGTGTTTTCCACCTTTCTGTCTGACGGGGAGACTCGAGTGGTGCCTCACCTCCGCCAAAACTAGCGATTGCAACACCTGGACCTTCAGTAACCTGAAGCTGAGAAAGTAGAGGCAGATCCACCAGATCCACTGGGGGTGGGATTTAAACCACAGCAAATAATTCCATCATTAACCAGGATTTCAGTTTCAACCAACCCCTGGACAATCAGTCTGTGCTCCTCAACAATCCCCTCCCCCCAAAAAAACTGTAAAATCTTTGCAAGTTCCCTTTGGAATATTCCGAAACTACGAAAGGGTTACAAGAGGGAAACTGTTTGAAAAGGTCAGTTAGTAAAAATAACAACGGTCAGAAGGTAATTGTGGAGGAGTCACTGGGTTGGAAACGGTAACTCTGTGTCTGCAGCCGGGTCTCCAGCAATGTCTATTTTTATTTCAGGTATCCAGCCTGTCAAGTCTCTATTTATGTTGCAAGTGAAGATACTGATCAAACTGGACCCCTATTTTCAGCTGTTCGAGACAAAATGACACCTGTAGTTATCATTCACAATTTTCTCATGTGTTTTTCTGGGTCACAGGTTTTCCAGAGTGTTGATATTCCAATGGCCTGGGGCTTTAATCCAATGAGAATCTTTAGTTTCCCTGTATAAAGGCAATATTCTACAGATACTGGAGTTCTGAAACAAATACAGGAGAAACGGTAGCATCTGAGGGAGGGTCACCGGACCGGAAACATTAACTCTGATTGTTTTTCTTCACAGATGCTGCCAGACCTGCCGAGCTTTTCCAGCAACTTCTGTTTTTGTTCCTGATTTCCGGCCTCCTCAGTTCTTTCGGTTTTTATTTACAGGAGAAACTCAGCAGGTGTGGCAGCCTCCGTGGAGAGAGAAACAGAGTTAACATTTCGAATGCAGTTATGACTCTTCTTCCCTGCCCCTCCACATCCCATCCGCTTCTTAAATGACCAGGTTTCTGGGGAATGCCATTCAGCCCATCCCTCTTCCTTTCCCCTCATTGCGACATCTAAGGTTTCCTGGATGCTCACTCCAACCGGCAGAGATGAGGAGCTGGTGATCTCACAGTAATGTCACTGGATTAATAACTCAGAGGCCCAGGGCTAATTATTTTTATTGCCAAAATATACTTTATTCATAAAAATTCTTTACGTACATACACAGTTACTAAAGCAGTTCTGTACAGACATTGACCAGGAAGAACAAACAAACATGGGAATTTGGCATTCCCTGCTAACAGAGAACCCAGGCCATTTCTTACTCATAGAGGACAATATTTACACACATTTCAGGCACAGTGAGGGTCCGATAACTGAATAGACTCCACCCCCAGCAGCCACTTTGAGGGCTGTGTACAGTGATCCCATGCCCACACTGTGTGTGTGACTGCCCTCTGAAATGGCCCAGTAAGCCATTCAGTTCCATGACAATTAATGAGAAGTGAGTGTCAGGAACTCCTAAGTTCCATGAAGAAAAGAAAGTTCATGTGATGACTCTGTTCATGAGAAAGATGGAAAATACAGCCTCAATTCTCCCTGTAAACACCCACTTCTGCAAAGCCAAACAACTCACACAAACCACTAACACCTATTTTTCATCAATATTCCTCCCCTGCTATCACTAGCATCCCCTTTGTCTTTGTTCTGGGCACCCTCACCATCTGTTCCACTTGGTCTCCCTCTCCCTTTGTCAACACCATTAAAAACAAATCATTTCCAGCTGCTTCCAGCTCTGAAGAAGATCACACCAGATTCGAAACATTAACTCTGTTTCTCTCTCCATGGACGCTGCCAGACCTGTTGGGTTTCTCTAACGCTTTCTGTTTTCATTTCAGATTTCCAGCATCGACAGTATTTTGCTTGTAGTCAAGTGTGGAAGAAAAAAGTTCCAAGTTGCTTCAGAGAAATAAGAAGAGTCATTAAAATCAAACATTTAGTGAAAATTAGGGTGTTACAGTCACAGCTGATACTGGATAAGTCTGATCCCAGAGAAAAAGCTGGATGGATACGTGTGAGAGATAGTAGGAACTGCCGATGCTGGAGTCTGAGATAACAAGGTGTAGACCTGGATGAACACAGCAGGCCAAGCAGCATCAGAGGAGCAGGAAAGCAGAAAATTTTCTGAAGAAGGGTTCAGACTCGAAACGTCAGCCTTCCTGCTCCTCTGATGCTGCCTGCCCTGCTGTGTTCATCCAGCTCCACACCTTGTTATCTCAGATTCTCCAGCATCGGCAGTTCCTACTATCTCCTAAATTAATCTAGTCCTATTTGTCATCATTTGGCCCATATTCCTCTAAACCCTTCCTATTCATAAACCCATCCAGATGCCTTCTAAATGTTGTAATTTTACCAGTCTCCACCACTTCCTCTGGTAGCTAATTCCATACACTCACTACCCACTGTGTGAAAAAGTTGCCCCTCACGTCCCTTCTAAATCTTTCCCCTCTCACCTTAAATTTATGCCCCTCTAGTTTTGGACTCCCCTACCTTGGGAAAAGACCTTGGCTACAAACTCTATCCAGGCCCCTCATGATTTTATAAACCTCTATAAAGTCACACCTCATCCTCTGATGCTTTGGGAAAATAGCCCCAGCCTATTCAGCCTCTCCCTATAGCTCAAACGCTCCAGTCCTGGCAACATCCTTGTCAATCTACTTTTGGTTTTTATGCAGTAAAACACTAACCCCCATCTCCTCACATATAGACTCGTAAAACCTCATTTGAAATATATATTGCAAATAGGTCTCCCCAATGCCAATTCCACAAAAACAACTCAACAAATGAAACTAAAACTGTGTCTCCCCCTCCTTAACACATTAAAAAAAACAAAGGTAAAGTTATACAGGTTCCCATCAAAGAGTTGGAAAGGTGGTTTCTTTCAGAAGGGAATTCAAGGGAATGAATGGTGGACAAGGGATCTGTATAAGCAATCAGAGTTTGGGAGGAGCAGTGAACTCTGTAGATATGGAGATTAAATCAATGGATACCAGCATGGCCAGAAGGGGATTTAAATATAAGAATAAGAATTTTAAATTGGAGGTGTTGGTAGCCTGTAAGTCAATGTAAGTAAAGTGATGGCTGAGCAGGATTTGATGTGATTATATGACAAGCCCTAGTTGTTGGTTTGTTGTCTGGTAGAGAAGATCAATGATTGCTGCTGGTCAGAAAGCTCTGGAACACAGAATGTAACAAAAGTAGGGATGAAGAATTCCCCAAATGGACAGATGTGGGAGCAGACCCATGGTACATGGCCCTTGTGACAATGATGGCTTCTCCTGTTGCTTCGCAGATAAGTATTGAATAAAACTTTTCATAGAAAGACTAAAACAGGCAGTGTATACTCTAAGCTAATGTTGTCTCTTTTTTTAAAAAAAATTCAACTAAGTCTTGATTGGTGTAACTAATTAGAATCACTGCAAATGAAATCAGTGTTGGAGGAATGGAAAGAAGTGTTCTGAAGAAGGGTCACTGGATCTGAAACATTCACTCTGATTTCTCTCCACAGGTGCTGTCAGACCTGCTGAGTTTTCCCAGCATCCACTGTTCTTTGTTTTTGTGTTTAGTTTTATTTGGAAAGTAGCATTGGCTTTGTGGCCCACACACGCACTTGTTGAAAAGATTCAGATCTCCAACTTGTCTGATGAGAGCCTTCCCCACTGAGTCTGTCTAGTGTTGGTCCTCCCATCCTTTGGGATCCAGCCTCCTACTCTAAGGTTGTGTTCAGTTTGCCTTTATTTCTAAATATTGCAGTGAGGGTTTCCTGTACTCAGCTGATTATAGAGCATTGCCTCTGGGATGTGGGAATGCTCCAAGTGATCCCAAAGACCAACCCAGCAAAGTGGAGCCTCTTAATTTTCGGCAGACAGCACTTTTCAGGAAGCTCAATATTGTGGATTGTGTTACATCATCTGATGTTGTAAGTAGCTGTCAGACAGTGAAGGTGCAATACTTCTGATACTTTATGTGTAGCTGCTAAATTGTCAAAATCACAGCCATAAATTGATGTAAGAATCACTGCCTGATAGACTTTGATTTCCATTTTGAGACAAACTCTTTTGAAACTCAGTGAGTGAGGCTGCCAGGTAGGCAGCTAGCTTCATCCCCCCCAGGGGGATGGTCAGTTTTGATCTCCAGTGTACGTTACTGGAGATGACACTCCCAGGGCAGCAAACTGTCCGAACTAACAAAGGGCTGTGTTATTGGTAGTGACTGTGGGCTCGAGGAATTTGTAGCTAGGGATGGGCTGATACATATCTTTTCAGCTTTACTGTCAGGCCAAAGTGCCCTGAGACTAAGTGATCAACAAGCACGGGAATCTCCCCTGGGGAGGGGCGGGTGTGTGGTGCTGTGAGAGTCACCTGTGATCACGAGTTCACTCAGTAGCTGCTCATTAACCTTTGATCAAACTTTAAGCCTTTGCAAAGTGAAGTTACTGCCTTTGGATCTTTGGGCCTGCATTGGCCTTTCTGATGAGAAGATGAGTGAATAGAAACTCATTTAGTGAGAAACCTGGGAAGGATTCGAGAGGTAACAACATACTCACAGTAATGGAATGGAAGGTTAAGAATTGGACAGTATTTTATGAGGTTACAGTCTCACTGGTGTCAGTACATTCCCCGCTGGGCTACAGTCTCACTGGGTGTCAGTGTGCTCCATGCTCAGCTACAGTCTCACTGGTGTCAGTG
>NC_063369.1:1955597-1987595 GCF_021869965.1 Rhincodon typus
TCTCACTGGGTGTCAGTGTGCTCCATGCTGGGCTACAGTCTCACTGGTGTAGTGTGCTCCATGCTCAGCTACAGTCTCACTGGTGTCAGCATCTCTCAAGGGCAATGTAAAAAATGCTGGTCTTGCCTTTGGCACTCACGTTCCATGTAAAGAAAACAGCATCCTTTGTACTGTTTGGGGTTAACGGTCTGTTACAAAAAGACAATATTTCCTTTGTGAGTTTAACTGGCAGTTGTTGGTAAACTCTTAAAAGGCATCATAGTCTTCCTATCCCTACCCTCATCTCCCTGTTCTGGTCATCCACAGGCCCTCAAACCCATCCTCACCTCACCCACCATCCTCCCAGACTCATACTCACCTATTCCTCCCCAGACACTCAGTGAAGCCCTCATGCACCTAAAGCTGTTAGAATAATAGAGTGGTTATGGTGGGGGAATTTTAACTTTCCAAACGTAGACTGGAACTGCCATTGTGTTAGGAGCTTAGATGGAGAGGAATTTGTTAACAGTGCATGAGAAAATTTTCTTATTCATTATCTGGATATACCTACTAGAGAAGGAGGAAAACTTGACTTTGTCTTGGGAAATAAGGCAGAGCAAGTGACTGAGGTATCAGCACTTTGGGGCCAACGATCATAATTCTATTCATTTTAAAATAGCTATGCAAAAGGATAGACCTGATCTAAAAGTTAAAGTTCTAGATTGAAGTAAGGCCAATTTTAACAGTATTAGGCAACAACTTTCAATAGTTGATTGTGAGAGGCTATTCATGGGTAAAGGGATGGCTGGTAAGCAGGAGGCCTTCAAAAACAAAATAATAAGAGTCCAGAAGGTGTGTGTTCCTGTTAGGGTGAAGGGCCAGGCTGGTCAGTGTCGGGAATGATGGGTGACGAGAGAAATTGAGGCTCTGGACAAGAAAAATAAGGCATATGTTAGGTATAGACAGCTGAGTTGAGTGAATCCCTAGAGGAATACAAGGCAGTAGCAGTATACTTAAGAGGGAAATCGGGAGTGCAGAAAGGGGACATGAGATAGTTCTGGCAAATAGGGCTAATGAGAATCCAAACAGATTCTCTTTTAATACAGTAAGGACAAAAGAGTAACTAGGGAGAGAATAGGGCCCTCTAAAGATCAACAAGGCCGTCTATGTGTGGAACTGCAGGAGATAGATGAGATATTAAATGAGTATTTCATGTCAGTATTTACTGTGGAGGAAGGATATGGAAGCTAGAGAACTTGCAGAAATAAATAGTGATACCTTGAGAAGTGTCCATAATACAAAGGAGGTGGTGCTGGACATCTTAAACCACATAAAGGTGGATAAATCCCCCAGACCTGATCAAGTGTATCCCAGAACTTTGTGGGAAGTGATTGCTGGGCCACTTGCCGAGATATTTGTCATCGATAGCTGTGGATGAGGTACTTGAAGACTGGACGGTGGCTAATATGGTGCCACTATTTAAGAAAGGTGGTAAAGAAAAGCCAGGGAACTATAGACTGGTGAGCCTGATGTCAACAATAGGTAATTTGTTGGAGGGGATTCTGAGGGACAGTATTTACGTGTATTTAGAAAGGCAAGGACTGATTAGGGATAGTCAACATGGCTTTGTGTGTGGGAAATCATGTCTGACTAACTTGATTGAGTATTTTGAAGAAGTAACAAAGATGATAGATGAAGGCACCTTGTGGTGCACCCAAATGTATAAGGTGATGTTCAGAGGAGAAGCACAGAATTGGTTTAATTTCCCTGTTTTAACGGAGATGAGCTGTAGTTACAGCACTTGTCCTCACACCGGTCACTGGTAAAGCCCAGCACCAACCAGGCATTTTCCAGCTCAGCCGCTCTGTCTAAAACCATGCTGCAGCTAAACATTATTTAATCAGTGTGTGTCAGAGAGAGAATCTGTAAAAGGTTGTGAGTGCAAGGTTTGAAAGTGGTGTGTGAGTGTGAGAGTGTGTCAGTGTGTGTGTGAGAGTGTGTGAGTGTGTGAGTGTGAGAGTGAGAGAGAGTGTGTGAGTGTGAGAGTGAACAAGTACTGCCACTTCAGCTGGGCGGTAACAGAACTCCTGTAAAAGGTGATGGCTTCAAATGTTTCAATTCATACAGTTAACACACATTATTAAGATCAAACCAGTAGGAAATGTAAGATATGATCAGAAATAGAACATTTCAAGATTTCATGGGACATAAAAAGGTAAAGAAAATGTTTTAACAAAATGAATAATGTGACTTGGCAGATCTTGGCAGTGCGGATGGGGCAGGGTTTGTAAGGAGCATCCAGGAGGGCTTCTTGAAACAGTATGTAGATAGTCCAACTAGGAAAGGGGCCGTACTGGACCTAGTATTGGGGAATGAGACTGGCCAGGTGGTCGATGTCTCAGTAGGAGAGCAGCTCAGGAACAGTGATCACAATTCAGTCAGCTTTAATGTACTGATGGATAAAGATAGGTGTAGTTGTCAGGTGAAGGTGCTAAATTAGGGGAAGGCTAGTTACAACAACATTAGGCAGGAACCAAAGAATGTAGATTGGAGGCAGATGTTTGAGGGCAAATCAACATTCGCTATGTGGGAGGCTTTCAAGTATAAGTTGCTGGGAACTCAGGACCGGCATGTTCCTTTAAGGATGAAGCATAAGAATGGCAAGTTTAGGGAACCTTGGATAACGAGAGATATTGTGAGCCTAATCAAAAAGAAAAAGGAAGCATTTATCAAGGCTAGGAGGCTGGGTACACACAAAGCAAGGGTGGAATACAAGGAAAGTCGAAAGAAACTTAAGCAAAGAGTCAGGAGGGCTAAAAGAAGTCATTAAAAGTCATTGGCCAACACGATTAAGGAAAATTCCAAGGCTTTTTATACATATACACAGATTAAGAGGGTAGCCAGGCAGAGGGTTGGCCCACTCAAGGACAGGGAAGGGAATTTATGTGTGGAGCCAGAGGAAATGGGTGAGGTATTAAATGTGTACTTTGCATCAGTATTCACCATAGAGAAGGACTTGGTGGATGATGAGTCTGGGGATGGGTGTGTAGATAGTTTGGGACATGTTGAGATCAAAAGGGAGGAGGTATTGGGGTCTTGAAAAACATTAAGGTAGTCAAGTCCCCCGGGCCTGATGGGATATACCCCAGAACTGAGAGAGGCAAGGGAGGAAATCGTTGGAGCCTTGAGGGAAATCTTTGTATCCTCACTGGCTACAGGGGAAGTCCCAGAGGATTGGAGAATGGCCAATGTTGTTCCTTTATTTAAGAAGGGTGGCAAGGATAATCCAGCTAATTACAGGCCAGTGAGCCTTACGTCAGTAGAAAGGAAATTACTAGAGAGGATTCTTCGAGACAGGATTTACTCCCACCTGGAAATCAATGGGCGTATTAGCGAGAGGCAACATGGCTTTGCGAAGGGGAGGTCATATCTCACTAACTTGGTTGAGATTTTTCAGGAAGTGATGAAGATGATCGATGAGGGTAGGGCAGTGGATGCTGTCTACATGGACTTCAGTAAGGCCTTTGACAAGGTCCCCCATGGCAGGCTGATACAGAAGGTAAGGTCACACGGGTTCAGAGGTGAGCTTGCAAGATGGATAATAAAACTGGATCGGTCATAGAAGACAGAGGGTAACAGTGGAAGGGTGCGTTTCTGAATGGGGGGCTGTGACTAGTGGCGTTCCTCAGGGATCAGTATTGGGATCATTGCTATTTGTAATATATATAAATGATTTGGTGAAAAATGTAACTGGTCTGATTAGTAAGTTTGCCGATGACACAAAGATTGGTGGAATTATGGGTAGCGATAAGGACCGTCAAAGAATACAGTAGGATATAGATCAGTTGGTGACTTGGGCAGTGAGATGGCAGATGGAGTTTAATCCGGAAAAATGTGAAGGAATGCATTTTGGAAGGTCTAATCCAGATGGAAAATATACAGTAAATGGCAGAACCCTTAAGAGTACTGATAGGTAGATGGATCTGGGTATACAGATACACAGGTCACTGAAAGTGGCAACGCAGGTGGAAAAGGTAATGAACAAGACATATGGCATGCTTGCCTTCATCGGCCGGGGCACTGAGTTTAAAAATTGGCAGATAATGTTGCAGCTTTATAGAACCTGAGTTAGGCCACATTTGGAATATTGTGTTCAATTCTGGTCGCCACACTACCAGAAGAATGTGGTGGCTTTGGAGAGGGTACAGTAAAGATTTACCAGGATGTTGCCTGGTATTGAGGGCATTAGCTATGAGGAGAGGCTGGAGAAACTTGGGTTGTTCTCACTGGAATGATGGAGGTTGAGGGGGGACCTGATAGAGGTCTACAAGATTATGAAGGGCTTGGACAGAGTGGATAGGCAGAAGCTTTTTCTCAGGGTGGAAGAGTCAGTTACCAGGGACCATGGGTTTAAGGTGTGAGGGGTAAGGTGTAAAGGTGATGTATGAGGCAAGTTTTTTACACAGGGTGGTGGGTGCCTGGAACTCGCTGCCAGGGGAGGTAGTGGAAGCAGATACGATAGTGGCTTTTAAAGGGTGTCTTGACAAATACATGAATAGGATGGGAATAGAGGGATACGGTTCCCGGAGGGGTAGGGGGTTTCAGTTGTGACGGGCAGCATGTCGTTACAGGCTTGGACGGCCGAAGGGCCTGTTCCTGTTCTGTAATTTTCTTTGTTCTGTCTAGAGTTTGCTTGTTAAGCAGGGACTGCAGGACACCAGCTGGGTCTATAATCTCTTTCTTGCCACATCTTTACTGACTTCAGTCAAGCAGCTCACTCCCAATTACAGCTTCTGTTTTCTAGTAATCTAAAAATAAATTGTATATCACCATGTCAGGTTGTACCTATAGACATCCTTCGCCATTTATGCTCCAGCTGTATTGGTTCAGTGAGAAACCAGCCTAGCTGGCTCTTGAAAAGCCCAGTTGGAAGCTCTGTCGATGCTGGGGAAGGTCATAGTTCTGAGCACAGTGACCCCCACATCAGACACTCACATCAGAAACAAGGCCACTTCAGTCTTCACTCAGTCTTTGATGGTTTCCTGCTCTGTCTTACATAAATTGTGAATTCCCTGAGGGGATAACTTGACCCTTGTGGCAAATGTGGATCAATAGAGTATCTCACATGGACAGTATCACAGCTCATCCTGTTCTGTCACCACCTGAAGTTCATACATGCACATGCAAATACAGATACGTTACAGCTCAGAGCACTCCTGTATTCAAGAGGAACATCTCAGCTGACTTTCCTCATTCCAGCTCTTTAAGATTAACTGTGTAGCTCCTGTCACGACCTCAGTCACCAACAGCAATGGTGACATAGTCCATGGTTGGAATATGAGATCTTCCTGCTTTATCTCCTAACTACGCAGAGACAGACTCAATCTCTATGCCAGAAGTATGCTTTTACTGGAATCAGTAGTTTCTTCCGACCCTTTATCCTGGCTTACTTCTTGGGTAGAATTGCAGCGGGAGGACATATTGAGGATTCGTTTCTGCTGATTGTTTTAGGCAGATAAAAATACAAATGGCCCATACCTGGTCTGAGTGTGTATGTGTCCTGCCTGCAGACGGCCCTTTGGTTAATGCTTCATCATGACCTGTTTCCTGGACAGTTTTTGTCAGTGTTGGTTTATTCTTGTCTCTGACTGTCGTGGCAGAGGGAGGAGACAGAGCCCATGACCACCTTAGCTCATGGTGGTGACAGGTGCAGGGTGCGTGGAATCGTCTTAATTGGCCCACACAGCACTTTCTGACCTGAACTGATACAGCCAGAGTGACTGAAACTCCTAGGTGTGTAAGTAGGGATCTGACTGCCTGGTGTGACTGTACCTGGGCCCAGTCTCCCTGGAGAGGGAGCAAGTATTGTCCAGAGCTACTGTCAGGGGCAGCCCAGGATATACAGTGAGGATAATATTAGATAATCTCTTTGTTTGATCAGACTTTTGTATTAATTATTGTATTAAAGGCGGCTCCTCAGATGAGAGAACACGTTGTGTTTGTAGGTTGGTTACTGACCCAGCACTGTAGCATCATCCTGTTTGGTGTGATCACATCAGACACAGTCACCCAGAATATCAGCTCCTGTAGAACATATTCAGGAAAGCAATGATGGAAATACTCAGCAGGTCTGGCAGCATTTATGTAGAATAAGAGAGTTAACATTTCAGGTCAGTGACCTATTCACAGAACCAGGAACTGTTAGAAAAATTATAGCTGCTATGCAGATGAGATGAGTGCAGAAGGAACAAAGGAAACATTTGTGATATGGGCAGAAGATGGGAGACACCAGGTGACAAGTACAGAGCCAAAGGGAATGGGAAATGAACTAAAAGTATGTCCAGAGGAGGTGTGAATGGCAGAATGATGAGTAACTGCAATCCAAAAGCAAAAACACGATTACAATTGAAATGTAAAGAAAGGAAACAAAATGGGGACAGGGATTCTGATTTGAATTGTTAGCCTCTTAGTATTGAGTCCAGAAGGCAGTACAGTGCTGAATGGGAACATGAGGTGCTCATTCCTCAGCCTCATTGAAAAAACATAGGAGGTCAAGGATAGAGATATTGGTATCAGAATTAAAATGACAGGCCACCGGAATGGTCATGCTTATGGTGATGTTCGATAAACAGAGGGATTCTGCAAAGCTGCATCACCCAATCTGAATGTGGTCTCCCCACCATGAGGAGACCATTTTGGCAGCACTTTATTGCCTTCTGGGCTCAACACTGACCTCAACCAGAATCAGACCACAATCTCTGCAATGGTTTACAGTGTTCATCATCAGCCCTAAACTGGTGCTGCTTTTGGATGATTGCTGTTTATTATTCAACCAATCACACCGATCACACAACTTGTCAATGTTGTTTTGAAATTACACACTGTCCTGCTCCTCCCAAGTTTGTAATTCTTTCAAATTTTGTGTCATCTGTACACTAAGATCGAGATCATTTATAAAAATGAGGAAAAGCAAGAGACCCAGGATGGACCCCTGGAAACCTGGTGACAATCTTTACTCCAGCCTGAACTATTACTCTGTATCCTATCACTCAGCCAGTTTCATGCCCTATGGACACTCCTTTGTTTATTTACATGTCCCAGTCCCAATACTTTCAGCCCATCAATAATAACTCTTTTGACATTGAATCTATCCTGCCCCCTGTTCTTTCACAACACACCTTGCTTTTTTTCCCCAGCTGCCCCATTTCAGAAACATTTCCCAGTTTTGATGTAAGGTTATGACCTGGGACATTAGTTCTGTCTCTGAGTTTTTCTGACACTTGCTGTTTATATTTCAGATTTCCAGCGCTCACATTATTTTGTTGTTGGACACGGAAAGTTCCACCTTCCTGTATTCATCAGATACTGTGATTGTGAATTAATTTGTTCTGTGCTGACAAACAGAGAAGCCTGGGGGCCTTAGAACAGAAATCAGTTTAGTTTTTCTAACTTGTGTCGAGCAGTTCCAGGAACGGCGCAGTGGATTCACATTCAAAGTGATTGCCTTCTGCAAAATCCCAATCACGCATATTCACAGCAACTTCATTGCACATCATGATCTTTCCATTGCCTGCACACGTTCTTTTGCTGCTGCTGGATCCCAGGACCGTTTCCAGCGGAACTGAGTGATACCAACCTGCTTCACTTTGCCCTCAGCACTGACCACAACCAGCTTCTGAGCAGGGTTGAATAGGTGAATCTAGTCACAGCTCACATAAAAAAAGAAAATGGGAATTCCACAACAAGATCCAATAAAGGTTCCCCAGAGAGTGCTGCAGTGTATGTTACCATTTCGTCAAGTGTGATTGTCAATTTCACACAATATCAACCAGGGGTTTTGTGTTGTGGAATTACACTGACACGGAGCCAAAATGTCCCAAACCCACCCCATATAGCACACAAGGCACTGATGCCAACAAAGGCTTTCACTTGTACTCAGGGCTAGAAGGACAATGTGCTATGCCACTGTGCTCCTCAGACTTTGACGCTTTTAGAAATGGAGCTGTTTCCTGTTGCTGAACAGTAATTGAAATATTTAAACACAACGATCAAAATGGAAATTACGTACAGAGGTTACAATGTCCAGGATATCACAAAATTCCGAAAGAAAGTCCTCAGCAGACACAGAGGAAGATAGCAGAGATTTTCTAGAAAGTCTTCAGATTGGTTGCAGTGTAGAACAGATTGACTCCATTGCAAATAACACAGATCAGGTTACATACCATGGACAGGACATGGTACTTCACAAAGCTCCGGCAGAGTCTCAGGTATTTGGGGTCCTTCTTCTTCAACCTTTTGTAGGGCTCTCGGTTAGTCCCAAACCCAATCTCCTGCCCCAAGTGGTGTTCCTTCTCAATCTCATGCATCTTAAACATAATTTCTGATGTTGTCTGACCAAACCACTGGGCATTGAGTGCGGAGAAAATCACACAGACGAAAAAGGATGTTATCTGTGAGAAAACAGGAATGACTAGGAGTGAGATGAATTACATTCACATGGATTCCAATCAGTTTTCCCTGAGCCCACACATCTCCTGCAGAAGAGAGGACAGACTCTCCACCCCAGCTCTGGTTCAGTCATGCTAGTTTTCAGCACACATCCACAAGGAGTTAATGAAAAGGAGCTGTCTCTGCTGGCAGCATGGGAGGTGCAGACACAGATGTGGCACCCCTACAGCACTCTCCTAGGAGAGTGGACAGCCTCCATGAGTTGACATCTTGCTCTGGAATTCCAGTTATACAGGAGCATGCAAGTGAGAAACCCGGGGCTATCAGAGACAGAGCTAGATTCATTGGAACTGATTGGATTTGGTTAGTAATCCCCAGGTCATAATGGATTTGATCCTAAAGTCTTGGTTTGCTAAGGGGATAGTACACATTGGTATTCATTTGTACAAAAAAATCCTTAGATTCAGGAAAGCAGTCTAGAAAGAAGCAATGTAACCTTGTTACTGAAGAAGGGAGGGAGGAAAACAGGAAATGATAGGTCAATTATCTTGACGTCTGTCATGGGGGAGGGTGTTGTATTCAATTATTAAAGAGGTTATAACTGGGCGCTTAGAAAAACTCAAAATAATCATGAGAAGTCAGCAGGGTTTGTCAAAGGGAAATCATACTTAACCAATTTATTGGAGTTCTTTGAAGGAGTAACATGTGCTGGATAAAAGGCCAACTGAATACAGGCTGTACTTGGATTTCCAGAAGATATTTGAAAATGTGCCACATCAAAGGCTGTGGGGTATCATGATGTAGGGATAACACTTTGACTTTTGGCTGGCTGACAGGAAACAGACAACATACGTAAAAGGGTCTTTGTCTGATGTGGCAAATGGAGTCCTACACATTCTGTGCTGTGGCTGAAACTTTTTCCAATTCGCATCAATGTCTCAGATGAGGGGAGTGACAGCATGATGGCTGCATTTGCAGGTGACCCTGAGAAAGGTAGGAAAGTTGTGAAGATGACATAAGGACATTACAGATAGATATAGTTGGGTTGAATAAGTGGGTAAAAATTGGAGTATCATGTGGGAATATGTGAAGTTGTTCACTTTGGCAAGAAGATTTTAAAAAATCAGGGTATGACTTAAATGCAGGATGACTGTGAAATTTTGAGGGAGAGAAAGGTTTAGGTGTTCTAGAGCAGGAAACACTAGAGGTTAGATGCAGATACAGCACATTATTATGAAGGCTATTGGGACACCATCCTTTATTACAAGGGGAATTGAACATTAAGGATGTTCTGCTTTAGTTGTATCGGACATTGGTGAACCCACATCTCCTACACTATGTGCAGTTTTGGTCTCCTTATTTAAGGAAGGATGTTAAATCATTGGAAGTGGTTCAGAGGAGGTTTACAAGACAGAGTGACTGGGTTGTCTTATGAGGAAAGGTTGGACAGGCTGGGATTGTTTCCACCAGAATTCAGAAGCATGAGGGGTGACTTGATTGAAGTGTATAAGATCCTGATTGGTTTTGATAATGTGGACGTGGAAAGGATGTTTCGTCTTGTGGTTCAGTCCACAACTAGGAGGGACTGTTTTAAAATTAGGAGTCAACCTTTTGAGGACAAAGATGAGGAGAATCCTTTTTCTTTCAGAGGGTTGTAAATCTTTGGAACTCCTTACCTCAGAAGGCAGTGGATTCGGGATCATTAAAGTATTTCTAAGGCTGGGGTAGAGACAAATCGATTCCCTCACTTAGCAAAACTTAAGGTTATTGTGGATAAATGGGAAATGTGGAAGTCGAAACACCAACAGCCTTGAAGGACTGAAAAGCCCACTTCCAGCTCCTTTTTCATATGTTCTAACTCCTTGCCCGTTTATCGTAGAATTATTTTTCCACCCTAATTTGACAAATTTTCAGTAAATACACTTTGTGTTGACTTCGTTGATAAAGTTAGTGAACTACAGAAAATGGTCCTGCCCTCTGCCCTCCCTGTGTTAAGTTTAACTGATTCCAGCCATGGGAATGAGGGTGAACAATATAATTGATCTCAACACTCCTGGGCTGGGGTTTGGCAGGACAATCATCTGGGGATCTCTCTCCTGTTCACTATCCACTGGTTCCTGTTGGAATGTGAACAGGGATACTAAAGGAAGGTTGTATGTGTCAATTGTTGTGTGATTATCTCTTGCGTGAGAACTGAGGAGACAAGTGACAGGCAGAATCTTGAGCAGCAAGATTCCGAATCTTCAGAAGAGCAGGAGAAACAATTAGAAACTAAAGCAACTATCTATTTTTGTATGTGGTCTCCGAGTCACTATATCTTATCTTTACAGCATCTGTACATTGTCTCTCAGTTACCTGAACAGTTTCATCATTGTTGAGTAACTCATGTGGGTGATACAAGGCATAGAGAGCCAGATTGAGGAATGAGCCTCCGAGGACAGAGTAGAGATAGTAAGGAAACAGACTGCCTTGAACCAAGCCAAACGTATGTCTGCTAACACTGTTAATCAGAACAAAACCTGAGGAGAAAGAACAGATTTAAAACTATAAACTCTGACACTACCTCATGGACAAAGCTACAGATTCAAAGTCCCAATCGCAAGGTTTAGAACCGATGTCAAGAAAATCTTCTTTACATATAAAGATGCTTCTAGCAGTGATGTAGAGGTGAAAATCATTTCAGTAACAACAGAATGCTGCGAGGAAGGTGGATGGGGAGGGAGTAGCAAGTGTATTTTCAGACGGGCCAAATAATCTCAATCAATCGTCATTATCTTGTGACTCTCTCCAATTCCTCTTCCCTTTCAATCTGCTGTCTATACTTGCTGGTGCTCAGACCAATGCAGCTGAGACCAGGAACACTGGGCTGCAGTCTCAGTTTGTCACTGCAATCTGCGAGAACCATCAGATACCAGCAAACACAAACCTGCACGTCACGTGCTTTTGGGCACAACTCTCAGCTTTAAGAGCTTTCCAGGACAGGATAGAACTGAACAACAACTCCAGGATTGCTAATGATTTGCTATGATCTGCCTGCACTGCTTGCAAAATAAAGCTTTTCACTGTACCTCGGAACATGTGACTGCAATAAATCAAATTAAATCAAATCACAATATCAAGCTACATTCTGTTTTAAAGAAAATACATCTTTAAAGAATATGTAACAAAATCATATAAATATTAAAAATCATTTCATAAATAAAATGAACTGCCAATTTTGTGAGACAGATTCAGATGATAATTTGTGATCAAAAGACTTAAATAGTTCACAGCAAAAGTACACAACCTGATTAACTCTGCAATGTGCTCTTTCACATCTTACCCGATATGAACGAGACCCATATCTGCATACCCCAGGAGGTAGACAGTATAATCAGATGGGCTGTTTTGACTAGGTTAGTTGGATCTCCTTCTGTTGGCATTCTGTTATCTCGACAAGCCCTGTTTTATTACAATCAAAAAGAAAAATTAGTTTAATCCAATTTACTTTCTTAACTCCAGTATTCACCTCTCCTAAGATGTCAAATTTTGTTGGTGACATGATAACCAGAAGCTGGCACCCGTCCAGAACTGTGTCCAAGTGAAAAGATTTATTAAAGAAAAGCTTCTATTTTAAAATAAATGTAAAAGACTGCAGATGTCAGAAATCAGAAATAAAAGTAGAAAATGCAGAGCGAGTCAGGCAACATCTGTGGAGAGAGAAACTGTTCATGTTTCAGGGCTGTGATCTGTTATCTGAAATGAATCGTCATCTCTCCCAATCCTAGGTGCTATTTTTCATGTGTCAGTCTTGACTTGATGGTAATATACGTATGTCACAGCTAGGAGGTTGTGGGTCCTTGCCCCACTTCAGAGACTTGACTCTATAATGTTGGCTGACACTTCCACAAAATGGGCACAGTCAACTACTGTTTGTGTGAGGAAACTTTTTGCTGTTACGAAAGCACTTTATATTTAATATTTCATTTGAGGGCTTACATTTTGTAGGATTGTGAAATGGATTTATCCCAGGTTTTGTGGCAACATATGGATTGGTTTCTGTAGTAGAAATCACTGTGAACATTTTTTTCTTAAATAGGACTTGTGCAGGAAACACAGTAAATTCTTTCAATCACTCTTCCAGAATGCTGGGACTGGAGGATTTAAGTTATAAGGAGAGGCTGGATAGGCTGGGACTTTTTTCACTGGAGTGTAGGAGGTTGAGGGATAACTTTATAGAGGTTTATAAAATCATGAGGGGTATAGATAAGGTGAATGCCAGGTGTCTTCACCCTAGGGGGGGGGATTTCAAGACTAAGGGGCATAATTTTAAGGCAAGAGGAGAAAGATTTAAATAAGACACGAGGGGCTTTTTCTTTTGCACAGAGAATGATTTGTGTGTGGAATGAACTTCCAGAGGAATTGGTGGATGCGGGTACTGTTACAATGTTTAAAGGACATTTGGATAAGTTTACGAACAGGAAATGTTTGGAGGGATATGGTCCAAATGCAAGCAGGTGGGACAAGTTTAGTTTGGGATTATGGTCAATATGGACTAGAAGGACTCAAGGGTCTGTTTCTGTGCTGTATGCCTCTGTGAGTCTATAACAAATAGGCTGCATTTTGAACTCACACCGAGAGTGTTTTTTTCAGAAACAGAAGAGTTCAGCCGGCTAGTATCTTCCTCTCAGGCCTTTCCTCCCCAACTGAAGACGAGAACACACTCCAAGCCAAACACTGTCCAAACAGCTGCTGCAGGACTTCCTAGAGATCACATGATTTGATAACTGGCTTTTTTTTTCTGGAGACCTCCTGCAGTGGCTCTTTTGACTGCACTGTGTATGTTTGCCTGCAGTTACATGGAAAACTCTGAGCACATGTGTGCGATGCATAGATAACAAATGCTGAGAGGCATGAGGTTATACTGAATGTCTCCTCCCATTCCTCTGGTGGCACTGACTGATCAAATTCACAACTATCTCTTCCCTGACATCTAGCAGTACTTTCTAGGTGAAATCACCTGGCACAGGAGTGGCACAGAGTGAGCCATCTACACCTGGAGCCCTCTGACTAACTCAACAAGAAACAACGTGACTGACTATTGAGAAGGATCTACATCATCAATCTCACCATTATTGACATCAGATCACAGCCAGTCCTGCAACAGGTTCCTGAATCCACATGGTTAACGAGGTGCGGGTGATGGTTGGGGTTACTGAAACTGTTACAGACGACGTTGTGGAGTGACTCTACGCTGTCTCTAGCCTGGGAATGCTGTCCCATGTCTCAGTGACCAGAATCATTTACAGTGTTGCCTGACTGCAGCCCCTTTCAGTCTGACCACAATTGCTTTTAGCTGTCGGCTCAAGATTCTGTTTGGTCACCAATCTGAATCATTAACTCTGTTTCTCTCGACAGATGTTGTGTAGATTACAGATTCTGTTTTGATTTCAGATTTCCAGCTTTCAAGCTTTCACTGAAGGATGGTCCACAT
The DNA here is from genome assembly GCF_021869965.1 of Rhincodon typus. Taxonomy (NCBI): domain Eukaryota; kingdom Metazoa; phylum Chordata; class Chondrichthyes; order Orectolobiformes; family Rhincodontidae; genus Rhincodon; species Rhincodon typus. The sequence continues at coordinate 1,969,498 of NC_063369.1, forward strand.
CAACAAACTTTTATAGTAACCACTAACAATATAAACTCTTCATTGGACATATTACTAGGATTAGGTTCGGCACGTATCTCATGGAGTTCAGAAGAATAAGAGGTGAACTTATTGAAACATACAAGATGCTGAGGGGTCTGGACAAGGTGAATGCCAAGAGAATGCTGCTGCTTGAGGGACAGACTGGAAGTAGGTACGTCATTTAAAGATAACAGGTCTTGCATTGGAGACTGAGATGAAGAGAAATGTGTTCTGTAACGGTTTGGTAGTCTTTGGGACTCCTCACGAGAGAGTGCGCTGGAGGCAGATTCTTTGGTCCAGGGGTAGTAGGAACTGCAGATGCTGGAGAGTCTGAGATAACAAGGTGTAGAGCTGAATGAACACAGCAGGCCAAGCAGCATCAGAGGAGCAGGAAGGCTGACGTTTCGGGCCTAGACCCTTCTTCAGGAAATGGGGGAAGTGAAGGGAGTTCTGAAATAAATAGGGAGAGACGGATACGAGGGAGTTGCAGTGGGAGAGAGATCCACTGAGGTCTTTCCAGAGGGAGGAGGGTAACCGCCTCCCACTCTCTCCCTGTTTATTTCAGAACCCCCTTCCCCTCCCCCATTTCTGATGAAGGGTCTAGGCCCGAAACATCAGCTTTCCTGCTCCTCTGATGCTGCTTGGCCTGCTGTGTTCATCCAGCTCTACACCTTGTTATCTCTCTTCATTGGTGCAGGAGTCTGATTGCTGGAGATTAGATGAGGGTGGGCAGTGGAAAAGTGAAGAGGCGGGGTCAAAAAGGGAGGGGCGGGGTCAACAAGGGAGGGGCGGGAACGTGTTGGAAGGGACAGTAAAAGGGCGTGACCAGAGCGGAGGGGGCGGGACAAGGGCGTGACCAGAATGGAGGGGGCGGGAGCACGAGTGGAGGGGGCAGCACAAGGGGGGGGTCCGGGGGGGAGGGGGGCGGGGCAATGGCGGGGGCCTGTTTGGGCGGGTCACCTGACCCAAAACGTTAACTCCGATTTTTTTCTTCACAGATGCTGCCAGACCTGCTGAGCAACTTCTGTTTTTGTTTCAGGTTTGAAGGAGCTGGTTCAAGTTGAAAGTGGCAGGATCAGGAGCACACACCGTCACACGGTCGCGTGAAGCCCGGACGGTCAACTGTCAGCGGTAGCCGGAAGTTGGGAGGGAAGTGGACATTTGAAGGGTTTTGGGAGAAGGTGCGGATGCTCGCCCGAACTGTTTTTAACTGACGCTAATTGGCCCTGAAGCTCTCAGCTGGTCGGCTGTCTGACAGCTTCTCTCACTCACCTGCTGCGTGCTTCAGTCACCGAGCCGCAACCACTCTTGCTTGCCCCTGATTGACAGGTGCGGCCTTCAATAGACAAATAGCCTTGGTGTGATTGACATGAAACATGCCCGGGCCTTCCGGCAATGGAGCCAATGGTGGGCAGGTAGGCGGAGCTTCCGGTCTCCCCGGTCAAAGTTTGGTTGAGAGACTTCTCGGCAGCCCCGCCCTCTGTCGGTCTTACGGAGGCTCCTGTGTAACAAACCATTCAGCGCCGACGTAATGCGTTTGTATTTAATTACACGGTTTGAAGTCTGGTGGTGGTGCAAAGCTACTACAGGTAAGTGAATCAGGGCAGCATGGAAAAATAATCAAAAGATATAACTTTAGGAACAGAGAATTTTAGTTTAAATTGTTTCTGTGCCTAAAAGAAACCTTGCAAGTTGAATATTCGTTATAGTTGCATTGTAGTCATAGAACTTCTAACTATAGGGTCATACTTCTTAATTTGACACTGATTTGTGTTTTTTTGCATATCTTCAAATCAAGTGAGTTAGTGAATGATTGATGGTTCCTGTAAACTGTAAAACATCTCCAAATACCACACCATGAAACTGGACAGGTCTCATTGATCCTTCATAGCTGCTGGGTCACAATCCTGGAATTCCTCAATGTGCACCATAGGAAATAGCAGCAGGAGGTAGCCTAGTGGTATTATTGCTAAACTATCAATCTAGAGACCTAGGTAATGTTCTGGGGACTTGGGTTTGAAACTTGCTGGGACAGATGGTAGAATTTTTAATTCAAGAATAATCTGGAATTAAGAGTCTAATGATGACCATGAATCCATTGTCAATTGTCAAGGAAAGACCCATCTGTTTCGCTAATGTCCTTTATGGAAGGAAATCTGCCATCCTTACCCGGTCTGGTGATTCCCTACTGCCCTCTCAGCAATTAGGGATGAGCAATAAATGCTGGCCTAGCCAGTGGCTCCCACGTCTCGTGAATGAACTAAAAAGAAAAGGTAACTTATTCGGTCCCTTGAGAGTGTACTGCCATTCAAATTGATCAGAACTGATCTCTTATCTCCGTTCTATCCCTGTATCCCTTGATAGCTTTAATTTACCAGGGAGTACTTCCAGCACACAACTGTAGCAGTTTTAGAAGGCATCTTTTCAGGCTAACTAGGAATGGGCAATAAATTAACCACACATCAGGAATAATTTTCCTTCAAATTCAGTGTGAACCAGTGATGGGACAGTAGTTTGGCAAACAGACTAGTCAGGCACCCATTTCAAAGCAGGTGACAAGCAGAACCAAGTGACACCTGTCCTGTTAGACTTCAGTACTATTCAATATAATGGCATGAGTGAAAAATCAGGATCATAATGACCTAATGAACAGCAGTTAACATGAACAGACAAGGGATATATCCAGTTTGACTCACCTCCCTATCACCCCTTGATGTGATTTTTCCTTAGCTGCCAAAAATAAGTCCCTAAATGGAACCCAAAGCTGTGAAATTCAGTGTAAAAGTTAGGACTCGATAAGATATATAAGCAATACTTCCCAAACTATATAACATTTGAAAGTTATGAACATGATCCCCAATGGCAACAGAAGCAAAACATCATAATGACATTTAATATATAATTATTAAAGTTTGAAATATGGTATACCATTATAAATATGAAAATCTGTGTTTTAAATGAATTTATTAAAAACAGTTATTATTTTATGTATTAACCCGCCCATTACTTCATCTGATCCAATCTGTGGAACTTGATGAGGAAGCAATGAATACTGTTGATGTTAACATTTGCATTCAGCATTACTTGATTTATAGCAAATCAAGTTGCCTAAAGGACAACATGACATCATTGATTTTAATGTGCTACAAATTCCCAAATAAACTTTTATTTTTCTTCTGAGGGGATCGGTCTTTCTCTCATCTCTCAATTTACCCTCACTCCCTCCTCAACGCACACACAAGCAGAGGTCACTTTCTCAGGGATACCTAGGGATGGACAATAAAGGCCAGCAACACTCACATTCTATGAGTAAATGACCCCCACTCCCCTTACCCATACACTTAATCACCCTCACCAACATAGAGTTTATCAGCCTCATCACCGCGCACACATAGGTCAGGCAGCAGGGTTTGTGGGGAACTTGAGCTCTGAAAGTAACATCTTTCAGTGTTCTTGAGAAGAAGGCTACCAATGCAGAGGATGGACTCAGTCGAAAGATTCAATAGGAGAAGGGTAGCAGTTTATTTCACTTCAATAATGTGCAGATCATAACAATAAAGCTCAACGTGATTAAATGAAACCAAGATTCATGAATGAATGAGGAGGGTCAGAAGCTGCCTGCACCTCGTTGCTGGTGTGTTTTGGAGAAAGAGCAGCTCACAATTGAATTTGCTGTAATTGCTGTAATTTCTGTAATCCACTGGGCTCAAAGTTAAAGAAGGGTAGGTACCTGTTAGAGATGTTATGTCAAGCTGGGAGAGAAGAGGGAGTGCTGAGTAGAGTAACTTGGGGATAAAGCGTTTCTACTCTATATGATCACATTGCAAATTTGTGGAGTTTGTAATATTACACTCAATCCAGGAAAAGCAGTCACTTATGAAGAGATAGTGAACAAAATGTGAATGTAGGCAGAGTCATGTGACATTTAACACAGGCAAACAAGACGTATTACGCAGGAAAAAATAACCAACATACTGTAAGAATAATGAGCTGCCGTGTAACATACATGATAGATTCATCCTCATGGCTCACTCTGTCCACATGTGTACGGGAGTGTTGCAGACACGTGCAAGTTGTTTTATGTCCTATTTTAACAACAATTGCTGGCCTGTACAACATGAACTGGCGAAATGATTGAGTGAATTACTTTAGCCAGTTTTTAACAAATTTTGCACATATGAAGACTGTACGTAACCTACATTTAAATAGCAAGGCATTTTCTATGTGTTGCTCTGATATTGCAATCTCATTTACATTTGTGCTGCTAAAGAAAACGTTGATATTTGCTCACATCATCACATAACAGCAAAGTAGACAGTTCTAGTTTCTGAATCCTTATTCATTAAAATTATGAACTTAGCAATTATTGTAGCTGAGTTCAGTTTTAATGACACAATTCCCAATTTGATGGTGTAGATGTGGGATATCTTCTAGATCCAGCACTCACTAACATTTTAGATGGTTTCTGCAAGAAACGCATTTTACTCAAACACCTACAGTGTGCATATTCTGAATAAATAGATGGTACATTTGTGACCTTTGAGTCTGCATCACTTGAAGGGAATTTCTGATACACCTTAATACACTCCATTCCATGCTCCAATTCACTTGACATTGAGAAGTCCTTTCCTCAAAACACTATTTAGAAATCCAATAGTAGGTTCTCCATCATTGTCTACAGCAGCTGTACCTTCACTGGTCAACATGCATGTTAGGATTTGTATAGCTGCATCCACTAAGATTGACCCAGTCAGCAATCTTGTAAATAATGCCCTAGACCTTTACAAGTTTGTTACAGAAGTAGAGCACATTAGAGCCATTCTAATGTCAGTGGATATTCTGATCACTGAATCCACAAACCTGCATACAAGTCAAAGTTGTCTATCTTCAGACTTTAATAATGCTTGCGCTGTCTCGTTATCCTCATGAAGCCATTGCACACTGCTACAATACAGTGCCTCCATGAGTGATATTCCCCACAAGCAGGATCCTGCCATCTATCCAAAATGGAGCATTACTGTGTAAGAATTTCAGTGTTGGTGTAATGTCAGGTACAAAAGTTGTACATTCCAGTGATCAGTTGATCATATTGAGCAGCATTTTACTTAGTTGTTTATTCCAGGCAGAGCACAGATTGAACTTAGTCAGCCGGTAATTGCAAAACCCAAAGCAAAATATCTACTGTTAGATGTGATTCCTGAACTCAGCAGTAATTGCTGAAGCATTCTGAATACGCTAACAACTATGCTAAAAACCAATTTATTAACCAGCCAAACTCATGATATTGTTCATTTATGCTTGCCAGCAGTGACACAAATTCATTGTTCTCTGTAAAAGCTCAAGCTTTGCATCTTTTTTGACTTGCACAGGAGCTTAGGGAAACTAGAGTTCCCAATGCTTTCTCCACTGGAATGATTTGATTAAACACAGATGACTTACCAACCAATCAACATCCCTTTTATTGCAACATAAATTGTGATTATTTGAAATGTGCCAATCTTGTATGTCCTGATGAGTGCAAAACAAAAAGACGTGCATCTTACTTCAGCAAGTTACAAATGAGTTTAGCAGGTTCAACACCCCCAATGCAAATAAAATGCTGAACCAAACTGTAAAACCAGAGGAACTCCTTCTGGAATTCAGTGGAGGTTGATCCAATCATGAGCAGTGTACCCAGTTCTTCTCCGTAAAATATAGGGGAAACATTCAGGAACTGGTGATTAAGTGAAGAGACAGGAGGCTGGTGTGGCTATGAGCAGTCTGGGATAGTGAATAAGGTATGTAAATGAGATGTGAAAGAAGAAATCTAGAAAGTAACTTCAAATTAAGTTGGGAAAGCAGTATAACAGCAAACGCAGGTACAAATTAGCAGAAATCCTTCATACACATTGGACATGGATTTCCAGATAGAGCAGTAGAGGTGAGAAGCTTGGATTAGTGAAGAAACAACAGAGTATTGAAATTGATGGAGCCAATGTTGGGTCCTTCCAGACTGCCCAAGATGAACAGAATGGACTTGCTCTCTTGTAATCATCTTGTGATCTTTTTGAGAGGTCACTATCGATCAGTTGACGGATCCCATAAATTGGGAACATAACTGTAGGGACCCACCTCAGGCATGACCTCAGATCAGGGACTAAGGACAGGAGTTTCACTGTCATTGTGGATTGTTGCCAAACTATAAGCATCTACTCTGGGCCTTCCTGGAAATCGGTTTCTGCAACACCTGATGAACCAGATCTTCATAGTCACAACCTTTAGTTTGGCAGAAATGCAAAGATTTACAGACTATATCAGGGATTAGTTTGCATCAGTATAAGCTCTTAAGATTGTCAACAACCAAAGGCTCATAATTTGCTTGACTTTACTACTCCTGTCTCCCACTGTAACCTTTCATCATCCCAAGCTTTCGATCAGGAGTCACACATGATAGCAGCATGTGTCAGAGACAGCTTTACTATTATCTAGCTACTGTATTTATTTTGATATTCAAAAACATGCATTTTACCAGAGTGCACTGAAATTTTGTTTTAACCTTTTCATGCTAAATCATGCAACTTTCTCAATGTAATTATTAGATGGTATAAGGCTGTATCACTTAATTGACAATTAATTATAGTTATTTAGATGGAAGGAAACAAAGACAGGGATTTGTCTGTAATTACTATTGGCCAAAAGGTTTGCTTAAAGAAATTTAGGAGCTTTGAGACTGTAATTAGCCTCACCATTGATGGGTCAGAGTCTGAGACTCCCTTGCTGACACTGGGAGCACCTTCATCACACAGGTTGCAATAGGTTGAGAAGGTCGCTCACTGTCACCTTCTCAGCAGCATTGAGCATGTTGATAAATGCTGCTCCTCTGGGAGAAATTCTGTACAAAGTCACTGAGATTATGGTAAAGAGAGGTGCAATTTATAGTGAAACTATCTACGAAATGCTGTGATGAACTTTTGTGCTTTGCTTTTGCAGTTTGATAAATTTGAGAGATGAATACTGATATTTCGCTCATGTCTCGGATTGTCACTGATAGTGATGGGGATACCATGGTAAGTCAGTGTTGCTCAAGTTGGACACGCATCTCATGGTCTTGAGGCAACAATGTACAAAGTTAAAAGCGGCAAGCTGTGATCAACACAGGGAGGTGCTGAAAGGGACAGTGGGTATGAATTCTATTCACAGATTTTTGGTGTCACATTCGACCCTGAATTGAATTTCTGACCTGTTCGTGCCACCTCTAACACTACTATTTTGCTACTCTGTAAGATACCTCCATTTTACTTGTCTCAACTCATCCATGCCTTTGTTTACTTTGGACCGATCTCCCGCATTCTATGCTCTGTAAACTTGAGGTCTTCCAATATTCTGCTTTCATTTCCTAACTCAAGTACCCCTACCTGCACCCACCTATCACCATCCCACCTACCTTCCCCTAGCCCCCCCCCTCTTCCCTCTATTTATTTCCCAGCTCCCTCCCCTCTTCCCACCCCTGATGAAGGGTCTAGGCCGGAAATGTCGACTCTCTTGCTCCTTTGATGCTGCCTGACCTGCTGTGTTCCTGCAGCTCCGCACTGTATTGATGCTATCAATCCTCTGTGTCTCACCCCTGTTCTCAGTATCCTACATCCACGCCATGTTAAGCACCATCTTGATTGTAAAATTTATCTTTTTTCTTCAAAACATTCCTGGCCTCACTCCCTCTCTATTTCCGTATTCTCCTGCCACCTCAAAATGCTGTAAGTTATCTGTGCTCTTTTAGTTACAGCCTCTGCATTTCCAATCGTAATTCCTCCTCCACATGCATTGGGATGCCACGAACCCAAGCTTTGGAATACTCTCTTCACTCTCTCTCCTTTCACCTCTTTTTACTTCACTTTTCTCCTCAAAGACACTCTTTAAAATCTACTTCTTTTACCAAGCCTTTGGTCATCTAACATTATTTCCTTGTGTGGCTTGGTGTCATACTTATTTTATAATGTTTCAGTGAAATGCCTTAAGATGTTTGATTATGTTAAAGGCACATTATAAATATAAGCTGTTGTTGCAGAATCATAGAAAAAAGTCAAAGAGGGTGGGTCTCTCCCCACACCTCCCCCCCCCCCCCCCCCCCCCCCTTGCAAAAAAGAGTTGTGTCAGTGTTAGCTGAAGAGGATGTATCCAAGTTAATTGAACTTTCCAGCTCTTGATCCATGTTAAGTTTTTGCCTGCTTGTCAGGTGCTTGTTTTTTATTGTGATAATGCTTTCAGACAGTCCGTTCCAGAACGCTGCACTCCTCCAGATGGAGAAAGGTTCTCAACTCTCTCTAATTCTTCTGCCAATGGTTATCAAGCTGTCTGCTAACGTGACTAGATCCTTGCTAACGTGACTAGATCCTTGCTAACGTGACTAGATCCTTGCTAACGTGACTAGATCCTTGCTAACTAACTGCGTCCCTTTGTAATTTTACACACTTCAATTAAATTTCCCCTCAGCCTCTGCTGTTCCAATCAAGATATTTCCTAGCCTATAATCTTTCCTCATAGCCAACATTCTCCAATCCTGCCCACATCCGAGCAAGTCTCCTTTCTGTTCTCTTAAGGGTGATGACAGGCTTCCTGTAATATGGTGATTAGAGCTGTACATAGTAATCTAGCCATGAGCTAACTCATGTTCCAGTTCATTCTCTTCACTCCATCTTCTCTCTTTCCTTTTCATTTGGCCTATGAGAACTGGCCTTTGTGTGAAATAGAACCTTGGGATCAGTCAACTATAGAAAAACAAAAAGACAAATGTTACCTTCCCTGAGTAGAGAGAAAATGCTTGCAGCGATTCCTGTTACCAAGTGTTGGACTGTCCAAGCAGTAGGGCCTACAGTCAGTGATACAATGGAACAACTTGATTAGTGCTGAAACAAGTGGAGCCAGTGAACATTCCTGTGGTGCCATATCAAAGCTGTCTCCCTATCTCTCAACTATACCCTTTATCTTCTAGCATCTTGTGAGAGTGATGAAACACAGGCCAGTCCTTAGACCACTTCCAGCTGTATTCAAACACATCATCCAATCTTGAGAAAACACAATGTGGAGCTGGAGGAACACAGCAGGCCAGGCAGCATCAGAGGAGCAGGAAAGTTGATGTTTCGGGTCGGGACCCTTCTTCAGATTTCCAGCTCCACACTTTGTTATCTCTGACCCCAGCAGCTGCAGTTCTTGCTATCTCATTCAATCTTGACATCTCCATCTTGGTAAAAATTCCAATTTCTGGCACAGCAAGCACCTACAGCCTTAAGCACAGAGTGACTGTATCCGTTAACGTCACACTTTCCTAAATCGCTTCTGCTAGTCTCGAAGACAAGCTCTTTTCTACCTGGTTAGGGAGCGTCTGGTCATTGACACAGACAATACAGAGATAACTGGCGGGTGCTCTCAATTGGGTACTGTTTGAATGGCCTTCTCCTGTTCTTCTGTTTCAGGCTCCAGAGTGTGAATCACCTCCTCCTGTTCCCCTGCAACAGGCTCGAGAGGCTGAATGACCTTCTGTTCCCCATTATTAGGCTCACAAGGCTGATTGGGCATTGAGTTGTGAGCCATCGCCGACTATTTTCTCTTGCATAGAGCAAGTTAAGATTAATGCTCAAATATTTGTCCAGGACCCGAGAACAATGACAGATGTTGAGATGCTGTGCTGTAAAGGGGACAGTTTCTCATATTTTATGACAGTTCCTAAAAAAAATTGCAAAAAACAAGTTTGGTAACCAAAATTCTTCAACAAGTAATTGAACTGTAACCTCCTCCAAGCCACATCCCTAAGCTGTTCAAGTTCTTCCATTTCCTTCATCCCACCCTTGGTGGCTGTGGATTTCGCTGCCTAGGTCCCAGTCCTTTCCTTTACCTCTCTGCCTTTCTCTATCTCCTCTCCCCACCTCCACAATTACGTAAATACCCAAGTGTAATCTAATGTCTCTTAATGTAGCTGTCGATGTCAGACAATATTTGACAGTCTCTCCTGTGAACAACCTTGTGATATTCACATACAGAACGGAGCTGCATAGATGCAAAAGCAAAATACCAAAGATGTTGGAAATCTGAACTCAAAAGAGAAAAGCTGGAAATACTCAGCAGGTCAGGCAGTGTTGGTGCAGAAAGACTGAGCTGACATTTGAGGTCAAGATAATTGTTGGCATATTAGCTGTGCTCCTTTGCACAGTTGCTGATCGACATCTGGCTACATCCTGGTGGGACTTCAGTGAAAATTAAACAGAGGGGCATGTCACTGCAGTAGGCAGCCGTGCCATGAATCCAAGGTTAGCTGACGAGTAGCTCCCAGGTTGTGTGCAAGCTGCCATGTCCAGCTTGCTGCCGTCCACCCTGGGTGGCTCTGTATTCTGCACTGTATATGTGCCTGCACTGTACAATCGTGCTTCCTAACTTAGGCAAGAGCTGGGAGACAGGGAAAATTTAAGATGGTTTTAGGGATCAGGAATCTGAAGATGATTGAGCTTGTTTCCTTTGGAAATTTGACTTCAAGAAAATCTGTTTGAAATTTCTGAATTATTAGAAATAAACTCCCTAAACCGATCAAGGAAAAGTGTTCATTACAATCGAATAGTAAGGGAGGAGAGCCAATCAGTGGTGATGGGCCTCACCTACATTTCATCTGCACACTGTCCGTATGGAGACACTGGATAGCAATGGAGAGTAGTAACTCCCTCAGTTACTTGGGACTGCTGTAATCAGCAGTTGTATCAGTCTGCTGCAGTGTATGCTGACTGCAGCTAACAGAACAGGATATACCCTGGGATCCTCCTAGCCTGAAATTATTAAAAATCTGAACATAGCTCCAGAACCTATTGAAGCATTAAACCTAGGTACTTTATTTTGGAATGTGGTTTCAAAGGCAGTGTATGAAAGAGATGGGGAGTAACATTGTTAACAAAGTTGTGTAGCAGATTGACAGGGCAAATGGCCTATTTCTGCATCAAGTACAGAATGAATCAAGTTTGGAGCCGGTGTCAGTCTCCCAGAAGTTAGTTTTGAAACACTGATATTATTTCTTTTTCCATTGCAGCAGACGTTGAAGTTTGGCGGCTGTCACCAGAAAGGTGGGGACAGATACATATTGATGTTCAATCAAACCTGCAGTCCACCAGCACAAGTCTTTATGATGATGTAAAAGAATGATACCATTTGACCAGCAGATCTGATTAAACTTTGCTTGTGTTTCAGACTCTACGTTTAATAAGGTGCGGAATTTCACTGACAACCACTCGGGATCGCCACCCGACAGCAAGCACCTGATAGATGAGCTTGAGGTCATCAAGTTCCACATTGAAGTCCAAACCAGAGTAAGGCTCACGCAAAAGAGAATTTCGTTTTTGTGACACCACAAGTTATTTCTTTCTCTTGTACTTTTACCCACCATATAACATAGCCCTAGCCCTCATTACCACTATGTAACATGCTGTGACACTCTTAAGTCAAGTTCTGTGAATGATCAGGCATTCTATGATGTGCTATTCATGGTCTATTACTTTTCATTTTGCACCTTTCTATTATCATTATATCCTCTATAACACACACCCTTGTATCTTATTGTCTAGGCTACCCATGCCTTCCTGGGAATGAGCCAGGGAAACATTCAGGGGTAAAAACCGAAAGAACTGCAGATGCTGTAAATCAGAAACAAAAACAAATTGATAGAAAAGCTCAGCGGATCTGTCAGTGTCTGCGAAGAGAAATCAGAGTTAACATTTCAGGTCCAGTCACCCTTCCCCAGAACTGATGGTAGCTCGGAAAATGTTGGTTTATATGCAGAAGATAGGGTGGGGGGGAGGGGTGTAAGGAGTAAACGATAGGGGTAGGTAGAGCCCAAAAAGAGAGAAGAACAGTTGGAAAGACAAAGGAGTGGATAACTATCTGGCTAGGAGGGTGAATTGCTGTTAATGGAGACTATTAGTGACTAACAATAGGTATTGTGTAGTGGCAGGCTCTGTGATAACAAGGCCTGGTGTGTGGGGTAGGGGGCTAGGACATGGGAGAGTTTAGGCCCTAAAATTATTGAACTCGATATTGAGTCCATAGGGCTGTAGGGTCCCTAAGTGAAAAATGAGGTGTTGTTCTTCCAGCTTGTGCTGAGCTTCGCTGGAACACTGCAGCAAGTCTGAGAGAGAGATGTTGGCCAGGGAACAGGGTGGTCATCAGCGAGAGTGTAGGTTATAGAACATAGAAACAGTGTGGAAACAGGCCCTTCGGCCCAACAAGCCCACACCTACCCTCAGAGCACCCACCCAACCCATCCCCCATAACCCATCTAATCTACACATCCCTGAACACTACGGGCAATTTAGCATGGCCAGTCCACCTAGCCTGCACATCTTTGGACTGTGGGAGGAAACCAGAGCATCAGGAGCATTAAAGTGACAGGCAACTGGAAGCTCAGGGTCTTTTTTGCGAGCAGAATGTAGGTGTTCTGTGAAGTGGTCACCCAGACTCCACTTAGTTTCCCCAATGTAGAGGAGAGTGCATTGTATGAATGTACGAATGTACTTTGTACGAATGCAGTAGACTAGATTCTGGGAAGTGCTGGTGAAGTGTTGCTTCACCTGGAAGGTATGTTTGGGCCCTTGGATACTGGGGAAGGTGGAGGTAAATAGGCAGTTGCAGGGGAGGGTGCCGTGGGGCTGTGGGGTTGTGGTTGTGGGTGAGAGAAGAATGGGCCCGGATGTCCCAGAGGGAACAGTCCCTGCGGAAGGCGGACAAGGGAGGGGACTATGTGTCTGGTGCTGGCATCTTGCTGGAGGTGGTGGAAATGGTGTCTGATGATCTTCTGGATGTGGATGCTGATGCTGGTGGGATGGTAGGTAAGGACAAGGGGAATCCTATCGCTGTTGCGGGAGGGAAGAGAAGGGGTGAGGGTGGCTAACTGTTACTGTAACTCAACCAGCACTGTCTGTTCCATGTTCACATCCCTCCCCTGCACTATCTGTTCGCTTACTTAATGTGTTCCTCAAACTCTTAAAGCAGATTCTAATATGTTCCTAATTAATCTTATCTCTGTGTAACTAACTGAAATCGCCATGCAGTGTGATAGTGTGCAATACCAATGAGAAGTATTGTTGATCTTGTTCTGACAATTTACTTTATTCCTAGACCATTGAATCCTTGAACCAAACAGTTAGCCTCCTGGCAAAGGAGCGAAGTCACCATCAGCAGCAGATTCGACTACTGGAGGGTATGTGGGACACGGATCTCTGAAATATATACAGGCCAGGCAGTTGGGACAGTGAGGATAACGATTTCCAGAGAGTGACTGATATGCACAGGCGCTGGCATTAGCAAGTGGCCAATAATGTTGTGCCATGTGAGCTACATTTCCCAGGAGTCTCTTGTTGGTCAGCTCTAACACTGCCCAAAGATCTCTGCTCATCTGTAAGAGGAACCAATGGCTCAATGGTTTGACGCACCAACAATTATGGTATGAGCCATACAGATTTTTAAAAATTTGTTCATGGGATGTGGGCATCACTGGTTAGGCCAGCATTTATTGCCCATCCCTAATTTCCCAGAGGGAAACTAAAAGTCAGTCTGTAGGTCTGGGGTAACAGGTTGGCTAGTCCAAGTAAGGATGGCAGATTTCCTTCCCTAAAGAACTTTAGTGAACCTGATGAGGTTTTACAATAATCCCTGGGGCTAGCTTTTTATTGAATTTTAATTTCACCGTTTGCTATGGTGTGATTTAAACCCATTTCACCAGAACACGAAAATGAGATTCGGGATTACTAGTCCAGTGACAGCAATACTACACCAACACCACCTGCAGCATGTTACAGGTAGCCTCTGTATTTAAGCCTGAGTGAGGTCTTGCTTTGGGTTGTGTTTATGTTTATCACTGGAATAACACGTTCAGTTTGGGGGCTGCATGGCAGGGGGTGGGTGGAGACAGTGGCAGTGTTGACCCTCCACAGTCAAAAGTCTGCACACACTTACGATGCCAGTTGTCTTTGGAGAAAGGGAATTAGTCGCAGAGTCATACAGCATGGAAACAGACCTTTCAGTCCAATCAGTCCAGGCCGAGCATAATCCCAAAATAGAGTCATAGAGCTGTACAGCATGGAAATAGGCCATCCGGTCCAACTTGTCTATGCCAATCAGCTATCCTAAATTAATCTAGTCCTTTTTGCCAGCATTTGGCCCGTATCCATCTAAACCCTTCCTATCCATATACCCATCCAGGTACCATTTTAAATGTTATAATTGTACCAGCCTCCACCACTTCCTCTGGCACCTCATTCCATACACACACCACCCTCTGCATGAATAAGTTGCCCCTTAGATCCCTTTTAAGTTTTTCCATTCTCACCTTAAACCTGTGCCCTCATGATTTTATAAACCTCTATAAGGTCATCCCTCAGCCTCCAACGCTCCAGGGAAAACAGCCCCAGCCAATCAGCGTCTCCCTGTAGCTCAAACCCTCTAACCTGACAACATCCTTGTAAATCTTTTCTGAACCCTTTCAAGTTAAACTAGTCCCACCTGCCTGCTCCTGGCCCATATCCCTCCAAACGTTTCCTATTTATGTACTTTTTCTAAGTGTCTTTTTAAATGTTGTAACTGTACACACATCCACCATTTCCTCTGGAAGTTCATTCCACAAGCGAAACATCCTCGTTGTAAAAAATTTGCCCCTTGTGCTGTTTTTAAATCCCTCTCCTCTCACCTTAAAAATATGCTCCTCAGTCTTGAAATCCTCCATTCTAGGGACAAGACACCTACCATTAACCCCATCTACACCCCTCACGATTTTATAAACCTTGATCATCTCTCAAGCTCCTATGCTCCGGTGGAAAAAAGTCCTAGCCTATCTAGCCTTTCTTTATAACTCAAACCTTCCATACTAAGCAATGTCCTGGTAAGTGTCTTCTGAACCCTCTCTACCTTAATAACATCCTTCCTATAACTGGGTGACCAGAACTGGACATAATACTCCAGATGAGGCCTCACCAATGTCTTGTACAACCTCAACATGTCTTCCCAACTCCTGCACTCAAAGGACTGAGCAATAAAGGCAAGCGTGCTAAATGCCTTCTTAACCACCCTGTCTATATGTGACACAAACTTTAAAGAATTATGTACCTGAACTCCTAGGTCCCTCTGTTCTACAATACTACCCAAGACCCTACAATTAATTGTATAAGTCCTGCCCTGTTTGTTGTATCAGAATGCTAGAGGAAGGGGAGCTGGGAAATACTCCCCAGTACCAGTGGAGAGGAGAGTGATTGTAACCATGAACTCAATGGCGTAATGCAGTCCAATTGCTGACTTACGCTGCTGCCTGTAGGAGATGGTGGTCCCACATTTCCCCACTCAAAACCTGACTGACACCATAACCACTTTCGTCTCATTGGAAAATTCTTCTGTCTTTCACAGCTGAAGTGAGGAGACTGAGCATGAGCAATAATATTGAAGAGGACAGGATTAATTTAATGATAGACAGAAAGATTGAAGACTGGAAGAAAGAATTGTCCTCAAGCCTGACCAAAATACAGGAGCCAGTGCAGCAAATGGAAAACCAAGTCCAAACAACAGAGAACAACAGCCATACTGAAGAACTTGCTGCCGAAATACATGAGAGGTAAGTGATGAGAAAGAAAGTGAAGACTTCTATGACTGAAAATAGTCAGTGCTCAGTGATATCTAATCCCATGTATGTGCTCACTCAAACCAGTCTCCACTAGGGCACAACTGAGCAGAGATTAGGGGCTGGTTCCTGTTCTTTATTGAGCACAGTGATTTCCCTCCTGTTTATGGATGCTGATGTGTGATTCAGTTTCTCTTCAGTGGCCCCATTAGTCAAGTAGAGCCACATTGCAGCTCAATGGCATTGGTTCTTGCAGCAATTACTGGGTGGAGTCACAAACCATGCACAGTTTAATGACTCCCAAGATTGATAATAGAAAAGGCTAGATTAGGGTTGGTCTGGTAACTCCAACTGAACTATTGGACTCTCACTGAGGAAAACCAAATCTGATTTCATCTCAGCAGGAGGACGTCTTGCTCGTTGGTGAATTAACATTAGATAAAACTACACCCAATTTGGCAGAATAATTACTAGGAGTAGATTTTAGAGACAAAACAGTAGAGTTGAGAGTAATTTTGAACAATGTCAGATGACAAAGGAAGAGTAAGTTTAGAAAGTTATTAATGGAACTGCTTAATATCTCTTCCAGGCAAGGTGAGGGAAGGAAGTCAGTATTCCTTAAAGTAGGGGATCAACACATGATGTAGATGGGAAAATGCATGACAGAATAATGATCTATGGATTCGGGATGGAGAGGAATTGATGGGCTGAATGGCCTTCCCTTGCTCTGGCCTTATGTTCCTCAACTTCAATGAGCTTCAAGTCTTGCTGATTGATAGCACAGATTCACGCAAAGGATGAGAAAATTTTACAACAATTAACAATGGATCAGGTGTCAATTGAAATAAAATTGTTGCATGGTAGAAGGACATCTGGGTGATGTGGAGCCACTTAGGGAGAGCTCCATCTTCACATGCTGCAATCAAATAAAATGTTCCCCAACAATGTCGGAATCGAGGGATTAACTGAGTTATTTTTGTTCTTTTTTACAGTAAAAAATTTCTATGGGAGGAATGCGAATCATTACGGAAAGAGATAGAACAAATTAACCGAAAGCTAAGTCAGTATCCTTTACCCACTTTGTAATGTGTATTTGGTTGATGACTTAAATGCTGGGCTGTGGAACCAGCAGGTTCAGGCCGTGGCAGAGTTTGGGACCAACAGGTTGATACCAGGCTGGTATTTACCAGCAGGTTATTACCATGGCAAGGTTTGATAGTATCCAGTGAATGTCAGGCTGCAACACCTTTCAAAGTAACAACACTTCACAGGATTGAAATAAGATTGGAAAGCAAGGCACAAGCCCTGTGTCAATATGATTTGATCCCCAAAAGATATCGGGCAGCAAAACTGATTTTGGATTCCCTTTAACTACATTGTGCATATTGTGATAGTTTGTGAAATCATTTAAACTCATAGCAGCAGGAAAGGCAAAGGGATCCAGTCTGTTTAAAGGACACTCCCGTTTTCAGCTGAAAAATGGCAATACAGCTCCCTGTAAGTGCTCCCGATTGGCAAAGTAACCAGAGTGGAACTGAGCCCTAAGGATGTGGAGAATCCCAGGCTGATCAGGTCACAACTTGGGTACAACTGGAACGTCTCTATTGGTTTCAGTATCCCAGGACTAGAGAGAAATAGTCACAAATTCCACTCCCTCCCAAATCAGATGCTGGATGAGGACAGGGTTTGGTTTGATTTTGATGTGTCCCCATCAATCCAGCTCCAGGTTTGGACAGTTGCTGTCTGGGAACTAGATCCCATGAATCCGTGCATTCAGTCAAGGAAAAGAATGGAGAGAGGGAAAAATGTGTGTTAGCAGGACTATGAGGGTTTGACCCTTCACCTCAGGGCCTAACTCCAGCTGCAGCCCAACATGATCTCCAACTATCTAGACTCCATTTTCTCCCCCTTGGTCCAGGAACTCCCTACCTATGTCCGTGACACCACCCACGCCCTCCACCTCGTCCAGAACTTCCAATTCCCCGGTCCCCAACACCTCATCACCTCATCTTTACCATGGACGTCCAGTCCCTCTACACCTGCATTCCCCATGCAGATGGCCTTAAGGCCCTCCGCTTCTTCCTGTCCCGCAGGCCTGACCAGTCCCCCTCCACTGATACCCTCATCCGCTTAGCCGAACTCGTCCTCACCCTCAACAACTTCTCTTTCAATTCCTCCGACTTCCTACAGACAAAGGGGGTAGCCATGGGTACCCGCATGGGCCCAAGCTACGCCTGCCTCTTTGTAGGTTACGTGGAACAATCCCTCTTCCTTACCTACACCGGCCCTAAACCCCACCTCTTCCTCCATTACATTGATGACTGTATCAGCGCCGCCTCGTTCTCCCACGAGGAGCTCGAACAGTTCATCCACTTCACTAACACCTTCCACCCCAACCTTAAGTTTACCTGGACCATCTCTAACACCTCTCTCCCCTTCCTGGACCTCTCTGTCTCCATATCGG
>NC_063369.1:1997595-2023157 GCF_021869965.1 Rhincodon typus
CTTGGCCTGCTGTGTTCATCCAGCTCTACACCTTGTTATCTCAGATTCTCCAGCATCTGCAGTTCCTACTATCTCAGAATAAACACATGAATGGTTGCAAATACACAGCAAGACAGGCATCTGCAGAGATAAACAGTTAATGTTTCTGATACTGCAGCTTGAAATCCTAAATGATTCAGAGGAAAAAGAAAATACTCCTTGTCTCAATCTTAAACAGACGAAGCTTCACTCTGAAATGATTCCCCCTAGTCCTAACCCAGCCCACAAGGGGAAGCAACCTCTCGACATCTATCCTGGCAAGTTCCCTGATAATCTTGTATGATTCTACAAGATCTTCTCTCACACTTCTCACCTCCAGTGAGTGCACACTAACCTACATAACCTCACCTCATTAGAGATTCCCTCCATACCTGAAATCTACCTGTTAGTTTTAACAAGACCTATTTATATACTTGCTACCCTTGGAAATAAAGGCCAACAGCCTTTCCTATTACCTAGCAAACATGGATGCTACCTTATTGCAATTCAAGCACAAGGATCCCCAGATTCCTCTGTGCTACAGCTTCCTACAGTCTTTC
Source organism: Rhincodon typus (assembly GCF_021869965.1). Classification (NCBI taxonomy): domain Eukaryota; kingdom Metazoa; phylum Chordata; class Chondrichthyes; order Orectolobiformes; family Rhincodontidae; genus Rhincodon; species Rhincodon typus. The sequence continues at coordinate 1,998,174 of NC_063369.1, forward strand.
CCCAATTAAATAATATTCAGCTTTTTCAGTCTTCCAGCCAAAGTGCAGAACCTAATGTTTTCCCACATTATATTCATCTGTCTATAACCCTCCGTGGAATCTGTGTGGCATCTTCACTACTCACTTTTCTGCCTATGTTTGTGTCATCCAAAGACTTGGCAATAGTACATTTCATTCCAAGCCGTTAATGCATATGTAAACAAGTTTGGCCACAGCAGCAATCCTTGTGGCACATCAACAGTGTCAAGTTGCCATCTTGAAAATGTCCCTTTTTATCCCAACCCATGCTAATATACTTATTCAAATAGGAAGTCAAGAGACAGGTAACTGTAGGGCAGTTAGCTTATTATAAAGGGATGTAATAATATTTAAAAAAAAACAGTTTAATCAGCAGGATCCTCTGGGAATTTTCCCGACTCTTAAGTATTCCTGGAGGATTATTACCAGTGCATCGACTGTTGTTGTAGCTATTTCCTTTAAAGTTTAGGAATCAGCCCAGCAGGTGAGGAGGCTTATCAACCTTTAACCCACTAGTTGCCCTATTTTTGTCAAGTATAGTATTTACATGTAGAGATAGCAAGAGCTGCAGATGCTGGAGTCAGAATCAATACAGTGGGGAGCTGGAGGAACACAGCAGCTCAGGCAGCATCAGAGGAACAGGAAAATTGACATTTCGGGTTTACACCCTTCATCAGGAGCTGCCTGAGCTGCTGTGTTCCTCCAGCTCCACACTGTATTGACTAGTTATTACATGTAGTTCCTCACCTACCTTCAGCCTATGGACCCAGCACCGATCCCTGTAGAACACTGGTGGTTATGGATCTCTAGTCCAAAAAACAACCCTTCACCACCACCACCCTGTCTTTTACAGTCAAGCCAATTTCATATCCAATCAGCTAGCTCTCCCAGGATCCAAAGTGATGTAACCTTACTAACCAGTCTGCCATGCGGAACCTTGTCAAAGGCCTTGTTAAAGTCCGTGTAGACATCTACCACCCTGCCCTCATCTAGCTTCTTGGTCATATCCTCAAAAAAAAGAACTCAAACAAGTTTGAGAGACACGATTTCCTACATGCAAAGCTAGGTTGACTAGCGATGCAAGGACTGATTACAGATAAATGCATTTAAGATTCTGTCTCAGAATCCTCTGCAATAACGTATCCACCACTGATGTCAGACTCACCGGTCTATAGTTCTCAGGCTTTTCCTTGTGGCCTTTCTTAAATGAAGGCACAATATTAGTCACCCTCCAATCTTCCGGCATCTCACCCATGGCTATTGTTGATAGAAATATCTCTGCTGGTGATGTTATAGAGGTGTATAAAAATCAAGGATATAGATAAGGTGAACAGCCAAGGTCTTTTCCCCAGGGAGTACAAGACTAGATTGCATAGGTTTAAAGTGAGAAGGGAAAAGATTTAAAAGGGAGCTAAGGGGCAACTTTTTCCACACAGAGGGTGGTTCGTGTATGCAATGAGCTGACAAAGCGGTAGAGGCGGGTACAATTACAACATTTAAAAGACATTTGGACAGGTACATGAATTAGGAAAGGTTTAGAGGAATATGGCCCAAACGCAAGCAAATGGGACTAGTTAAGTTTGTGATACACGGTTAGCATGGACAAGTTGGACCAAAGGGTCGTGACCTCATCTACTGCAATATGGACCGTTTTCAAGACATCAACATTTATTACCCCAGAGTTCCCTAGTTTGTGTCTTTCTCAACAGTAAATGCTGATGTGAAATATTCATTTAGTATCTTGCCCATGTCCTGTGGTTTGACACAAATGGCCTTGTTGATCTTCAAGGGCCCCTATTCTCTCCCTTGTTGCTCTTATCCTTAAATGTAATTGTAGAATCTCTTTGGATTCTCCTTAACCATATCTGCCAAGGCCATCTCATATCCCCTTTTTGCGCTCCTGACTTCCCTCTTTACTATGCCCTTACTCCCTTTATATGTAAGGGATTCACTTGATCCCAGCTGTCTATACTTTACATATGCCTCCTTTTTCTTGACCAGAGCCTAGCCATCCATTGTTACCTACTACTAGCTTTTCCCTTCACTCCAACAGGAACATATTGTCTCTGAAGTCTCGTTATTTTACTTCTGAAAGTCTCCCATATGCCAATCAACTTTTGATAGTTCTTTCCTAATACTGTCAAAATTGGCCTTGCTCCAATTTAGAATTTTTATACAGGCTGTATCCTTCATAACTATTTTAAAACTAACAGAATTATGATCACTGGTCCCAAAGTGCTTGAACACTAACACTCTTGTCTCTTGCCCTGCCTTCTTTCCCAGGGAGTAAAATGTCGGTTTACAAAAATGATACCCAGACTTCCGGGGTTACATTATGAGAGAGATTATACAAATTAGACTCATTTCCTCTAGAATTTAGAAAGTTAAGGGATGATCTGATCAAAGTCTTCAAGATTATTTCAGGAAAAGACAGGGTAGATAAGTTACTTCCACTGGTTGTAAATTCTAGAACAAGAGGGCATACACTGAGAATTAGGCTAGATGTTTCAGAAGATGTTAGGAAGCTTTTCTACACACAAAAGGTGGCAGATGTTTGGAATGCTCTTCCACAAATGACAGTGGATGCTGAATCAGTTGTTTTAAATCAGAGGTAGATAAATTTGTTAAGCAAAGGCGTGGAGGAATATGGGCCAACAATAGGTGTATGGGGTTAGGCCACAGATCAACCATGATCTTCCTGAATTGCAAAACTGGCTTGAATGGCCTATTGCTGTTTGTACATAATTTTTCATATTTAAGTTTCTAACAGTTGCTCCTGACCAAGGTGTCAACTCAAAACTGAATGCTGAGTTGCATCATGTTATGATCACTGTTCCCTAGGGCATAACAGCATATGATACATGAGCAGAATTAGGCCATTTGGCTCTGCCATTTGCTCATAGCTTATATGTTTCTCAATCCCATTCTCCAGCCTTCTTCCCATAACCCTTGATAGCCTTACTAGTCAAGAACCTATTTATTTCTGTCTTTAATCACTTGGCCACCAAAGCCTTCTGCAGCAGTCAGGACCTCGGCTCAGAGTCTCTCCTACCAATGGAAACATCTTCTCCATATCCACAGTATCCAGGCCTCTCAGTATTCTGCAAGTTTTAGTGAAAGCACCCCTCATCTTTCTAAACTCTAGAGTACAGACCCAGAGTCCTCAACCGCTCCTCATAATGACAAGTCCTTCATCTCTGAGATCTTTCTTGTAAACCTCCTCTGGACTCCCTCCAAAGATAACACATCCTTCCTTACATACAGGGTTCAAAATTGCTCACAAATATTCCAAACACCAAAGCCTTATAAAGCTTTAGCAGTACATCTCTGCTCTTGTATTCTAGACCTCTTGAAATGAACACTAACATTGCATTTGCCTTCCTAACTGCCAACCTTCATGTTAACCTTATTGGAATCCTGAACTAGGACTCAAGTCAATTTGGGCTTCAGATTTCCAAAGACTTTCCCAGTTTTAAAAATGCCCTTATTCTTCCTACTTAAGTGTATAACCTCACAATTTCCAACATTGTTTACTATCTGCCACTTCTTTGCCCACTCTCCCAGCCTGTCCAAGTCTTTCTGCAGCCTCCATACCTCCTCAACACTACCTGTCCTTCCACATTGCTTTGTATCATCTGCAAACTTAGCAACAATGCCCTCAGTTCCTTCCTCCAGGTAGTTAAATGTTGGATGTGATTGTTGTGATCCCAAAACTGCAGAACTCCACTAGTCACTGGCTGCCATCCTGAAAAAGACCCCTTTACCTTACTCTCTGCCTTCTGCCAGTCAGCCAATCCTCTATCCACACCAATTCCTTGCCCCTAACACCATAGGCTCATCTTATTGAGCAACCTCTGGCTCTCCTTTGCCTAACTTGCTCATTGCCACCTCAAAGAATTCTAACAGCTTTGTCAGTCATAACCTCTCCTTGATGAAGCTGTGGCTCAACCACCTTCCTTAGAACTCATAGCTTTCAATTGAGGGGTGATAGATATAGGACAGATGTAGGTTCTTTACTCGGAGTAGTAAGGGCATGGAATGCCCTGCCTGCAAAAGTAGTAGACTCGCCAACTTTAAGGGCATTTAAATGGTAATTGGATAAACATATGGATGATAATGGAATAGTTTAGGTTAGATGGGCTTCAGATTGGTTTCACAGGTCGGCGCAACATCGAGGGCCGGAGGGCCTGTACCGCGCTGTAATGTTCTATGTTCTATGGTGTAGTCCATCTGCTTCAGGTAATTTATCTGCCTTCAGACACGTCAGCTTCCCGAGTACCTTCTCCTTAGGATGACCATGGTAGTCCTCTGTCCTTGACCCTTTTGAATTTCTGGTATACTGCTGCTGCCTTCCACTGTGAAAACTTGTATAAAATACATATTCAGTTCTTCTGCCATTTCTTTGTTCTCCGTTACTATTTCTCCAGCCTCATTTCCCTGTAGTCTAATGTCTATTTATGCCTCTCTTCCATACATCTAAAAAAACTTATTGCAATCTTTTTATATTTCTAGCTAGCTTACTCACATTTAATCTTCTGCCCCCTCCCACCCCTTCATTACACATCACTACATTGAGAATTGCTTTCCCTAGTGGGGTCTACCACAAGGTGCTCCCAAAAAAAAAAAAACCATCTCATAGACATTCCATGAATTCCTTTTCTTGGGATCTGCTACCAACCCGATTTTCCTAATCCACCTGCACATTGAAGTTCCCTATGATTATAGTAGTGCCTTTCTTACATGCCTTTTCTATCTCCTGATTTACTTTCTTTCCCACATCCTGACTACTGCTAGGAGGCCTTTAAATAACCTCAGTCAGGGTCTTTTTCCCTTTGCCAATCCTCAGCTCTAACCACACAGATCCTCTACCTTCCGACAGTATCACTTTTCTTGTTAACAATGTAAATTTCATTTCTTACTAACAAGGCAACCCCACCCCCTCTACTCAGATCATTTATTAAACCTCCCTCAGTGCATACCTCCAGGTCCGAAATAGCCTGATTTGCAGCATATTGGTTCAGGAAACTGTCCCAGATACACTATGAATTCTTCCTCATGGCAAACCATGCCAATTTGATTTTCCCAATCTACAGAATGTTTTTCATAATCCTGAAAATCTAAGTTCAATAAACTTTTGAAACTGAATGAAGCATTGTTGAATGATCACAGATTGTAGCTAGAGTTGCAGCTTATTTGACCTTACATGAGCTCCCCCTTCTGCAACATGCAGGTTTCTGGTAGGTGACCCCCAAGGTCCTTAATCACCCTCCCTGGTAACCCAGTCTCACCACTGATCACCATGTATATATACATTCCCCATCATTTATTCCAAACAGGGTCTTTGATGACATTTGTCACAAAGTCCTCTATTTGTATCCATTCTTTGTCCTGACCAAGCCAGCAGTCCACGAATGGAAGCAACATTCAATACTGCCCTGCACTGGAGGGGCTTATTACAAGTTTTTTTTTTAAATTTTTGACTTGGGACAGTTGAGAGGTTACTGAAGGTGAAGATAAAGGGCAAACTCTATGTTAGGGGTGCTGTTACACAGCAGCTGAATGAGGAGGTTCTGTGCAGGGGGCTGAGCTGTTGAGCAGTTGGATGACTGTCAGAACTCAGGAGGAAATTTTGAGAATTAATAGCTTGCCAAGGGCTGGAGTCAGGATTCAGAATTCATAAGTTATCCTGTGCAGGCAATGAAGTGAGAAGTTTGCTAAATCTTATGAGCATCTGGTGGTCTGGTTTTGAATTGTAACAATTTCAGGGATTGTTCATGGGGGCACAGAGCCCCTCCCCCATGCAATCAAGACAATCCATGTCCTTCTCAGTGACTCCCCCCCAGAATAAATCAGGTCACCAATCTCATTAAACTTCAGAAATCGAAAGGTGTAAATTATCAGCTTGCTCAATACAAAAGAGGATTTTAACACACCGAACATCCCCTTTGCTTTGCTGCCCTATGTATTTGATCATACTTTTAACTTATTAAGCACCTTCTGCACCACTCTTCAGACTATTTATCTTGATACGTGTCAGTATATGGTTTGGTTAGATCCTTTTAGATCTCAAGTCTGTCAATAAAACAATAGAAGCTGGAGTATAGGGACTGTCAAATGGCTATTTTCATTTATTTCAAACTGCTAAGCAGCTTCAAGTTAACAGAGTTTATTTCTGAACAAACATAAATTAGAAAGAAATGGAGCTTGAGCCCCTTGAAGAATGTGGTTATCGTTTGCACAACAGATCTAAAAATACTGCAATTTCAGACATCTACACTGCTTTTTAATCTTGAGACTTTTGCACAAGTCCCTTCATTCCCATACTTTTAAAAAAAAATCTGAACATCTAGAGAAAAATAATTCTCTTTCTAGTGAGTTATGTTTAAACCACCCCACTCTGTCCCTTTAATGCTACGTGTCGTGTGAAATGGGACCACAAGTGCACAGCTGTGATCTTAAGGACATGACAGAGTGGTCAGTGAAGTGCTCCACTCTCCCCATCTGCTATAAGATTTGTAAGGACTATGGGAGGAGGAGGCACTTTCTCCTCTCCAGTCTCCCACCAAAACCACATCCTCAAAGGGTTAAAGCCCACTAGTGTTACCGTGGGATTGGAGACACTCCCAGGTGAAAATGTCTGGTCAAACAGTATCGCAACTGGTTTTAGGAAGGTCTGTGTTGATTTTGTGTTTGGGAAACAGTTCACCAAAAGCTGAAGCCAGACCTGCTTCTTGGTCTGAAGGGAGCATGGCCGCAGAAGGATAAATGCAGAGTTAATTTTAACCTCTTCACCTTGGTGCTTTTCCAAAGCTGCTGACCCATGAGGTCTGGTTCCGTGCCAGCCATGCTTGGAAACCTCACCCTAGTGTGTGATCAGTTGGTGCTGATCCTCACCTTGTGCTCCCATACATATTCCAGCAGAGTTACTGTGCAGTATTTGGGAATAAAACCCTGGGTGATTTACTTCCTTTAATCCAGGTGCACCAAATCTCCAGCTGAGTTCAGCAAATCTCAGCATATACCAGGGACGAACCCACATTGTTCATCACACAGTGGTGCACTAAGCGACCTATAAAATTAATTTGGACAGTCAACACAGGCCCTACTAAAATAACAGTGTTAGAACAATTGCTTTCAGTAGTTCGTGCACAAAAGCATCAATGAACAGATTTCAGTAACAGTGGGAATACAAACACCATTACGACACAAACAATTCAATCTCCTCTCAGACAAAGCAGTGGCCATCAAGATGATGGATCCCAATTCCCTGCTCATTCCAAGGTAAGCTGATTCTTCATTTCAGAGTTAGGAATTGGAAATAAAATATTGCAAGTACAGCAAAAGCCGAGGATAAATTATACACTTGATATTTTTCTTTAGCCCTGCAGGATTTCATTTACATCATTTGGAAATCTGTAACCAGGTGACACAGAGCACTAAAACCAGCCAGCCCAGCAATTACCATTCTAGTGTGATTTTGCAGAGTCATGCAAGGAGTTTTCTTCAAACAAAGAGGGAAAACCTTTGTAACAGTTGAAAGATAAGGATGCTGGCTGAGTCAGGAAGATCATGATTTCTATAACTCTTCTGGTCTGGTCTGCCCTGCCCTGTGTCTTAGAATCATGGCGAGGTGTGAAGGGATTTGCCTCTTACCTGATTTCTCCCATTGTTAGGGATCAGGCAGTAACATCTTCCACAGTTACACAGCTTCTCTGCACATCCAACGATTCACATGCATGATCAGGGAGTTGGTAGAGGTACAAGATGCAATATTTATCCCAGCAATGAGTCCATGCTTGGATGGGTGAGCGAGGAGGAACAAAACCACAAAAGTAGAAATGAAGATACCTCTATCAATGGGTGAAATCAAAAAAACATTGCACATAGAACACCATCTCACTCCTCCTGCTGTTCAAGAGCAAGAGTTGGCATCTATCTGGAAAGCATACAGAAGCCAACCTTCTCAGCTCTTGGTGATAGCTCTAACCATCCCTGGAACTTTTTCCCTGCTCTGAATACTGAATCAATTCTGTTTATTGATCAAATTAATAAAAGTAGTTCAAGATATATCCAGGCAAAGAGTTAGAGTGGTGAGCTTGAGTCAGACTGAACTCGGTGAAAAAGCTTCCAGCACAGCACTCTCACACAACGTGCTCACTGACAGTACAAAGCAGATGGTGCTCAGGAAACAACGTTGCCAGGGTTCAATCCTGCTGAAGCAACAATTTAACTCATATGCTGGAAGAAGAACTTGATTGTATAGCAGCTTAACACATTTCTCAAATAACTCAAAGTGCTTCTTAGACAATAGTTATACCAATGCAGCATTCTGCACACAAACAGCAATGAGATGCTAAATTTGTTCTAATGGAGTTAATTAAGGAAGGAATGTTGGCCAAGACACCGGGAAAGTACCCTGCTCTTGAACATCCAGCTGAACACCAATGACAGGAGTTCCATGAGTGCATACTGGTTTGGAGGGGTGGTGATGGCAGACAAAACGGGAGAATAGAACAATAACAATTTCTCAGTTATAAACAGCCCATTCAAGACACAAGTCACATGAAATCAGGTTACAGTCCAAGCGCTGCTCTGAAAGCTTGTGATTTCAAATAAGCTTCTTGCACTATAACCTGGCATTGTGTGACTTCTGATCTTGTCCACCCTAGTCCAACACTGGCACCCCCACATCAATCAAACAGAAGCAGCAATCTAATTATTTTCTCTACTTTGGATGGACTGAGATTTAAGGATATAACTATTTCACATTAGGGCATGTGACAAACTCCAGTGAATTGACGAAGGGAAGGTAGAGCTGGTTCTACCTGAGCTAGTTAACCATCCTTGCGCAGAGTCAGCATTCAGGCAACACAGCTTCAGTAAGTGAGGAGTGTTTGTATATATTCTGACAATCTAACCCAAAGCCTACAACAAATGGAAGGACTGGATTTTGCTATGGAAATAGTCAAGGTAATCAGAAAAGAGCAGAATTACAGTCATTAGTACAACAGGCAGTAACTATATATTTGAGTTTGCTTAGGAAAGTGGAGAGTGACCGATTAAGTAGAAATGAAGACACCTCTATCAATGGGTGAAATCAAGAAAACAACATTACACACAGAACACCATCTCACTCCTCCTCCTGCTGCTGCTCAAGAGCAGGAGTTGGCATCTATCTGGAAAGCATACAGAAGCCAACCTGGTGTCCCCCCAACCCTTTGTGTTAATTCTGCTGTTCAATGAAATTTAAACTGGCAGTGCCCCATATACGCCACAGTAAGCCACACCCATGAGGAACTCTCAATAGGTACAGCTAAATTATAACAACTTCATTAACGTTCCAGTTAGACTAAAAAGATACGTAACAGAAATCACAGGTGAGCCATTGAAACCTAAACAGGCTTTTAACTTCCTATTATCCAAATTCTTAAAGAATTAAAAAATTTGCAACATAAAATGGCTTCTGTAAAAGATATCTGAAATTATTCTGCAAACTGATAGAAGTACCTCCTTTCTCTACCACAACACTTCCACAGAAAAAGAAACTATTTGAGAATACATTCTAACGTTACACAAAAATTAAGACTGGCAGCCCTGCTCTTATGAAGGTTTTGCCTCGTGTTTCTCTCGTGGAAGACCAAAATGCAACAATGAATAGATTTAATGAACAGAGGTAAATATTAAAAGGTTTTGCAACAGCAATGCTAAAGGCTATGCATCAGACGAGGACACCCATTCTAAAGTGGTGACAGTGAGATTATACTGGGCTCTTTATAAATCAGTTTTCCTAGTTTTGTTCTGAAACTTGAGCATCTCTAAGCTGTGGATAATCTTGGAGTGGGAGCATTCCCTGCTCTGGCCAGAACACCCTCTCTGCTCCCCAAGTCCTTGCAAGTTGGTCTCACTCCTGTCTCGAAGGAGCTCACTTCTTTCAGCCAAGCAACATTCCTAAAGGCAGTATCTGGCTTTTTAGCTTCGTCATTACACACAGGCACGACGGTATTACAAAGACTTCCAAATGAAACCATCAGTTATAATATCGTTCAGACAAAAACACTAATAGTCCGTTAAAGACAGCAAAATCTTCAGTAGCTGGAATAGATTGAGATATAAATTCAATCACTACCAGGTCTAGCGGAAATTAAGCTAATTTGTTTAAAAGATTGCTAATCACAAACAATGTGTGATATTCTTTAGCGACTGCAAATAATAAATGAGAATTGTCTGAAAGAAAAGCAGGTGACTTAGCAATGCGTCTAGCAACACTCTCAAGTTTCCAAACATTATTCTAAAATTTCCACTGCACCCTGGTAGTCACATCAGCTTCAGGTTGCAAGCATATATGAGGCAGCATGCAAAACCAACCGCTACAGCAACAAACCCAAAAACTGCTGCACTGAGATTCCCTGCCAGAAAATAAAAGGAATTTAAAAATAAGATCTCCTGCTTTAACTGGAGGGTCAATTTGGTACTTCTCACATTTCTAAATGACCTGAGGGGGTACTGTCAAAGACAAATAATCCCAGTCCAGCTATGTTTCTGTCAAATTATACTGGTGCAGGAAATCCTACTAGCAAACATTGAGAGTATTACTAGCATGCAAACAATCCTCGTCCAGGGGCCGGGGGTAAAGAGACAGTAGGCTGGGAGGGTGTAGATACAAGGAAATAAAGACACCTATACTTCAAATGAACCAGCTTTTTCCAAAACACACACGTCCACAATGCAGGAATTGGACCTTATGAAATAAATAACACAACATAAATAATTTTGCATTAATCCAGCTCTTAACTGTTTGATCAATTAAGAAAAGTGACATTCTGCTGGTTTGAGTTAGGTAGCAGTGTTGGATCTGCATGTCATACAGAGATCAAACTTTCCGTTATGACCATCTCTCATTCGCAGACTGAGCTGTCAGGTACAGTTTCGGTAAATGTAGAACAAAGTTCTTTTCTACTACAATTTTGTGCCTGAATACAAACCACAGGAGACAGCCTCTCTGACACAGGTCTTTTCCATTTCCCACACTGACACCCTGTATCCAAGTGACAATCAGTGTTGAACCTTGCAGCTAGTCAAAGCTTCTTACAGAAGATGCTTGCAGGCAGCAACCACTTCCATCCCGTCACCTTTGAATCCAGGTCCCAGGAGGTGAAAGGTGCCTCATCCAATTCTCCTTTCACCATTAAAAAAACAAATTAAATCACATTGGGAGCACTGAGAGACAAAAGTTAAAGGAGTTGTGTGTTTGGATTTGGCACAACGCGAGGACAGGTTTAATAACCGTGCCAGCACCAATTCTTCTCCTGTTCGATGCAAAATAATTCATGTTAACCTCAATCTTACAGAATGAAAGATTTTACTCCTGTTTCCCCACCTAAGAGTGTGGCTCCAAAGATACTAAGAATATTCCAATCACAACACTGTCAACAGAATGTGTAGGCAAGTCAGGAATGTTGCAGACCCACCAATCTGTGCTGTAAAATGGCAGGTTATAAGTTTACACACACGTGAGAGACTGGTCTGTGTGTATCAACAAGTATACATGTGGGAGTGAAGTAACATCACACTCCCCTTTGGGCTGATGGCAGTACTTACCTGGGACGAACAGTGGGGGGAAAAAAGCATGCAAATTAAAGATGGACTTGCTTGATTCTGTGCTGAATTTGCCAATCCACTCAGGGAGCATTCACATCCAACTGTCAGACCCTGGGAAGAGCCACCGCGAGTCAGGATTCTGAGCTCCTCGAATTATAAAGAACATTGGATTCAGCTCAGGGCCAGCAATCCTCCAGCTGAAGAACGAATCCCCTGCCATTCAAAGTTTGGACTCACACACTAAAGACTGGTGAGATGAAGGACTGCTGTCACTAAACACTCCTACCCTCATGAAAGTCATCCTACACAACATAGCAACAGGTGAGCCTTTTGTGTTACCCGTATCAGATTTTACTTCAAACAGTACTAGTCAGTTTGCAATTGACAACTTGTCCAAAAACCTATACCCTACAGATTCACAACAGACTTGTGCAGCACTAGCACTGCTACAAAAGAAGGAAAACCCAACCGGATGATGCGTGGTCAGGTAGACAGCTAACACCAGTGTCAGAAAAAAAGTCGCCGAGAGAGGAGGCAATCTCCCCTCAGGGCACCAGCCCCTTCATGGAAAGGCAATGGAATTTAAATAAAGGAACACTCCACGAGGCTCCTAATTTAGACCCTGCTGAAATATAGCAGGCACAGATATCTAATTGAGTCCATTTGCTCATCACAGAAAGACAAATTCATCAGTGCTGCTCTGTCTTGACTTTCCTGGTCTTCCAGATTTGGAGATTAGCACAGTTTTATCCGGTTTGAGAGTGCAGAGTTCATCCAGACCATAATCCTGAGCACAGCCCCTTGCAAAAGTGAAAATAGGGTACTTCTCTTTCAATGATGAGGAGCCCAACACCTAGAAAAATAAAATGCAAGATACTAGATCAGAATCTTACCCTGTTAACAGAGTCAAACTGACAGAGAATAGATTTAGTGTCAATGACCAACAATTTAAAAAGGAGCTGGCTTTGAGAATATTGGCAACATTGGTGAGTTGTTTCTGTTCCCCCCCTCATCGCCCCCAAACCAAGTTAAGTAGAGAGGAAGTTTAAAGTGAGGGAACTAGGTGATGGGAAAACTTCCATGACAGTGGGCATCAACTCTGAATCAACTAAACAGACGGGGGCAAGCCCCTACACATTGGCTCAAACTGACTGGAGATTTGCAAGATATTTATTGATGAGATGGGTAATTTGTTCCATCTTAATTCATTTGTACAGAAACACCTTGCGGTCCCTCAATTGCTGCTTCAGATTATTCTGTAGATACCTCCTGAGTTTTGACTTCAACCTACTCCCAATTATTAATAATGTGTGCATGTATTTTAGATTAACTTTAAAAAAATCTTACACCCGTTTACAAAGATCTTTCAACAGGTTTATTTCCAGGTTGAAGGTATCACATTTCTCTTGGCTAACCTCACATCCTAGGTCCCCGACACTAACCCCAATCCAGTATTTCTTTCTTTGCAAATCCTCCAGAGTGCAAATATTTCCTGTTTCAGTAATGAGAACTGGTTTCTGCTTACAGTGCAGCATGATCAGAGCCCCAGTCTGATCACTTTTGTCAGGCTGTGCTGTTCTGCAAGTATCACTCAAAAACCTGATGACTTCATTAAATGCTGTTCTGTGTTAGTTCATAATGCAGAACATAATCATAATCTGCTCAGGCTCCCGAGTCTCCCTCGGCTTCATCCTTTATTAGTTAGTTAGTTAGCCCATGCAATGTATTGCATTCATGTTTTGCTGTGTTAAATTTCACCTGCCATTATTCTGTCCACTCATGCATTTTGTTTAAGCTATTCAGTAAGTTTATGCGACTGCCCCTGCAACTGTGGTGTGGTATATCATTTATATTCTGCTCCTGAATCCATGTCACTAACGATCAACACAGAGCACCAATTCCCAATTTAATGCTCCTCTCCATGAGAGCTCAACAATGTTTCCACTAATGATACCTATAGTTTCCTACAGCCAACCCCTCAAGTTATGCCCTGAATCTCCACAGAGTTTAACTAGCAGCCTTCCATGTGGAACCTCATCAAGCACTGCAGAGCACTGAGGCTCATCAACATGCTCCAGGAATACCAGGAGTGCAGCTCTCTTTGTAAAGTTGATCCTTCCCCTTTGCCAGACTCAATTGGTGCAATGGACTGGACCACAGTTCAAGGGCAACTCACAGCCAGCGACACCCATGTCCCACGAGTGAATGTGGAAGAAACCAGAAGACATCTCTGGCACGTTATTGGAAGTAACACAGAAACAAATATGTGAAAGGTTATTTTCAGTTCTGTACATTGTATGTTACTGAGTTAAGGTCACAGCATTTAGCACATTTCATTTCCTCATGAACCATTTCAAATCAGTAACAAAGGATGTGAAACAGACTTACTGCTCAGAATGAAGTGACACTCACCATTGTGACAGTTTTACACAAGTTTTCAAAGTCCTCCTTAGTCTTTGCATAAAACCCGATGGTACAGCTGGGATCCATCTTACTGAAGGACAGTTTTCTTGGAGAGATGCAATGAAATGACTGTAAGAAAAAAAAACAATCGTTCATTAAGAAACAGTTCTGTTTTTAACTGAAATAACTTAGCCTCATCCTAACATTCAAACAAGTCTGTCAATACACATCTGGATGATGGCATCTTCAAGAACATCAGTTCAATCTTCCTCCATGCCTCTCAAGTTCTCATTACTGAAATAGGAAATATTTGCACTCTGGAGGATTTGCAAAGAGGCTGAGTCTAGGCAGTAAGTAAATAAATCATGAGTTTAGCTTCCCACTGCTGATCAGTGTGGAGTGAGAGAACATTAGGCAGTGCAATAGACCCAAACAGGTGAACTGTGGCATTTGAACATGTGAATGATGGAAATGCTGAAAATGCTGGTTCGATACTAGAAGGGAGTCTTCCCTTGTTGAGCAGCATCCCAGGAAGAATTCAACGCTTTCAGGACAGGATGGAGGGAAGAATACTTTGTCTAAAATGGAAATCCAAATTTCACTACCATCAGTACCTTCTGACAGATTAATTTATATCTAATATATTCAGAAATGTGGCTGTCAATCAGTACTCACTTCTCCAAACCACAAGCATTGCCTCTTGGATCTGGTCTACTGGACAAAAGGATTCAAACAGAAAATCTCTGACCATATAAAAAGCATCAGGAGGGAAAATAAAACATTTATAATATCTGCTGAGGGTTGTAATCAGAATCAGAATCAGCAGTCAGTGGGCTGGACAGAGAGATGAGAAATATTCAATGGAGAAGTCTCGTTGTAACTCAGATCTCAAACCTGTGACCTCTATCAGCCAGAAGGACAAGCTAATACAGGAACTCTAGCATTTCCACTTTCTTTAAGTTACAAACCATACTAACTTATAAATATATCACTATTCACTGACTGTAGCTCGGTAAACATTTTAGAACTTCCCTACCAGCACTGTGAAAATACATTCATTTGCAATAAATATTGTATTTTCCACTGATAGCTTTTTTTAAAAAAGCCGTCAGTAGACACCTCAACTTCATCCTTCTCCCTACAAGGCAATAGCTTTTAATATGGCTTGGTCAAAATGACAGATCCGAGAACGAGTTACTTTGGCTAGTCAATGTCTAAGTGGGCTGGGGGACCCTCAGCTGAACCTCACTCAGAGTCATAGAGACATACAGCACAGAAACAGATCCTTCGGTCCAACTCATCCATGCCAAATATCCTATATAAATCTAGTCCCATTTGCCAATGTTTGGTCCATATCCCTCTAAACCCTTCCTATTCGTGTACCAATCCAGATGGCTTTTAAATATTGTAATTGTACCAGCCTCCACCACTTCCTCTGGGCTGCTCATTCCATACATGCACCACCCTCTGCATGAAAAAGTTCCCCCTTAGGTCACTTTTATATCTTTCCCCTCTCAACTTAAACTTATGCTCTCAATTCATGGTCAATTCATGTCCATCAACTGCCTCTTTTGGTGATGATAATGCAGTTATCTTATTGGAAATAAGGAGGTGCAACTGTTTTAAAATAAAAGAGACAACCGGTTTTACCAAGAAATTCATCCTTCTAATGTTAAACCTGAAGCTGTGGATTCACCTTCAGCTCCCCAGCTCTCAATGTGCATATCTGCTTATGTTTTCCTGTAAGCACTAGGCACAGAGTGCAGCCCATATTAACAGTATAACCCTGCTTACCTCCAACTCAAAGTCATGTTTAGTTACATCCACAACAGGCTGGCAGTAGTGAGGGTCCAAATACAGCAGGAAATCATCTGCAAAATGATGACACTAATTACTTAATTTGGTTGTTTCATAACGACTCAGGCATCCACTGAAGATGACAGTATTCTCGGCTAGCATGGTTTAGGGACAAAGTAAGTGTTCAGTACTCCTAGGCCTCAAGGGAGGAAAGGAATTAAAAACTAATGGAATGTCCCTGATGACTATCTCATGACTCATATATGCACTAAGTACAGAATCTGTCCCACTGTTGAAGTAAAAAATCATACCGTTCTTGTTTCTCTTTATCTAGTGCTCTAAATGTCCTGACCTCACCCAACTGATCCATCTTCTTAAATGAATGCAGATACTGGGGACTAATCAGAGATGTAGCAGTGAGTAGTCACAGGCAGCTTGCACACTCGCCTGGGGTCACAAATAAGGAGGTCCTTTTATTCAGAATTAAAACAGGGGAGAGCAGCCAAGCCTCAGGATCAAGCCTGGGGCTTTCCTTTTCAGGATCAGAACCAAATCCCCTCAGCCAACAAGCACCCCCCCAACAATCTGGTCTAGTTATTCCTTAGACCATCCCTCGTTGCACCGATTCCTGGGAACGGCCTAAAAATAAACAAAAGGAAAACCTGTGGCCTATGCTTGGAAACTTCTGGGAAATCCCTGTGAGAGACATCACTATTTAAATGGTGTCATGTTAGGAAAGGCAACGTTCTCTTCTCTCAGGAAGCAATCAAGTTCATTTTTAAAGACTGTAGCAACCCCAAACGCCCTGCATCACAGAAATCTGTACAATGATGACATTTCTTGTATCTAATATAACTTTTTGCCTTTGTGGTTAAATGGCAGCTCCAGAGAATTCAAACAACAAAACGGGCAACATCCAGTCCCTTATTGTAAGTAGTAAATTCTATTCACTGAGCCAGCGCTTCTCAAAAATAAGAAAATAAGAAAATGTATCCCGAGATTTCATTACCAAGATTTTTGGATCTACTCTCATCCCAGTCATTTCCCCTCTGCTCCCTCTTCAAAGTCTCCCTCTCTTTTACTAACAGTTAAGTACCAACACTGAACTTAACTCTTCAAATTTATCACAGCCTTTTGTTTCCTTACTACGATTATCACTCATACATAATAGTCTCAACATTACAATTCCAGCTTTTCCTACAACTCTCTCACACTTACAGAAAGATGCTAATTCACAAACTACTCCCTACTCTCTCTGCTGCTCATTTTCCTCTACATGCAACTTTGAACAAACACACCCACTCTACTTGAACACCTACCTTGAAAGCCTATGAAGTAAAGTGAGTGTTTTGGTTTGCCACCGATGATTCCAATGCAACATTCAAGCTTCAGAATCTCCTGCAAACAAACAAGGATTAGACAACTGGCACACTGCCATGATAATTGTTTAGCAAGGCCACATGAATGGGAGACAGAAAGGAACATTTCAGCACATGAGTAAAGAACTGGATACCAACAGAAGAAACAGAAGAGCACTTCAAGAGCAGAGAGAATGCTAGAGTTTGTTGCTGATGCAAAAACTTTGCATTCCAAAAGCAAATCAAGCGATTGCCACTCTTAGTGCATGAGGGAGACATTAAGCACGGAAAAACCAATAAGCCAACCATCAGAGTTTTCTTGCCTACCTTCACACACTGCATGTACACTGGATTGAGGTTTTCTCCTCCAAGTCGAACAGGTACCAGGATAATGACAGACTTCCAATCCAAACCAGGAACCTTCTCACCCTTTAACTGTGTCTCACAGAGATTCACAACGTCTCCCTTGTACACTGCCTCAGATAGGGAAAAAAAAATTGTCAATATCCACAATGCCACAGGAACCATTCCAGGAGGATCATGTAAAATACAATCTACGTGTACAGAAAAACACTGATCACCTGCCCCTCCAAATATCAATATCGGATCACTGAGCACAATCTTTGCAGGATTCAGACTTGGAGCATACCTTGGAAACAAAACATTTAAAACATAACATGAAGGTTTCAGATCCATCAAGCAGTCAGTCTCCCCTTCACTGTGACACAGTCAAAAATCACACAACATTAGGTGATAGTCCAAGAGGCTTATTTGAAATCAATCTACCAGAGCGCTGCTCCTTCATCAGGTGTAGTGAGTGGAGAGCACGCAGACAGAGTTTACAGGCAGAGAGACCAAAGGATCATACAACTGGTGAGAGTGGAGTGGACGAACCTAAAATGCCTGACTGCCTCCTGTTGACTCTTTAATCATTCGTACAATCCTGCACTCTAGAATTTGCAGAAGCAGAATATGGAGAACTCTGTTAGAAAGGAGGTGCAAGTTTCAATTAAGATGCAAATTCCAGAATCTGTTTCAAGTCACTGCCCCGAGATAACAAAAGGTTTCATCAGTGTCTGCCTAACTTTCCAAACTTCAAACAGGCAGAACGATAGGAATCTATAAAAGGTCACATTTCAGGTCAGATACTGAATTGTAGATGAGGTCTTGTTTAGAATCTGTCTCAGTTTTAACCTGGAATCAGGCTGGCTTCATTTTGAAAGCAGGAATTTATAAAAATGGCAAGTTGACTAACTGTAATACAAAATGTGCGTTTCTTGAACAAAATAGAATGTATCTGCAAGTCAACAATTCACCCCATAGGTTTATGAGTGCGAGCGAGAGAGAGAGTCTGTGTGAGTGTATATACATGTGCATGCATGGACATGCGAGAGTGCCGTTAAGTAATCCAAAACTGTACAAACTAATTAAGGTGGAGAGATCATTACAATTTATCAAGGTGATACTGTGAAAACAGGACAGTAAGGAAGATTTTACAGATACAGAACAGTGTGGTGGGGTCACCGGTAGCGCGACATGAACCTCAATTCACAATTCAGGCCGTCTTCACGAGTACAGAACTTGGCTATCTGTCTCTGCTCGGCAATTCTGCGTTGTTGTGTGCGTATCTCAAAGTCTGCTTTGGAGGACTCTTACCCCAAGATTGGAGGCTGAATGCCCTTGACTGCTGAAGTGTACCCCGACTGGGAGGGAATACTCCTGTCTGGCACGGTGTCCGTTCATGCATTGTCATAGCGTCTGCATGGTCTCGCCAAATACCATGCCTTGGCAATCCTTGCCTGCAGCGTATGAGATAGACAACATTGGCCGAGTCACACGAGTATCTGTTGTATACCTGGTGGGTGGCGTTCCCACGTGTGATGGTAGTGTCCATGTCAATGATCTGACAGATGTTGCCATGGCAGGGTTGTGTGGTGTTGTGGTCGATGTTGCCCTGAAGGCTGGGTAGTTGGTGGTTGTTTGAAGGTGAGAAGTGGAGGTGTGGGGAAGATCCTGGCGAGGTGCTCATTGTCGACAACTGCGAAGAACATGGCGTAGTTTCTCCGCTCCAGCAAAGTACTGGACAATGAAAGGTACTCTATTGGTCGTATCCTGGGTCTGTCATCTGAGGTGGTTGTTGCAGTTTTTTGCTGTGGCATACTGGAACGGGCAATTGATGATTTGAGCATGGTATCCTGTTCTTGAGGACATCCTTCAAAACCTTCAAATGTCCATCGTGTTCCTTCTCATCTGAGTAGATCCTGTGTATGCACAGGGCTTGTCCATAGGAGATGGCTTTATTAATATAAGCTGGAGAAGCGCAGCATCGTGAGGTTATCCGTAGGCTTGCGGTAGAGTGATGTACTGAGGTGTCCGTCCCTGATGGAGATGCGTGTGTCCAAGAACGAGACTGATTCTGAAGAGTAGTCCATGGTAAGTCTGATGATGGGATAAAACTTGTTGATATCGCTATGTATTTGTTTCAGTGATTCCTTGCCATGAGTCCAAAGGAAGAAAATGTCAATGTATCTAGTGTATAGCATTAGTTGGAGTCCTGCACAGCAAAGAAGTCTTGTTCGAACCTGTGAATGAAAATGTTGGCATACTGGGGAGCAAGACTGGTTCCCATGGCTGTTCTGTGTGTCTGGATGAAGAACCGGTTGTTGAAGGTGAAGACATTGTGGTCGAGGATGAAGTGGAATAGTTGTAGGATGGCGTTTGGAAATTGGCAGTTGGTGGTATTGAGTACTGAGGCTGTGGTGGCGATGCCGTTGTTGTGGGGCATGTTTGGGTAGAGTGCCAAAATGTCCATTGTGACAAGGAATGTCCCTGGTTCAACTGGTCCATGGGTGCTGAGTTTCTCTAAGAAATCTGTAGTGTTGCGACAGAAGCTGGCGGGGGTCCTTGTACAATGGGTTTCAAGATGCCCTTGACATAACCAGAGAGTTTCCCACACAAGGTCCCATTGCCTGATACGATGGGATATCCAGGTGTGTTAGCTTTGTGTGTCTTTGGAAGGTAGCAGAAGTCCCCTATGCGGGAAATACGCGGGATGACAGTGCATAGGATACTCTGAAGGACAGGATTAAAAGTCTTGATCAGTCTGTTCAGTTGACGAGTGTGTTCTTTGGTCGGATTGGCTGGTAGTTGTCTGTAGCGTTCCTGGTTGTTCAGTTGTTGGTACACTTCCTTGCAGTTGTCCATTCTATGCTGTATGACAGTGGGTCCTCCTTTGTCTGCTGGTTTGATGACAATGTTGCGATTGGTCTTGAGAGCATGGATGGTATTGTGGTGAGTTCTGAGCTACCTTGTGAGTGTGGCTGATGTATCTGGCGTTAATGCATCCCCTGACAGCTTGAGGATACATGTTGAGCCTAGGGTAGCGGCCTTCCAGAGAGATCCAATTTGACTCCTTCTTCTTTGGTCGCCACACCACGGATCTCTGTCAAATGTTCCGGTTCGTTGGTTGTCTCATTGGGCTTGCTCCTGATATCTTGGAGCTTGTGGCAGAATTCCCGGGGCCTCATTCACCTTACGAATTCCTCCATGTCTGCCGCGAGACCAATGGGGTCCATTTTGGTCGTGGGGCAGAAATTGAGCCCTCGGCTGATAACTTCGATCTTGTTTAGTTGCAGATAAGTGGACGATGGATTTCCCTGTGGTGGTACCAGGGGAGGCTCAGCTATTGCTGGTGGTAATGCCAAGTTTCTCCAGTTTCTTGTTCTTGGTGTAAATGTAGATGGTGTAGTTCCGTTGCCTCGTCGCTTTGGCAGTGTCTCATAACTGTTCTGCTGCATCTTTGGCGCAAGCTGAGAATATGGCCTCTATCTGAATTTCAAGGTTCTGGCACCTGCTGTAGAGTTGGTGTACGAGATGATTGAGGAGTGTGTGAGAGGTGAGAGGGAAGAGTCTCTCAGCATAGTCTGTGTTGGAGGTCAACTTGAGTGGGTTCGTGATCTGTAGTCCTTTTGGGATCTTGTTTCCTTGCATTTCTGCAGAAACTTGATGTGTGTGTTGAAATACGCAATCCTTTAATTTTCTCAGGGCAGTGACTTGAAACAGATTCTGGAATTTGCATCTTAATCAAAACTTGCGCCTCCTTTCTAACAGAGTTCTCTATATCCTGCTTCTGCAATTTCTAGAGTGCAGGAATTTATGAATGATTAAAGATTCAACAGGAGGCAGTCAGGCATTTTAGGTTTGTTCAGTCCACTCACACCAGTTGTACGTTCCTTTGATCTCTCTGCTTATAAACTCTGTCTGGGTGCTCTCCTCTCACTGCGCCTGGTGAAATGGCTGCGCTGGGAGCTTGTGATTTCAAATAAACTTGTTGGATATAACCGGTGTTACGTGATTTTTGACTTTGTCTAAGCCAGTCCAACACCAGCACCTCCACATTGTGACAGAGAGTAACATTCAACATCACTGCACTGCCACGTGACCATTAATTCATGCAAGAACACTGATTTGTCAACTTTGTTCCACTGGCAGTGTGAACTCCAGTCACAGGGCTGGGTGTAGATGTCAGTCAACATTCTTGCCTTGTGTTAGGAGACCCTGAGTTCAAACCCCATTCCAAAGAATTGAAAACAAAATCTAGACTAACAATTCCGTGCAGAATTGAGGGAGTGCTGCATGCTTTCAGGTAACTGAGGCTCCTTCTGTCGAAATGTAAAAGATTCCATTAAACTCTCAACCAGCACAGAGGCATTCATCTGGTGTCCTGGTCTATACTCACATTACATGAGTAGCCCAGATTATCGGGTTATCTCATAGCAAAGTCCCACAAAAGCAATGTAAAACACACTGCCACAGCGCCCAGGCTTCACTCACATCCCAGTAGCTGAGAGGTACTTTAGGGCATCCTAAGGTCACAAACGCTGCTATGCAAATACAATTTTTTTTAATTTTTGAGAAAAACAACACATTCCCAACTGACAAAGAAGTGGTGGCATCGCAGAAACAATGTATCAACACCTATTCTTTCCTAGAAAGTGTTGCACTAATTAACACTTGGAATGCAACACATTCTTCAAATGAATGCAGAACCATGTTATTTCAGAAAAACTTCATGCATGAGGAACCGAATGTCAGATGACTAGTCCTGCAGGAAATAAATCCAATTACAGCCCCTGAAGGCTGGATGGCAAAGCAGCTACTTCAGCCTATTTCATAGCATTCTCCTCACCCAAAAAGAATACTCAGGAAAAATAAATTCCCAAAAAATTTAGCTCAGTACTGGAACTGGAGAAAAACCCAAAGGAGAAATTTGCCTTGGGCCGTTATCACCATGAGCCACCCTCCTTAGTGCTAGAAAAGTTCTAATAGCAGTGTTAAGCAGTGCCAATGCCCACAACAAACACCAGCATGTTTGGCTTTGAGTTGGCGGTGTACTGTATAAATATGTACTTAAAGGGCCCTTCAATTAATCACAAATCAGAATGGTTCTGGGAAGATCAGCTCCTCTCAGTTTGACAAACAGGTCCTCTGGTAATCAGCCAAGCAGAGAATTCAGGTAGCAGTGGCTTCAGAACGGGTTGATTATTCATGCAGCTTGCCAGGCAGATAAAGAACAGCTGGAATCATAATATGACAGAGGCATCTCAAAGGCCATTCAATCTGTCCTGCCTATGCAATCCAACTATTTACCCCACTGCAGCACCCTGAATTTGTTTCCCTTCACGTATTTAGCTAATGTTGAATGTTACCATGGAATCAGATTACGTCCAGGTCACAAGAGCTCGCTGTGTGAAAACAAAGTGCCCTCTAGTTCCTTTGCCATTCACCTTCAGTTAGGGCTCTCTGCTTATTGGAAACTGTTATATAAATTTAACACGCTATTTAATACTCTCACCGTATGATGCAAATACAAGTATCATATATAAGGAAGTATAGAGAAACATAATTTCACAACAGCAACACAAGTGAACACAAGGGACTCTTAGCCCCACTCAGTAATAAGCAGTGCAGTATTGAACATATCCTCCTGGAAGATTCACAGGACACACCCACCTGTGCAATCCTGTGCCACGTAAACTGCAATGTTAAGCGATTCAGAGTCTTCAGCTCTTTCTACTGCTCTCCTGAAAGAAATGGAGAACCAGGATGGAGAGTGTCAAATAAAATTACAGTGACAAAAACAACAGCAAACCAATTCAGCTCTCCTTCCTCAGATTCATCCTGGCATGCAACTTTACAGGTGTCAGCGGCCTTTCAGCACCTCAGCCAAGTGACATTCTTTAATGTTTTTGCTGACAGCATTAGAAAGGCACTGCAGTCCCAGTCAGATCATGCCCTAGCACAGTCACTGTTCAGAAGTAATTTCTGAACAGTGATCAAAAGAACCTGGTTTACATCACTGGATTGTGCACTGATCAATTAACTTATCCCAAACTATCAGAAGAGCTAATCCCCGGTCAGGAAATAAGTAAAACAGTTGCAGAATTTGGAACTTACGACTCATCTCCTAGCAACTTCTCATTAAAATCTTGCAGTTAACTTCTGCTTTCACTGACCCATCCTTCACATCGGAAACTAGTCAGCCAAGTGTGAGTTGAGCCACAAGACATGCCAAGCCCCTCACTGGAACTTGCAGTACAGCTCAGGGCGGCAGCACTATACTGTGCTGATGAAGTGCCACCTTTCTGAAAGTGTCATTATTCAGGCGAGGCATGAAAGCAAGACCCTGTCGATCTGCTTGGGTGAACGTGAAATGTCATGACATTACCCGAAGAATGGCAGGGAATTCCAGCTGTCCTTCTGACATTCATTCCTCAACCAACATCTCATTCACTGTCTACAGGTGAGAGGGTGGAAAAGCACCACAGGTCAAAAAGCATCTAAGGAACAGGTAGGTCAACAGTTCACCCCAAAACCCTTCATTGGGACTTTGTCAATGGGTTTTGGCCCAAAACATTGACTTACTTGCTCCTTGGATCCTGTCTGACCTGCTCTGCTTTTCCAGCCTCACACCTGTAAACTCTGGCTTCCAGCGTCTGCAGTCTTTATTGTCTCCATCTCATTCACTGTTGTGGGACTTTATAATTCTCAAATTGGCTGCTACATTTGCCTACATAATCATCACTATCCAAAGCATTTTACAACTGATGGATTTTTGAAGACAGATTATTTGAAAAGGTGTTATATTAATGCAAGTTCTTTTGTTGTTGCTAATGCAGACAGACTTCACTTACTTGATTATGTGGGCTACAATGGATGGGCCATACCAGTCTCCAGCTTTCTTCCCTGATCTCTTCCCATGTTCCACTAACTGATGGACTCCAAATGGAGCTTTGGGGTAATCTCCAAACCAGGAGATAATTTTTCGGTGCTCCAGTTCCTCTTTGTCCATAATGTACTGGTCAGTGTTGGTCTGTCTCTGTGCTTGTGCAGGTCTTTGTTTCACAGCAGCTCTCTGCGTATCCCTGAAGCTTCTACTTCTATCCAGTTGTGAGCCAAGGACCTCAGAGAAGATGGGCCAGTTTAAAGTGTTTGATTTGGATGGTGATCTGGATTCAGCTTCGGATTCAACCGAGAGCAAAACATCAGGCCATGTCCAGTCTGAAAGACAAATATCAGCTTCAAACCAGAGCTGCCAATACCAAACACCAAACTCATTCTACAGAGCACAACTTGCCTGGAACCAGGCTGTCCTGCAGTACTGCAAATGTTCATGATCTTACTAAGAAGAATTACTAGGAAATGGTAGCCTACTGAATAGTTACAGGTATATATTGTATCCAAGGCTCATCTTGTCCTCACCCAACACATGCACACTAGTCAACAGAGATAGTAGGAACTGCAGATGCTG
>NC_063369.1:2073157-2178086 GCF_021869965.1 Rhincodon typus
CTCTCTCTCTCTCTCTCCCTCCCTATCCCCTCTCACTCACTGGGGCCTGTGCGGAGAGATCGGGCCTGTTTTTCCTGGAGGTGGAGTATTCCCCTGGAATGGCGGTGCCTGCAGTGAGTGGCCCGGAACCTGATCCCCAGGCCCAGGCCGAGCCCCAGGCCCAGCCCGAGGCCGCATCGAGCGCTGGCCGCCGCCATGACACCAGGGTCAGCTGACCGCGCCGTGACGTCAGCGCCGCCCCTTAAAGGGACAGCCCCTCAGCTTAAAGGGGAAGGACATCTCCCAGCTCCTTCCAAGGTGTGTCATTAACAGCACTGCAACACCAAAACCAAATAAAAAAGGGCAACTTCTGCAACGTGCTCGTGTTGACAAAGTTTTCAAAATATCAGAGATTTCCCTCATTTGTTTCATTTTCCCCCCGATTTAGAATTAGAATGAGGTTTTATTGTCCCATACACTCAGTTATAGGAATACAGGGGTACAGTGTAAAGTTTACAATGTTCCCATTCCCAGCTCCATCTTAGGTACAAAGTACCTAGGTACAAAACCTTAGGTAAAAAGTAGAAAAATAAGTAAGTTTAAAGCTTCAAATGACAGTCCTTCTTTAGCCTTCAGCCCAGAGTCACTCTACACTGGATTTTCCCCACGAGGGCTCAATCTCTCAATCCCCGCACTGGCCTCGATCTCCATGCCTCTGTGCTCCCATCTGGGCTCATAGCAGCCTTGCCACAGACCGCCAGGGTCCTGATCTGGTGCTGCTCCAGGCCGCCAGCCGTTTCCACGCCGCTGCCGATTGCTAAATGTACTGCCTCGGCCCCACCAACCATCTCGTGGCCAACTGCTTTAGGCCTCCAGCCATGCGCATCACTGCCCTCCCTCCAGAAGGCAAATAGAGGGAAAAAAAGAATCCAAGAAAAAGAAAAAAAGCGAAAAAGCAAAAAAACAAAGAAAAGTGGTCACAGTGGACGAACTCCAGCTCCGGAAACCTATTCCACCACACAGTTTCCTCAGTTGTTAGCGACCATGTTAACTTCACCATTTAATTTGACCATGGCACATTTGAACATCATGGATTCCTTACCCAGTTTTGAAAACTTCAATTGTGCTTTGTTACCCATTTGATTCTCAAACAGCCTAACTCTTTTGATTTTAAATTAGTTTGTTGACAGTTTTCCCAGTCTTTTAACTATTTAAAATTAATGTGTTAATAGTTGCAAATTCCCTTCCAACAGAAGAATATTTGCACAGGAACCCTGGAAAGTGAGCTAGAGAACATGTATGTTATGCATGTACTGCTGCAGCCAATTGCCAGAGTTTATCAAAACTACAGGCAAATGTCAGTATTTCATCAAATCAATTTCACATTTGAGGAGTGAGAGGTTATTATACAAGGCTCCAAACAGTCTGTCTTAAGGTCAGATGTTTGAATGTGATTACTCTTGTCTATGAACGGGTTCACGTAAAGCAGCATTTTAATATTAACAGGCAACATTACTGCAGGGCTTCACAGTTGGGCCTAGCACACCATATGACTACATTTAACAGTGACTAGATAAATTTCAGCAGGAGCCACATCCAATTTCCTCCAACACCAAACCCAGTATTCCAGAAGGACCAGGAAACACCACCACCAACAAGTTCCCCTCAAAGTCACACACCATCCTGACTCAGAAATATGTTGTTGATCCTTCTGTCACCGGAAAAGTTTGCAACTCTCTCTCTCTAACTGCACAATGGGTGTATCAACAGTACACTGACTGCAGTACTTCCACAAGGCGGAATGAGGGTTGGGCTTTAAGTGCCGGCCCAGCTAGCAAAAAGCCCACACATTCAACCCTCAAAGAAAAGGTGGTGATTCAGGCAAGATAAGTGAACACATAAAACAGGCCTGCTTCCCAATCCAATTGGAGGTCTGTGTAGGATAGTTACCAGAGGTCAGAATAACACTGAACTGCACTTGCATTTGACTTAATATGAGGAATATACAGACCCTATAGTGTGGAAAGAGGCCATTCAGCCCATCCAGTCCACACCAACCCGCCAAAGAGCATCCCACCCAGACCCACCCCACTCTACCCTATCTCCGTAACGATGCATTCCTCATTGCTAATCCACCCAGCCTGCATATCTTTGGACTGTGGGAAGAAACCAGAGCACCTGGAGGAAACTCACTTTTTCTTTGACCTGTTACAACCTAGATCAGAGGGGCAAACTGTCTTTGGTCTAGTCCCACAGAATATGTCCTCGGATTAAAGGGAACCATTAATCACTTGAATGCTTGGAAATCCATATAGAACATAGAACATAACAGCGCAGTACAGGCCCTTCGGCCCTCGATGTTGCGCCGACCTGTGAAACCAATCTGAAGCCCATCTAACCTAAACTATTCCATTATCATCCATATGTTTATCCAATGACCATTTAAATGCCCTTAAAGTGGGCGAGTCTACTATTTTTGCAGGCAGGGCATTCCACGCCCTTACTACTCTCTGAGTAAAGAACCTACCTCTGACATCTGTCCTATATCTATCACCCCTCAATTTAAAGCTATGGCCCCTCGTGCTAGCCATCACCATACGAGGAAAAAGGCTCCCACTGTCCACCCTATCTAATCCTCTGATCATCTTGTATGTCTCTATCAAGTCACCCCTCGTATAACAGTGCAGCTAAGTGGATAATGGTAGTGAATATGCAGAATGTTTTCAAAAAGTTTAAAACACACAGAATTAAGAGCGATTTCCAATTTTAATAGAGATGTAGACAGGACTCTCCAAACATGAAACTGCGATCAGTTCCTACTCAATAATGCAGCTGAACTGTATCCAAATGATGAAGACCATGCTGTTTTACTGAACTCTTTCTGCCACCTTTCAGTTCACACAAGCAGCAGATCTCTGGGACACTTGAGGCACCAAGAGAACAGATGAGTCCGTGTGACTGGCCTCTAGAACACACGAAACAACGTTGCTGTGGTGCAAGTGGGTAACACAAAAACATGAAGGCCCTCCTCCACCAGCACATGGTGGACAGATGGAACAGCCTGTGTCTGTTCCTCAGATGGTGCAGCTAAAGACAGGACTCACTGTGGGTGATGGCACATGGACAGGCAGCAACTATTTCAGGCAATCTGCACATGTGGTGTTATTTCCTCCTTGCAGTGACACAGGACAGGAGCTGTGGAAATAACCATTAGATTTACAGAAACTGTCTCCAATTTTATGCCTTTCCCCAAGTACCCCATGATCATTGAACTAAGGCGGTTAGTGTTAGCAGTGTTCCTGTTATAAAAAGTGCAGCTGAACCCTGTCCTTACACACACACTTCAGCAGGGGTCACTGCAGAGTAATTTAAAGCAGGAACCTCCAACTTACTCCTTCACTTCCTAACTGAGGCTAACCGATTGAACCCCACGCTGGCTCACACACCAGTCACTTCCACAATCTTTATTTAAGAGGAACCGAGATGGTTAATCACAGGCTGGGAGAGTCAGTCAATCTCCAGTCTTCCGAATTAGCACATCCTGGCTAAGTTCATCCATTGTCAAGAGAGAAGAGATTAAGGCTTAAATTGTTCATTACTATTTGGTTTCTCAGTCTGAAATGTGGCCAAGGGATAGGATAGGGTCCAGTTCAGATTGGGTTGGGATTTCCCCCACGTATGGCCACTCACAAACAGGCAATCCCACAGAGTCACTAATGTCAACACGACTATATTTGACATGGATTCCCCAAGCTACAGAGCGGGAGAAAACAATGACTTGGAATGATGGCTGTGTTTTGGTTGCTATCCGTTTGGTCAGATGGGAGACCTTTTGCCCAACATGATCACACAAAATCCAGTCTGTTACAGGATCAGAGTACAGATAAAGCATGGAGGATTGTGGTGGGACTGGGCACAGCTGGAACAAGGCTATCGGAGTACAGGACCTCGAATTCCTCACACTGAAAGTTGGGTTTTCACTGAAGTAGTTTAAGAATGTGAAGATTATTGAGTTTTTCTTTGAAGGGTCTTTTTTTTTTGCTCTTCAATATAACACTCCAACATCTTCCAAGTACGACCCACTTTCCCAGCATTTTCATCTTTACCTGCCTCTGGGGGCTGGGAAGGGAACAGAGAAATAAGAATAGACAGCCCACAGAGATGCTGCTCATCATCATTTTCTCGCAGCTTCTCCCTGTTCTCTCCACACTTAATCTTGAGCGCTAAAATGGGGGTTTACTTTAAAATTGTACAAATTGGATAAACGCTCCAGGAGAAACAGTTTCCCTTCAGCTCAAGTCGCAACTACAGGAACTGAGGAGCTGAGAAATTCTTCCACCCACTTCAAATATTGAGGCAAAACAAGTACATTTACTGGGGAAACACAAGCAGTGCAGGTGTTGATGGACTGCAAGGCAACCAGAAAAGACTTGCAAAACTTCCTGTAGCTTTAAATGCAAACAGCATTGCGACAGAGGCTAGTGTCTGCAATGTCTGCTATTGTTCCCTATATTTATAGTTGATTCATTTTACGATTTGGGTCCCACACTTGCTAGTTCAGGCTTGCTGTCTAAGCTTAGTGGAAACTTGGCTGGCATAAAGATTCCACAGGTTAACAGACATCAGGAATTCAATGTGTAAAGATTTTGCAGAACAAAGTTGTCATTTAGTAGAAACAAACACTGATGCGCACACATGCCAAATGAAACAGGAAGAACAAAATTAGTTACCCCAACTACTTTGAATTTTGTTTTAAAATAAAAGGAAAAAAGGGACAAGCACATAACCCATTTCCTGCAAATAATTCACTAAAAATTGCAGATCTTAAAAAAAAAAAAAAAGAGGGTTTTTCTAAATCAAAATTGTTCACAGAATGAAATGAAAGATTAAGGAAATACATTGAAAAACAAACCTACAGATTTGAGAGGTATGCAGAACGACTGAAAACCAAACCAGTTGGCTGCACAATGAAGCTCAAACGTTGAGGATATGGGATAGGACGCAGTGCAATTAAACTAAACGAAAATATCTCACTGCATCCGCTCCAACACTTAGGGAAATGTTTTGAACACATGACACAGAAGCAAAGTGAATGGCTAGACAGAAACAATACTTCATGGTGTCAGCCTTTGAGGTAGAATACCTGCTTTGAATGTTGATGGATTGAGTGCACACTTTGCTGCAACAACAGAAACAAGGGCTCATCTTCAGAGTGTGGCTCTGAGGAAGTGCCACTGAGTCCGGTTTATAAATGCCGTTTATTACAGGGAGAATATTTGCAGCCAACTTCACACATTTTAAAATTTGCAGTGGACTGAAGGCCAATATTCATTTTGAGTTTTGAAGGCAAGTGTGCTTCAATAGAGCGTCCACTATTGACACTTGCTGGTCCCAGACTGCAGTTACTAACAGTGACTAACAGTGAAGGAGAAAGAAGATATGGTGAATTCCACCTTATCGTGTTCTCATCTTCTATAATGACCGGAGTTTGTACGTTGAAGCCTATATTCAGTAAATTTTGTGGCTGACAATGCAAAGGTGCCACAGGGTCAGTCAGTTTGTCAGGTTCCAGCCTTCTGCATCCTCCAAATTCCCAGATAGAAGTTTCACCCTCCTCCTAAAAACAAAGACTGAAGTGTTTTGACACAGAGATTAAAAACATCTGTACAAGATTTACACCCTTCAGCAAAAAGTAACCAAGTCATTCTAGATGGCAACACCAGGTCCCCAGTTAAAATATCCTCTTCCTCTTGAGGTAAGAGTCAGCATAGTGGCCACCCAGGCCTTGAGAGTGCTGGCCAACGTAGCCGCCCTCTGGGCTGGGCTCAGGTGATGGGATCAGGTGAGACGCACCTCGCTTGTGACCAGCAAGTGGTGTCTGGAACAGAGAGAGAATCACAGTCAACTAAAGTCTGGTTTTCAATGAGCCCATA
This sequence comes from Rhincodon typus, assembly GCF_021869965.1. Lineage (NCBI taxonomy): Eukaryota > Metazoa > Chordata > Chondrichthyes > Orectolobiformes > Rhincodontidae > Rhincodon > Rhincodon typus. The sequence goes on from NC_063369.1 coordinate 2,079,070, forward strand.
ACATCAAGCCCACATAAACCTTCAGCCACCCTGACACAGGTTTCAATGGAATAGCACAAAAGGAAGGGACACCATTATTAGGAGATCCAATGGGTGTCTGATGTTAAGACACAATACTGGATCCAAAGAACAGAAACTGAAATTATAAGTAGTGCAGTAATGGTTTATATCCAGAGGCTTTCTAAATTCTGGTAGATTTAACAAACTGTGTTTATTTTGTACAATATGACTTGAGACTTATCTCACTTGGTTTCAGTCTCTCAATGAGTGAACCTGTATCCTCTCTTCCTTAGAATTCAATTAAAGGCTGTTTTGCAAAATTTGACTCAGACAGAAAGTAGTATTTCACTCATCAAAGCTACAACACCATTAGTTTCCTGGTTCATAAACATGCACACGGGATCTTCTCAGTTGTTCCTTTCTCAGCTCTCACAGATGAGGCCAGCTAACATGGTAGAGACTGCTACTGTATGATTGAAGTTAAGTGGTTTATTTATCATAAAGAGTCTTTGCATTCTTTGAAAACAGAAAAAAATTCTACTTTTTCATAAAACTCCCGTCACCCCTGGTCAAATCATGATAAGACATCTCCTGTGCAATAGTGCCTGAAGATAGACATTCCTGGTGGCTTCCCACTTTCTGGCTGATTTTAATCTGCCATCTCATAAGAACGTGGCTGAAATCTTTAATTCTACCTTCGGATTCAAATCTTGCAAAATAACCCTTCATTCTGTATCAACATAACAGATGAATTGAAACCCTAATTCAAACCAAGGCAACAACAGGGAAGACCATATGTCAAATTACTGCAAAACGACATTCAGTCAGGGTCCTGTCTTTTCAAAGTCACGGTCTGTTGGACAATGATCTGTTAATCTCAATGCCAGGGGAACTGTTAGTACGTTCACAGGCAGAACACAAGCCTGTGAAAGAGAGCGAGCGAGAGCACGCGAGGCTGCGACGGCGAGAATTATCAGACAGTTACCTTCAGCATACAGCCTGGTGGGGAGTTAGCAGGCCGAGCCCCCAGGAGTCCTGCCCCAGAACTCAGCACTGGATTTAACTGTAACACAGCAGACAACAGTCACATCTCCAAGCTTTCTTAGCATTGGATTCTCTCACACTTTCTATTAAAAAATGAAAAACAAAATCCTTCTTCTGCCCCACGCCCCCACCCCTGAAACCCATACACTGTGTATTGGCCTTGCATTCAGTGCTAGTCAGGCAGCAAAAGATACACACAGAGACACATGGAGTTTAAACTTCCCTCTTGGAGAGAGCTAACTGATAGATTGGTGAAAAAAAAAGGAAAATATTTGCCAGATCAGCTGTTTTTCAGGTCTGTGCTGAGAAGGGTATCTGCACCAACTCCTCAAACCTCTACAAATAGACATTTGCCGTTCTACCACACAGCCTTGACACAACTCAAGGATCAGGTTACTGTCGCTGAACCAGTCAGCTGTCAGGTTCTAGTCAGCTGGGAACATGGGACTGACATATCAATTAACAACTCTCAGATTGTACCCGTTCAATACACAAGGCAGCTAACGGTGAACTGTAGTCTGGAGCTGTTGGTTAATCGACAGCCTCGATCAGGGGAGTCAATTTGAAACTTCCTGAGGTGCAATTTCTCTTGTTAATCAGTGAGTCAGTTCAGTTGTTAGCAACAACTAACACAAACTAATTTCGAGGTGGAAATTTGAATCTTCAAACCTGATTGCAACACAATAGCAAGCACATTGAGGCCTCCTTCAGGGAAGTTAAACACAGGCCTCATTCCCCTGCTGAAGTGTGGCCAAGTCTGAGAGGAAGAGGATTTCATTGTGATCTGACTAAGATTCCCAGATAGCTGCTCATTCATACCACTGCCACTAAAACTGCCTGTCATACTTGTCGGAGAGTCACTTCTCTACCAAGTAACTCATTGTGCACAAAGCACAGATGTGTGAAAATGGTTACAACAGCTCAGAAACACTTGGTCTGGTGTTAGGATTTATTTTAGCACCAACATGTGGTGCTAGAGAAATGGAAGAGGAAGGGAACCGTGGCCAGATCTCCCCAACAAGAGCAGACAGGCTGAGGTATGGCTTCATGCACCACAGACACGACTCATGACGCATTAGCTGAGGTCAAGTTGGTATCCATCTCTGACACCTCTGTCAGTGTTTACACATACGCCCTCTCAAGGGGGCAGTAACAGGGCATTCAGGAGCACAAATCAACCACAATTTGCTCCTCCAGCCCAAATGTAGAGCCCTGCCTGCAATCAGCCATTGAAGCACAGACTGAGGAGGAAAAAATACCAAATCTGGAAGATGGGGTATTAAAAAGATCCGATCAGTCTTTGTTTAAAACGTGCATCCATGTAGCCCTGGGTGAAAATCAGCCTCAGCCACCTGTTAATGAATGCACATCACAATGTATTCTGCTATAATGAGTACGATACCTTGGTGGAGTAGCCCTGTCGCATTCCTGCTCGGACACCACTTGTGAAATAGGACGTGGGAGAACTGGAGTACATCGAAGGTGCAGCAGGTTCCAAATCATTATATCCACATGGATTTGATCGCTTAAACAGGAAAAGGGAACATTAATCCTAAACTGAAAATAACGTTCAACAATTCGCAACCATGTCCAAATAAACTAAATAAAATTAAAAAAAAAAAAAAAAAAGAGAAGAGTACTCCAAACCAGGGGGATAAACTCAGCCGGTGCAGTTTTACTTCACATTGGTCTGAACCTTCAGAGAATGAGGGCAGATTAACTTTTACCAGCTCATGTCATCCATTGATACCTCACCCAATTGGTTATTTGTACATAAACCTGCATGGTCATTACTGGTGAATTATTTTTGATCACAATGTCAGTCAACATGCAGGCTCTGAATAACTAACCAGAGTCAAAACGGTTTGATTCACCTAAACCCATCCCTTGCTTGAGAATGAAGGCCATTTGAGGAACTCAAACACTGGTGTTTACTTAGCATGCAGACCCAATCTGGAACATGGTTGTATGCCTCTATGAAATGAAGCTGCTGGTCTGAATTCTATCACTTTATGAAACTGGATATCTCTCCATGCCCTGTGCTAAATGCAGAAGCTTGAGGTTTTAGTAATTAGCAATTCCATACTCAGTGGATGACTCAAAAAGATTCCTTATTCTAATTGTTACCTCATCTCGGTCAGCTCCGTACCCTCCAAGTCCAGGATCATGTAGTAGTGGGTACTGGTCCGGCTCCCTTTCCTGACAAAAGAGATGCCTCAATGAGTTTGCATTTTTCTGGCAGTGTTCTGCTGGTTTGAACACTATGGACTACGTGACCTCTTTTTGTGCTGTCAACTTCCTATGATGCCCCTTTCTAAAGGCATCAGCTCTAGTCTGGGAGACGACATGAGAGATTTCACTCTGGGCCCATAACTGTCATACTGGTCATGTCAGAAATCAAGTGTAGACAGACTATTGGACTGAAGGCTGCAGCTTTGCCAATTGCTTCACAGCAGTTGGCAGTGAATGGCAATCACAAAGTCCATGCCCTGTGTGACTGTACATTCTTCCTGGCCCAGTGTATGGAGGCTGACTGTGGTTTTGCAGAGATCAGCAAACAGAATGCAGGCTGGGCAGGGCTGGGAACGCCAGCAGTTTGACAGACTCACAGGCAGTGCCACTGAATGGTCCCATTCTGATTGTATACACTTCAGAGCTGGAACGACCTGTTCAGGGTCAGGGCCAGTTCCCAGCCAACAACCAGGTACGGACCGGTCAGTCTACTTTATTCCAATCACGCACTTCCGTTTTGTAAAACGTACCTCGCTTCGATCATGGCCATAGCCCCCCATTCCTCCATAGCCATGATCACGGGACATCGAGTATCGCTCCATCTCTCTTTCCTAGGCAGGAACAAACCTCAATTAGCCCCTTCATTTCATCATCGAAACAATTCTCTTTGCTCCAGTCTTGCTGTTACCTCCCAGAGTTACCTGCTGGTCGCCCTTGTGTAAGTAAGCCCCAAAAGGAATCTGACAGCTGCTTAACCTTCACAGCATCCAAGTGAACCCCAGTCCCTCCTCATGCAGGAGGATGATCAGCATGAGCCCCAGCTGATATTACCCCTCCCAAGCCCAATGTATTAAAATCAATAATAGATAGCTGCCTGCAGCCTTGGTGGAAGAGAGTGAACTCTAGTCTAGAGAAGGAATAAGAAAGGTCTCTGGGCTGCATCCTATGCAGAGAACCTACAGTCCACAACCACGCAGCTACCTCCAACAAAAACATCTCATCCTCCATTTCCTTCATAAGATTTACCTCATTTCTGTCACGACTGTACCCTCTAAGCCCAGGATTACGTGATATTGGGTAGCGCTCCATTTCACTTTCCTGATGAAATAAAATTAGAACATTAACTTAAAAATATAACGCCAGTTTTCTCTTGTCCTTTCAGAGGCAGCTGATCTTTAGTGGAGATCTGGGTCAGTCTGCTTCTTTCAGAGTTTGTGATAAAGGTCGACAAGCAATGGACACGGATCAGAGATTCGGCCCAAGCCAACCCTATCCCACTCACTCAACACCTACACGCAGGACGCCTAGCACAACCTAACAAACTGTAATGAGGAAGATGTCCAGAGTACTGGTCAAACCCTGGAAGTTCCAGCTCTGTACAGCAAGCAGCAGGAAATATGCACAGTTAGATCCCACGAACAGTACAGACAAAATAAGCAGTTCACCTGCTTCATACAATAGAAGGGATAATTATTAGCTACAAGGGAGCTTCTCTGCTTTAATTCAAACAGTGCAATAGAATCATTTACAGTCACCTACGCTGCAGACACTGACAATGGTTTACCATCAGAGGTAGCCCAACACATCAGAAAAGCCTCTGAAGATATACATTGTGGCAATAAATTATACTCACGCAAAGACATGGCCTTTTCTACAATATTAGTAAAACTGAGGTGACTAACTCCCCAATCCCATTACTCTCAGGGCCTTGTGACCTAATATGATCTGATCAGCATTCATAGTGATAGAGTCATATGGCACAGAAAGGCCCCTTTGCTCCATCAAGTCTGCACCAAACTATCTAAATCGAACTCACTTTCCAGCACTTGGGCCATCACTTTTAATGTTAGGACAAGTCCTCATTCAGATATTTTATATGAGAGGTTGGAGGCTTCCTGCCTCTCCTGTTGTTCTAGACAGTTGAGAGGAAATGGCTTGAAATAAGCAGGCTCCTCTGTGGAGTCTTGCGGGAGACACCATGGAATAGGAATGATTGCTACAACATTAGTGGACAGACACTGCAACTACTATTTATCTGGTGAAAAGCATGCCATTAAATTTCCAGCATGATGGCAAAAGGCATTTAGCAAGAGGGCCACCTACAGAAGTGAACCCATTCAGTGTTCCAATCTGCTCACGGACAGTACATTCCAAACATACCTGCTCATAGTCTCTGTAAGAGTGACTGTAATCATCATAGCTTTCAAAATTCCCATAACCCAGCTGGCTGCTTCCAGACTCTGGATAGTCACTGATGCTGGATCCCAGGTGACCTCTGGAGCCAGAACTGGGGTAGTTTCCCAGGAGACCAGTACCGTGGCCATAGGACATTGAGTTGCTAGCATTGCCTGTCAGTCAGAAAAGCGTTAGTTGCATTATACAGCCTGATAACATTATGCTTAGTCATTGTGTTATAAGTTTCGACATGGATACTTAAGGCACCGTGTACAAACTTGGATTGTTTTCACGAGAGGCTGAGGATTGACCTGACAGACGTATATAAAATTACAAGAACCTGAATAGATTCCAGGCTGGAAAAGCCAAATACTAGGGGGCATAAGTTTAAGGTGAAAGGGGGAAAGTTTAAAAGGGATATGTGAGGCAGGTTTTGTACACAGATGGTGGTGGTTACCTGGAACATGCTGCTTGAAGAGGTGGTCAAAGCAGATACGATAGTAATGTTAAAGAGGCATTTAGACAGACGCATGAGCAGGCAGGGAATAGAGGGATACAGAGCAGGCAGGTGGGATGAGTTCAGAATGGCATCATGGTGGGCTGTTTGACCTGTTCCTGTGCTGTGCTGTTTGATGTTCATGTGTAACAAGAACAAGAACTGCTCATTTCCCTTCAGACACACAACTATCAGGTTCAAAGGATCTTGTTTCATCAGTTTCCCACCTCATCATCTGTGCAGTATGACTGCATAAGCTGTTTTAGGGGGGTGGGGCAGGGGATGAGGTTGGACAGGCGAAGGAGAAGCACAGGAGAAGGAAGGGAGGGGAGAGGAGGGAGCGGTCAAGGCAGCAGGAGGGATGGAGAGAGGGAAGGATAGAGGGAGAGACAGCCAGAGAGGGCACACACAAGCAGCATGATACCACCCCATTAGACTGAACAGTCTGTGTTGGCTTTTCCCAGTTTATTAGCTGAACACTAGAACGGTGCACTCAACATACATAGGTCACATATTGATTTCCCAAATATTTAGAAATTAATTTTTAATACTGCTTGCCTTTCAGTCAGTCCATCATGCTAAACTTCGTATTATTTCTTATTAACAGGATTAAAACAGAAAAAGTAGAGTTAAAACATCACCTCAAAAATAATGATGAAAGGAAAGTCATGGGCCGTGCACAGCTCTTTGGTAAGTAAATACACACTGCATCACAAAGCACAGTACTGTCACCCCCACTGTCTCCGTGTGCAGTCTGTAAATACTGACCAGGTATCCAATTCCCAGAGAGATTATCGTCACTTGCCACACTGTTTAACAGCCAGCAATATTACCTAATGTGTGTTTTGTTTTGGATTGAATTCCTCCAACCCACAGTTATGCACACCAGGCAGCTCCATTACCAACTCTGTGGAACAAGTGAAGGTTCTCCGCACAGTGTTGTGGGAGGCCTGGTTCTGATGTGAAAAGAACAGGCTGGATATTGGCCAGGGCATGAGAATGGAGCCTGGACAATTCACCAACTTCTTCCCCTCATTCCTCCTTCAGAGACACAGCTCAGGAGAGACTCAAGAGGGAGATCAGACACTAATTTAAATCTCCCTGCTCACAGCAGCTATGAGTATAAACATCCAGCAAGGCTGGGGTCAGAAATCATCCTCTGAATTGGAGGGTGGGTGTGTGCGCGCGCGTGCTGGGGTTTGGGGTGGTGGTTGGGAGGGAGATGGCCGTTTAAAGCTAAAATAAATTCACTCCATGTTGTAATGATTGTGGCACTCTATAGGAGAGCAAATATAGACAACACCAATGATTATGTCACCCACTTCTCTTCAGTCTTCAACCCCAAGCTCCAGACCATTCCTTACCTGATACATTAGATGGGAACACACTTCGCATATTGAGATATGGATTCTGAGGCAACCTGAAATCTTTTGGTGGCTCCCCCAAGAGAGATGGCTGCAACATAAAATGTGGCACTGTGTTACTTACAGGGCAGACTCCACATTAACTTTCTGCACTGTCCCAGTTCCGTGTTTAATCTGAAACCATCTTTAAATACACTGCCTGAAACACCCAAACTTGTTCTCAATCAACACCGCTGGCATTATATCCGAGTCCATGAGATCAATTGACGTGAGGGTGATGCACTGTCCAACAGAATAGATTAGGAGGAGTGACACTGTTTATTTTAGAGGCTTCCAAAATGTAGTAGATCCTCAAGTTATGACGAAACTGGTCATCACAGTTTACTTGACATTAATCTGAGCTGTTAAATGGACATAGTCTTGATAACTGCCCACCACACACCATCCTTATTGCTTGCTGTTGAAAATGTTAAGGAGAAATCACATATTCACCTGCAAGAGAGAACACACTGCACCAGGTCAATAATGTTACAGTCAGATCCTCCTACTAGATAACGAAACATTTCTCTATTGATCTCATGCAGCTGAATCCCACGATTATGGGACATAGGGAGGTTGGTGATCTCGGCCTACTACATAACCATGGCCTTCAGTGAATGAAATGACAGCAGCTCACTGCTGACAGGTCCGGCCAGAAACAAATTAAAGTGCAAACACAATTATGTAATTGATACTCTAAGTGGCTTGGCTGCTCATGTTCACTCAGGCTCAGTGCCATGATAGCAGTGATGACGTGGAGATGCCGGTGCTGGGACATGATCGCGGTGATGCTTCTATTTGTTAGTCCAAGCAGCTTTTGGTAAATTCTTATGTTGCCCATGTTTTTACAGAGCGAGGCTGTTTTCTTGAACTTTATTAAGAGTGGAAGTTGCAAAGTAAGCAATGTTCAATCTGGGGATCATTGCACTAGAACCACAGGTACTCCCTTTGCCACCTGTTACTTTTCAGTGCACAATATTGAATATTGATGCTACAATCAAGCAGAAAATCCAAAGATATACCTTGAATAGTACACTGGAAGACAAGCCTAACCTCACCTTGACCATAGTTGCTTCAAGCGATCAAAAATAAACAAACTGAGATGACAGAAAGAGCATACATTTAAATTGCTCTCAGATCTCAGTCAATACTCTCAATCTAAACTCTCCACTTGTACTTCATTTCACTATTTTTTGTAGCATTTATCCTTCAACAAATGCTATATTCTATAACAACTTCTTAACTGCTTTAATTCTGCTGAAAGAAAAGTACTTTCAAAATACTCTTTCATATTTCACTTTAGGGTGGCACGGTGGCTCAGTGGTTAGCACTGCTGCCTGATAGCGACAGGGACTCGGGTTCGATTCCGCCCTCAGATGACTTTCTCCCCACGTCTGCATGGGTTTCCTCCCACAGTCTGAAGATTGTTAGGTGGATTGGCCATGCTACATTGCCCATAGTGTCCAAGAATGTGCAAGCTAGGTGCATTAGCCATGGGAAATGCAGGGTTACAGGGATAGAGCAGGGGAATGGGTCTGGGTGGGATGCTTTACAGAGGGTTGGTGTGGACTCGATGAGCCGAATGGCCTGCATCCACACTGTAGGGATTCTATAATTCACTCACTCATGATTTTGCAAAAAATGCACACACAAACTAAACAATTCATTGCAAAGGACTGCCAATGATTATCTGGATACAGACAACCCATTGCAACCCCTTAAAGACATTTCAAGCTTGGCTTCTTACCCCTGCTGTGGCCAAGCCGGTCTCGACTTGCAACATGTTTTGTTTCCTCTGTTTCTTCAGGTCACTGAGTACAGAGCCCAGAATGGATGTGGGGATTCCTTGCAAAGGAGCCGGAGTGACTGGTGGTGAGGAAACCTGTCGGGAATGGGATGGATTCTCCATCATTCCCGGCATGTCTGTTGGCATTTGTCCAAGATACTGTTGTGATTGCATCGTCCCCATTGGCACCATAGGCAGCTTCATCTGTGCCTGTGCTCTCTCGGAATTCAGTCCTGTAAGTGGCACAAATGCTCATGTTGAGAAGATCCTTTAATTATGATTAAGCTTAAATGGAAACTTCTGTAAAAGCAAAGGTCACCATTGTGCCCATTTATCCTCTTCCAAATGATGAGCTCACAAGCTCCATATTTCCATCCAATCCTCAGAAGATTACTAAGCGCTCTAATTCTTTTTTCACGATCAGAATGGCCTGTGGCCTGAGAACCTGACATCACCTCTATTCTTTTTGGAGAGCTGCACCTTGATGGCCTGGCGTGGCAGGGATATAGCACAGGGCCCCTTCCTGCTCTGAAGCAGGTGATAATGAGGGAATGTTACTGCTCAACAAGGCAAAGAGTGCCATGGGTACATACCCGACGACAGATTGCACTGACACAATCAGACACTGTGCGGTTTGGACTAGCCAAACTCGTTGAACTTAACCCACCAAATGAGGACTCCAACTTCAAATTGCATCAGTAGCAGCCAATGAGAAAGTAATAGGTCGGCTCAGATGCTCAGTGAAAGGCAGGGAGAAAGATAGAGTGTAATGGTCTATTGAAGCATCAACTTTGGAACTGTCTGGATCATGGTTTAGATAACAATAGCTGAGAAAGGAACATACTGAGGTCTGCAAGTGCAAAATCAGAATAAGGTCGGGGCAGCTCTGATGAAGAGATATCTAGAATTGTTAGCTTGCTCTCTCTCCACGGATGCTGCCTGACGCACTGTGATCTCCAGCATCTTTTGTTTTCAGATAAGGTCAGGGGCCCCCGTATATGATTTATACATACATACCTGTGGGCGATTCCCCAAGAAGTCCCTTTCCCCGCTGTGGGGGGGCTCCGAGTCCGACTGGGTTTTGCTGCAAAGCTGCAAGAGGAGATTCACCCAGAATCCCAGGTTTCTGAAAATACATACAGACAATGATGTGCTTATATTTTGACATGAATTGCTCAATGGAATGTTGGTTACCAGGCAAATATATAACCCTGCAAGCTCTCATTTCACATATCTAACATATCAGATCCCTTTTTCTACCCTCAAATTTCTCTTCCCTCCCACCCACAGCATTTTTTTGACCATTTTGTAATTGTTGTTCCAAACTTTTACTTTGCTTCATGTGAGGGCATTAATTTCTCCTCCCAACATCATCACCTGTTTAAATTGCGTTCATAGTGAAGTCCCCTGAACAACCCGTTCAGATGGTCATTATTGTGGGAACTCCTTCACAATGTCTGTTCACAGAGAGAAGGATTTAGTTCTGTACATAGATAGCTAGTTCATGGATGGTCATATCCTGAGCATATGAATTCAAATCGGAGTAATATATAAGCAGCTACTGATTTACAGCTCATTTTACTGTTATGGAATCCTCATTGTTAACAGCCCACTTCTTAACAACAGAAACATAAACAGAAGTTGCTGGAAAAGCTCTGCAGGTCTGGCAGCATCTGTGGAGAGAAATCAGAGTTAACGTTTTGGGTCCAGTGACCCGACCACAAAATGTTAACTTCGATTTCTCTCCACAGACGCTGACCTTTTCCAGCAAATTCTGGTTTTGTTTTTGATTTACCACATCCACAGTTCTTTTGGTTTTTACCCACTTTTTAAAACTGGATTCTGCTTCTACAAAGCTGGTGGTGGTGGTGGATGTTAACAAGGATCAACAGCGCATAGATAAGCAAAGGGAAAATTAGTGAGGATTTTAATATGTATAACAACACCATTCTGATAACAAGCACTGGTTCCAATACACTTCTTTTGGTGCTGGGAAGCTGAAGCGAGATATGGCAAAGCAGGGCAAAGTCCAGAAGAGCCAGAACTTTCGAGCAGGTAGAGAACCTGAGGTTTTGTGTGTAAAACATGGCCTGATAATTGTCAGGAGTGAGTACAATGTCATTATTAGTCCCTTTCAAGCAAGACCATTTTTCACAAAAATTCAGTTTCACATCGTTGAAGGCAGACTCCACAGAGGTAACCTTTGGATCAGAGCCTGGACACTTTTGTTGAGTGTGAATAAACTGCCCCTGCAACATGAAACAGATTCTCAACCTATCCCAGTGGAGAGAGAAACAGATACAAGACGCAGAGCAAGATTCAAAACGAGGGGCAGAAATACAGCAGAAATCAAATTATTTTGTATGCCAGGCACTTGGTTCTAATGCAATGGAACCCTTGGAAAGACACTAACAATTTGTGTCTTCTTAAAAATTATGAATGATAATATGTAAATCATATCACAGTGAATCAAAATAAGAAAGAATTCATTTCCCCGTTAAAGGTGGAGTATATTTAACAGCACAATGGAATATAGTAACTAATCCCCACTGCAGACCACAGGTCCAGTAGGCCCATTCTCAACCATTGGAATATTCACACTTAGAATCTACAACTCTTCTAAATATTCCAACAAATGAACCAATTGCTCAGTCATCATTCAATCCAAACAAAATGAATGCAGTAGCATTTGGTGTGATTAGTATGTGCTCTAAATACTATGGAGACAAACCCTCACACGATAATCTACTTGTTGTAGACTTACATTGAGGAATGCCTGGTTCTCCTTATTTTGCATCAGCTGGGTCCGAACCAGGTTCTGCAGAAAAACTGGATTCCCAAGCAAAGCATTCTAGGACACAACAGGTATAGAAGGGAGAGGGAAATGCAGCAGATAATGAGAGGTCAGTCATTATTTGAATAGATAAACAGAATAAGAATAGTAAAAGCTAGTCAATTCCATAGTGCCAGAAAAAAGCCACCTTATTAAATAGGCCCAATAGGACGAGTTAACATCCGAAATGAAATGAAATCTGAAAGCAAGAATCCTGTCCATTGACTAACTCTTTTTTATAGATAGGATTTAATGAAACCAGAGGACACTTTCAACCATAAAGTCCCATCCAATAAACGAAAAGGCATATTCTCAGATGAAATGGAAGATTTTTTATACTTCCTCTTCAATCCAGCATTTCATGCAAGGAGGCAACCATTTAATTGGTGTGTCTGAGTTAGTTGCTAACTAGCTGCTTGTGCAGAGCCATGGACACTGTTCTCATACTTCCCAATGTATGGCAACACATCCAGTGCAGGATTATATGGAGCTCAAAAGTCAGGAAGAATCCAGATTCTATTCCTGCTCTGAGCTGATGTAGGAACATCTGAGCAGGAGGAAGCCATTCAGTCCACTGGGCCTGCTCTAGCACTCTAGACCATGGTCAATCATCTCCCTCAATGCTATATTCCTGCACTATCGTCATATCCCCGAATGTTATTAGTGACAAGAAATCTATCAATCACTGTTTGGAACTACATGTTTCAGCTTCCCGTCAACCCTCCAGTTGAGAATTCCAAAGAGAGAGATTTCTCCTCACTCGAGTCTGAAATGGCTTATCTTTCATTCTGGGAATGTCCCTTACTTCTAGACCCCTAAGCCAGGGGAAATATCCACTCTGTCTAAGCCTTTAAGTATTTTCTGTGAGACCGCCTCTGATTCTTTTAAACCCCTGAGAAAACTCACTAAGTCTCATCATAGGACAGTCTGGTCATCCAGAAAGCAGTTTTGTGAATCTCTGCTGCACCCCCTTAACGGCAAACAATTCTTCCTTAGAATTATACAATTGAAACATTTTTGTTTTCCTCTCATGATAAAACTAACATACTGTCTACCTTCCAAACTGCTTGCTGTACCTGCATGGCAACTTTCAGTGACTTGTGAACACTGACATCCAGGTCCTGTTAGATGTCAACACTTTCCAATTGCTCACCGTCTAAGAAATACTTGGCACCTGTGAAAGTAAATAACCTCAGACTTGTCCACACTTTTTTCCATCTTGGAGGCTCTTGCCCACACGTTCAGCTTGCTCAAATCCTCTTGAAGGCTCTTTGCATCCCCCTCACAACTCTCATCCCCGACAAGTTTTGCATCATCTGCAAACTCTAAAATATTCCAAATGGTCCCTACGTGTAATTGACAACTGAAGCCTATGCACTGATCCTTGTGGTACCCCAGTGCCACAGTCTGCCAACCTGATAATGACCCACTTATTCTGACACTCTCCTTTCTGTCTGTTCACCAATCCTTAGTCCATTTTGGTACATTGCCCACAATCCCATGGATTTAAGTTTTATTTAATAACCTCATGCTTAAAAAAACTCTAAGGTTTGTCATACATGAGTTGCCCTTCACTAATCAATGTTGACTCTATCCAACAAGGTAATTATTTTCTCAACATCCAGTGGCTACATCCTTTTATATTGGATTTGGGTTTTCTCTGCTACTGATGTCAGATGACCAGGTCTGTAGTTCTTCATTTTCTGTCTCCCTCCTTTCTTACAACAGTGAGGTTACATGTACTATTTGCAGTCACAATTTCAAAATTAATAGAATTTTGAGAGGTGATGACCATTTGTATCCATTGCTTTCTACACTCTGTGGTTAAGGTCATCAGTTTCTGAAGATTTATCAACTTTCAGTCCCATTCATTTCTTCAAACTATTTACTTTACCCATTATTTCAGCTCCACACACTCACTAGACCCTTGGATCTTAATTATTTCAGGAACACCTCATCTGTCTTTGAAAAAAAAAGTGAGCAAAGCACTTATTTCAATTCTCTGCCACAAGTAGGGAGGGGTAGGGTTGAAGTAGAAAGGACACAAATATAAAGACTGTTGATGTCAATGAATTTTACAGACAACCTTAATAAACTATCAATACCCACCATATTAATAACAGTCTGCAGCTGGATGCTAGGAATAACAGAAACACATATTAAGGGACTGCTCTGTGCTTAGAAATCTGAACCCAGGCATGCAGAGGAACTCTCTGGAGTCAAAAAATGTTCCTGCATTTCAGAATTCCTGCATTAATTAGGTCAACTGCAAAATACCGCAGAAGTTCCTCCTATCTGCCTTTTATTTTTGGTCTAAAATACTTGTTGTCTTGTCAGTTCTCACTGAAACTAGCAGCAAAACATACTACTCCACTTTCCTCTAACCCCTGTTAGGGTCCACAGTGAGTAGAGTTTGTGGATTTAGGATTGGATTCCTCGAGGAACTGAAATCCTCACCATTCTGAGGTAAGCAGCATGCAGTGAGCCCAGATTCACTCAGTGGTTGTAGTTATCGCATTACAACGGCAGCATTATGGGTTAACTGTAACTGATGTTACCCAAATCACTGCAGTACTTTACTGAATGGTGGAGTTTGGAAGACATGTGCCATGGTGTTTTCAGACTTTGGGAACATACACTCATTTTCAGATTACGAGAAGTGGAAAGCAGACGTCTTGAGCATTACCGGGTTGCAAAGCACTGATGTGATTGCTTGGAACTGGAAAGTCAAATGGTTAAAGAAAACACGAGTCTATTTGCTGTTTACAAAAAGAAAGAGACTCTGGAAAGCAGTGTCCAGCACTGTTTTAGAGAGAACGAGAGGTGTTCTGTTCCTTTAATTGTTGAATAAACAGTCCAGAAAACTGTTATTGGTCTCTACTGTTGCCACCTAGCAACAACCTCAGATGCTGGGCGTTTGTCTCAATACAAAGCTAGAAGATGGGAGCAGTTGCTGGAAAGTTCACAAGGATGGAATGCCATCTCTCTCAGTCTGAGAGAGACCGATCCTGGAGCCGAAAGCATCTCTCTCTATCAGTGAAGAAGTTCCAAAGAAACCTAATAAAATTTTAGGTATCAAGAGTCCTTCACTCTTTCCCATTGTTCTGTGATTGACAACGATGTATGCTCATCGAGAAGTAGCTAAAGAACCATGAGAACATCATCGCATTCTACTCTTTCTATTTGGACTCTTGATCTATAGGGTTTTCCTGATTATTGCACTCATAATTGCTCTACACATCTGTGTAATCTATGTCTTAGTCCTACTCCTGCATTTGGGATCTAAGGAAAACACATACTCAAATTCTCAGCTGTTCAGTTGATAACCAGTTTACTACCTGCGTGAGGACTAAGTTTGTTTATAATCAAAGTGCTGCTTTTGAGTTTAATCGAAAAGCCTGGTGGAAGTCTTTTACTGTTAAATCAAACAAAAGAAAGAGAAAGAAATTGGCCATTTTTGATGAAGGATTAAGATAATTATACTTTTGACAGCTCATGGAGCAGTTGGTCTTGACTTCCAGCTCACTCCTCTGCCAGTGTCATAACAAAAGAAGTGAGGAAATGAGAATATGCTTCATGGATAAATTTAATGGCTAGCTTGCAGGACAAGAGCATAAGCTGAGATGGCTTCAGTAAACAGTGCGATAATATAAGGCAACTGATTTCAGAGAAACACAGTCAGACATACATCATTTGGAAAGTCCTTGTAAACACTTAATGCACAAGACAGCCTTTGCGTAAAGCCTCAAGGTTGCTGTGACTTTACTGTGCAAGCCTGTACAATCTCACCAACTGCACTCCAAGCACAGGCAACAAGTTATACAGAGCTTCTGCTTTGAGATCAATGACTCCTAGGAGCAGGTAAGAAAGTGGAATTGAGACCAGGATTAGACCAGCCACAATCATGTTAAATAGCTTGAAGGGCTGAATTTCTTTCCTACTCCTGCTCCTAATTCCTACATTAAGTGGTGCTCATCACCACATCTAACCTGAATGCAGAGGAGGAGAAAAAAAAAATTCTAATGTCCCCTCAGGGTAAGGGGAGAAAGTGAAAGCGAGAACACAGCCTGCTAACTTTTCCAGTTAAAATCAGACAGTTGGTTTTCTGATTTTGGTGAAAGATGAAATACTTCCATCACTGAAAGTTAAAAACATTTCCCTCTGGAGGCGTTAAGGTGCATACAATATAATTGCTGATATACTTAGGTTATTGTCATAGCAAATTTTACTAACAGCTTTAAATATTATACTAACGTGTATAATGTGCCATTATTCCAACAGATTCCAACTCTCACCAGTACATGCTTTTTGTAATTAGCTAATAATAGGAAAATATATGGGTGACTGCTGATGTACTTAAATAGCAATGCTTTCAACACTGCCTTGCAGTGAGCTCTGAAACTTCCAAATCTTCACCTTCATTATGAGACAGAAATGTTAGTTTTACTCAATTAAGACTTTCAGTATAATAGTAGAGATTACGATACCATAGAACATAGAACAGTACAGAACAGTACAGGCCCTTCGGCCCAGGATGTTGTGCCGAACTTTTACCCTAAAAGTAAGGTCTATCTAACCTCCACCCCTTCCTTATACTATCATCCATATGCCTATCTAATAACCACTTAAATGCCCTTGAGGCCGACTCCACTACCCTCTCCGGCAATACATTCCACGCCCCTACCACTCTCTGAGTAAAGAACCTACTTCTGACGTCTCCCCTATATCTACCTCCACTCACTTTAAAACTATGCCCCCGTGTAATAGCTACCTCCACCCTAGGAAAGTCTCTGGCTGTCCACTCTATCTATACCTCTAATCATTTTGTACACCTCTATCAAGTCATCTCTCATCCTTCGTCGTTCTAAAGAGAAAAGCCCTAGCTCTCTCAACCTTTCCTCGTAAGACCTTCCCTCCATTCCAGACAACATCCTGGTAAATCTCCTCTGCACCTTTTCCAACGCTTCCACATCTTTCTATGATATATTCTGTTGTAGAAATCTCCTCTTTTCGTCAATTATTTTTCTGACATAATTCTCATTCATTGATTGGTACAGAGGTGTCTCTGGACTGGAACACAGCAGCCTGGGATTTCAGTCACCAAAGAATGTATGCAGTGACCGTGCCCTGCACTCTATCAACACTCACTGTCTGGTCTGGAATGTGATTATGAACATCGTCCTTCTCCCATCTGTGGGACAGCTCCTCCCAGAGTCACAATACAGATTCTATCTAAAAGGCACAGTGGACACGACCCTCACAACAGGACAAGACAAAGAATAGTGCAGACAGCAGCAGCAAATAGCAGCATGGCCCTCTTTGACCTCACAAGGGCTTCAACTTCATCAACCATGAGGGACTGCAAAGTGTTTTCTTCAAATCTTTGGCTGCCAGCAGAAATTCTTCACCATTCTCCAAATACAGCACAACAAGATGCAAGCAATGATCCTCAATGGAGCCATCACAAATACGTTGGGGTCAAGCAAGGCCGTGTCATCACACTAGTACTGTCTTCCACCTTCCCCAGTGTAACAAACCACTCTAAGGCCATGAAGCTTCCTACTAGAGTGGAGCTTCTATATAGTACAAGCAGGAAACCGTACAACCTGCATCACCTCCAGTCCTGAACCAAGGCCACCCTGGCCTCCGAGATTGAGCTGCAGTACACAGATGGGAGTGTGCACATGCTCCAAACCACTGTCAATGCATTCAGAAGCAGGAGTGTGAATAGGCCTTAGGTTAAACATGGTCTACCAGCCTACTCTTGCTATAAAACACTGCCACCCTAATTATTGCTGGAGAACATGAACCAATTCCCGGCCCTGAAAGCCTCCTATCAGCAAGGGCCGACATCAACAATGAAATTCAACATTGTTCTTCAGTCAGCCAAGGGAGGCAGACTGTTTGACAATAAACAGCTCAAATCTGGCACCAAGCCTATGGTCTACAGGACAGCAGTGTTGCCTGCATTTCTGTACATGAAGGCACACAGTGTACAGCAAACAGCTTAAATCCCAAGAGGAATATTACTAGCAATGCCTCTGGAAAATCTTACAAATCCATAGACAGGATGGGTACTCCAATCTCAGATTCCTCTCTCAGGCGAACATTCCCTATCAAGGCACTGGTTATGGTCAATCAACTGGGCTTGGGAGGTCACATTATTCATACAGCTGACAAGACTCACCAAATAAGCTCTCTGCTCCAAGCTTCAACATGGGAAGCAGTTACCAGATTGGCAGAGGAAGGGCTTCAAGGACGTTCTCAAAGCTTCACTGGGAAAAAAAATGTACCTTAATTCAAGCCTGCCCAAACTGCAGAAGCAAGAATCATGAAGCTGTCACTTTGAGAATCATCGACCAGCCCAGGTGGAGGTCAAGCACAAGCAGGAGTTTGTAATAAACTTCAGATTACGCGAGACAGATTACTCGAGGGTGCAGAGGAGATTTAGCTGGATGTTACTTCTGCTGGAGGGTTTCAGCTTTGAAGAAGAATTAGATAGATTGGGATTGTTTTCCTCAGAGCAGAGAAGGCCAAGGAGCGACTTGATTGAGGTCTACAAATTTGAGGGGTTTGGGACTGGGCAGATAGGGAGAAAGTTTTCCACTTAGTCAATAACCAGAGGGCATAAATTTAAACTAAGAGAAAGGTGGTTTAGAAGGGATCTAAGGAAGTAATTTTTCACCCAGAGGGTTGTGGGTATCTGGTACTCACTGCCTGAAAAGGGTGGCAGAGGCAGGAACTATCACAACATTTAGGAGGTATTCAGATGATGACTGGAAATGTCATGGCACATACGGTTAGAGGCCAAGTGCTGGGAAACTGGAATTGGTAGATGACCAGTATGGGCACAATGGGATGAAAGTCTCTTTTGTACCATAAAACTCTGACTATGAAAAGAGAAATCACCCAAACAACCACAGCAGTATGTGCAGATCCAGCATCGGACTGTTCTGTCACCACAGGACTCATGACTCTAGAGTGGATCAAAATCACCTTGGGTCATGAGGGATTGCCTCAGAGGTTGATGTACTTCCAAAAGCTTCTGGCAGATCTCCACAAAGCAAACAGGAGACCAAGCTCAGCTGGTTGTGGGATAATATGGCCCATTTGTACCACATTTGGAGGGGCTTGACAAACAGTCAAGCCACGAATCTGCAGGGCTAACTTCCTAAAACTGAGCAAATTATCATATAAACCAATAACACCCTTGAATTATCCAGTTACACATCTATCTGATAATCATGCAGCAACAAGCCGTCTCGAGCCTAACTGCTCTCAGCCTCCATAAGGGTGGACGCATAGCTGTGACCAGTGCATTGGTCCAGATGATCAGTTTTTAAGTTGAACTTAACAGTTTGAACTTGACTTGTAATTACTCAGCAGCCAGTTCAAGCCCTGTAAAGAAAAAATACCAAAAGCTAAAGAGAAGTTCCTGAACCAATCAAGTTCTATTTTATTATTTTTAAAATTGGAATTCAAAACAAATGAAGCCTGTGGAAATCTGCTACATACAGGATTGTGCAGCTGTGCATTCATTTACTAGAAGCATCATTGTTACCCTCTTAAAAACACAGGAACAGCTACTGGACCAACAACTGTTAGTAATTGTATAAAATTCCCAAGAGCAGTTAGAACTATAGGAAAAATCTGAAGAACCTATGGCTGACAGTGTTGTTTTCGGTGACTTCCTGTCATGCTGATCTCTGCCAGCACTGATATTTTAAAAGGTGCAGTATCCCTGCGAGAGGAGAACTCCATGCTAACCTTCTTGGAGACTGAACAAAAAGGGAGAGCAAGAAGAAAGGAAAAATGGAGCAAAATGTCACCACCGAAAACACAAAGCCTCCAAAGCTAAGTGTATTTCTTCAGATCACCACTACAAGACACCCTAAAGCTGAAATAAACCAAGTGAACTTGCAACTCCTCGAGCTGGCTTACAATGACTTGCTGCACAGTTGGTAATTTACCTGAGTTTGTGCTGGGTTTTGTCCCTGTAAAACCAACTGTAAGAGGGCTGCACTTAATCCAGGATTCCCCAGCAGAGGCATTGAAGGGGCAGCTCCCAGAATTCCTGAAGAAAGTAAAGTCTTATGGTTAGCATCCCTGGTTCAGTTTACACAGTTAAAGTTTACATTTTTCTTTAGTGTATTCAAATGTTTTCAGATAATCAGAAATTAAATGACTGGATCAGAAATAATTAAAATCTATTTACACAAATTCAGAAAGAAAGCTTTCTGAGAACTAGATACTCTCCAAGATGCCAAAAGGCTCCATTTTCTGATGTGGAGCACTTGATACGTGCAAACTTCCCACGTGAACCAGAAATTAAACTCTACCATCTCAGGCACGGCACTATCTTGACTTGGATAAGCATCATCATTCCTGGATAAAACTCCCTCCCTTCATCACATGGAATCCAGTAACTCGAGGAGGAGATGCACTGACAACTCTTCCAGGGTAACTCATCATATGCAGTGACATCTGTTCCTGCTTCCCTAATCAGTACAAATTTCCCTCAAGGCCCGTTTCAATTACTACTTGACAAACTGCAACAGGCTAGACTTGTAGCCGAAAGGGAAAAGGCTAGGGTCGGAGCTAACAATCAAAACCGTGCACTAAAGCAGCCATGAGTAATGCCATGTAAGGACAAATTGCTGCACTGCACTTACAATAGGAATACACTTGAAAAATATTGAGAGAGAGAAGCAAGGAATTGAGATTAAAATTGTACAATTACCATGTCTAAAAAGGTGAAGTCAGCTTGATTGGCCAAATGGCCTACTCT
This sequence comes from Rhincodon typus, assembly GCF_021869965.1. NCBI lineage: Eukaryota > Metazoa > Chordata > Chondrichthyes > Orectolobiformes > Rhincodontidae > Rhincodon > Rhincodon typus. The sequence goes on from NC_063369.1 coordinate 2,099,827, forward strand.
CGATTGTACGCTCTCACAGGACAGCAAGAGAAGATTTTGAGTATTGCAGAAATTATAAGTCTGATAATGATATATATTGAAAGACTCCCTTATGCAAATCGTTGTGGTCATAACATCAAGTTATGAAGTATACTTAAATCAAAATATGGCATGGCAAGTGCCTAAATGATCATCTGTAGTCGGAATGCTCTTTATAAACAGGTTCTGGTGACAGCCAGTTACCAGCCTGTGCAGCTCCAGTTTAACCTGTATCAACATATCCTGACACAGTGAGTAAACAGAGGACACCAACTGGGTATGAATTAAGACATGTCTGTTATGGTGACTCGGGTAGCCAGCTCTCACCCTGCTGCGCGCCAGTGCCTCCATGAATTAACGGGTTTAGGAGAAGCTGCAATGTCGCTGGATTACTGAGGCTGTTCAGAATCTGCACAGGGTTCGGTTCTGGGAGAAGACCCTTTCCACGGTTCATAGCCTGGGAAAAAGAGGCAAAACAATGCAATTTTACTATACATTTTTGTGTTTGTATTAACTTCACATTTCCCCAACATAGAATAAAGATTTTACTGGAGCCATCCCATTGCAACAACAGGATCTCAGCCCCTTACTGCCACAGATGAGAATTGCAGCCGTAAGGAAATCCAGTTCCACAGCCACTGGCTGTTCTCTGATAACTCATCTCAATGGCTATACAAATGTAATATTTCAACAGGCAAGGTGGGGCATTGTGGTTAAGCATCATCTTACTGCTCTACCAGATTGTACACCAAATTCCAAAAGGCCATTGCTTAAAGCCAGTTCGGTTCTGCAAACCTACCTTGGTCTAAAATAGGTCACGGTTATCCGATGCTTAAATACACAAACTAAAGGGGGTACTCACCATAGCCTGAGCTGCTATCAGTGCAGGAAGCATACTCCGCCCAGGGGGTCCAGGTGCACAGAATGAAACCCGAATGTGGTTCCCATCAACCCAGAGGCCGTCAGTCTCCTTCTGCACTTGCTCAGCTTGTTCCGCAGCTTCATATTCCACAACTGCAAAACCTCGGAATTGCCCATCAGGTCCCTGAGCCAGCTGCACAAAGGACAGACACAAGATATAGGTGGTGGCAGAAGTAACAGATGGGAAATGGATGAAAGAGACAAAAAAAGAGCAAATAACTAAATAAATAACAGACAAGGTGATTGTGAAGAGTTCCCCCACCTCATCCCTGAGAACACATAGTCTTGTTGTGCCACAGGTTCACTGGTGCTGCCCCAGTCTATGGACTGTGTTGGGCACTGCAGGGAGTCTAATCCTGCTGCTGAGAAAATGGGGGTAAGTCAGAGTTTTCAATAGGTTTAAAACGATTAGAATGCTTGGACAGCTTGAAGCAAGCATCCAGCTTTCAGGTTGTATGCAGCTGCCAATTCAGAAGTGGAATGAGGCAAATTGCTACTTATTCATGAACATGAAAATAAGGCATTACAGTGGCTACCAAGCTTTCAGCCAATCCTAATATTGAATTGAAGAGGTTCTCAAGGTGGGAGGGGGGCATTTCAGATAATGATGCTGTATAAATTCCAACATTATTATGGAACAGCTCACAGATGTTCCAAACCATCGTTAAGAATGTGAACAATCAGCTGTGGCCAACACTTCCACAAAGGGAGGAGTTCAATACCAAACGTTTGTTCAGAGCAGTCTGCAAACAATAGCAAACAGAAAACACCGATAGAATAGCTCAAAGTTTCTTGGGGAAATTGCCATCACTGGCAATTCAGAACAAATTAGCTCAAATTCAACCTACCACAGAACACAACCAACACACAGTAAATCAAGACTAAACATTTGAATTCAAACCAATCATAAAGAGACAAGGCTTGCAAGAAGTGCTGTAAACAGCACTGACAAAGCACTGGTCTATAATAAAGGACTGTTTCACAAGGACAAACGAATCAGCATTCGATGCACAGTAACACGCAGGAAGCAGCTGATCAGAAGCTTGCAAAATCTCACTGTGTTCGAGATCAGCATCTGGATAGAATGCATGGCGCAGTGCTAAATGATCTGTAGAGTCAGTGGGACTGTTAAAGGAGGTGACAGATTCCAGTTGTTTACATTTTTTTCCATTGTACTTGCAGAGGAACCCCTCCGACCTACACAAATAGATCTTCAGTGATTTATAAATCTGGGTTTAGTGTCGATTAAACAAAATGTAGGAGCGAATTACCGCAGATGCTGGAATCTGTATTGAAAACAACAAATGCTGGAGATCACAGCGGGTCAGCATCCATGGAGAGAGAGCAACCTAACATTTTGAGTCTAGACAACTTTTCATCAGAGCTGAAGTGAAGTGTGGAGGGGACAGCATTTAGCGAGTTGGCTCCCACATACCAGACCTTTTAATCTCCCAAGACACAATTACAAAAGAAAGAAAATAGACTACAGCGTATTTAAGAAAACAGGAATATCAGTACAAGGCTCGAGAATCAGACACAATTAAAAGATGCATAAAAATAATAGCATTGAAAGCGGTATATGTCAAGCATTCCTTCATCGGCAGCCATACTCAACAACATCAAAATGAATGACAGTGAAGTATAAACCCAGCTGTAATCAAAATGCTCAAGCACCAGCTCAAATGATTGAGATTACGTTCAGTGGAATGGAGGAGAAAGAGGGAACAGTAAGCACAGAGGTACACGTGGGAAAAGCTTCTGATCCAAACAAAACACAGCAAGCAGAGAGGGATAAACGAATGAGGCAGGAGCAAGAGTGTAATAGGCCTATCATCAGCACATGCTCAGTAGCTACGGGATGATGTCAATTATTGCAATGGCATTTTCTAGTTCGAGGCCAAGTGAAACACACAATTAACATACAAGCGATGAACATCAGTGATCAGCCAAAGCTCAAGTGAAAGGGATGGAGTCTTCCGAAAGTGAGGAAGGGGAGAAATGAGAATTGAAGACAGCAAGAACTGCAGATACTGGAGCTAGAGGAACACAGCAGGCCAGGCAGCATCAGAGGAGCAGGAAAGTTGATGTTTCGGGTCGGGACCCTTCTTCAGAAACGTCAATTTTCTGGCTTCTCCGATGCTGCCTGACCTGTTGTGTCCCTCCAGCTCCACATTGTGTTATCAAACAAGAACTGAAGACAGGTTGCACAACCTCAACTACTGGCCAATTCATTTTCCCCCCCCACTGTGTTCACAGAGAGTTTTGGTCTCATTCTCAGATCACATAGTGACAACGGATCGAGGCGTGGAGATGGAAACAAGAAGCCTAGCTCTGAGCCCTAAATAGATGCACAGAGCATAGAATGATGTGTGACTGCTGCTCACAGTTTTTAGTAAGTTTCTAGACTTTTCCAGTCTTCACAGTCGCCTGTGACCATTGTTCATACCTGACAATATGTTGGCTCATAGATGTTGCTGAAGGCTTGGCTGAGCGCTGGCAGGTCTTTATAATCATGTGGCAGTTTATCCACACACAGGCACTTGGAATGAATGAGGTCAAGAGTCAGTTGATTTACATCAGTCCAGTGAACATACAGGGTTCGTGTGCCCAGCTGTTTTCCAAGGAGCTCCGATTTAGCACGGGCAGCAGAGTCTTTTTTCATGTATTCCACAAAACCATATCCTTTTGAGTGTCCAGAAATCTCACTGTATACGAGAAAACATCGTTCCAGGTTCCCAAAAGGCCGCACCAGTTCCTCAAACTGCTGTTGAGTAAAGGAGAGAGGCAGGTTTGCAATGCAGAGGAGAGCATCAGTGGGCTGCAGCTGCACTGAAATCTCTCGATCCCGCAAAGTGGATTGATGAAATTTCTCAATGGCATCATTTGCTTGATCCCTGTTCAATAAAGTGACAAAAGCTGGAAATGAACAAGAAAAAGAAAAAGAAAAAGTTAATTTAACTGACCTCTGAAACCTCTTCTCCCCCAATTCTGCTGGAACCAGCTCTGTGGGCAACCTTGCTGTATTGCCCAAACATGTGAGTGAGGAGGGGATTGTCAAAATGAGATCTGTCTCCACTTGCTAGCAAAGAGAATGCAGAATCACTGGACAGTGTTCAGTAACTGTGCTGCTTTTCTCCCCAGTGATGAACAGCTCAATTACAGCAAAAAGGATAAACTTCAACTGGTATTTACATAGCAGCTTGAATATACTGAAATGTTCCAAGGTGTTTGCTGTGAGTCCAAACAGCTCAAAATTGACACTTGGGCCAAATAGAAGATAGTAGGACGTGCTAACAAAGTTTTCTCAAAGAGGCAGGCTTTAAGGATGGCCTTAAAATGAGGAAGGGCTTTTGTAAGGAATTCCAGAGATCAGAACCAGGCAGTTGAAAACAAACATCCCATTGGTGGGTGAAGGAAAATGATAAGAAACAGGCACGGGAATAATCCATTCAGCCCCATGGGTTTGCTCAATTATTGAGCAAGATCACAGCCGATCGGACTGTGACCTCCAACCCACTTTTCTGTCTGGACCCTCCGTACAATATGACTCCCTTGTAAGCTAAAGATTAGTCTGAAACATGACAGCACAATAAACCAGAACTAAAAATGCAGAATCTGAAAAGAGCTGTAGGAAGTTACTGCACTCAGGAGCAGGGTTATTTGAATGAGCAAAATCAGCATCACCTTGGGACATCGCCTTTCGAAAAGATTAGCAAACATTCCCTCATTTAGTTATTCAGCTTCTCCTTTCTGTTCAGTTCCCTTCATTCAAAGCTTTTCTAACAATCAGGATTCGTAACAGTTGAGACTGAATCACAGAATCAGTGTGTGATTGACAAGAACAGCATTATGCAGACACCAAAACAAAGCAAAGGTAATAGTGCCACTTCCAAATCTACTGACATATACACAAGTAAATGGTTCTGCATCGTCACAGCTACTGGTACCCCAAACTGCCTAAACATATATTCAGTTGCAAATGATAACTGCATAAAAGAAATTTTTGGACTAAATCCAAAGTCAAGTCAGCATTCCTCAAGAGATTTTAAGATATTACCATTTCATCCAGAAACCTGGACAAAATGTGCAACTGAATGAAAATGTCAGCATCTAGGTGTGTGGTCACAAATAACCTGGAACAAGTGACTCGGCAAATTTCCCCTCAACTGGAAGCAAGCACGAAGCCATAACTTATTAATCAGCTCTCAAAAGGTGAGAAAGGCAACAAGGTACTCCAAGTGCAAAGAGGGATAAAGGATGGGGCAGGGTGCACAGGATTCACTTCTGCTGCCTGCAAGAGGGCAGTTTATGTGAAACCTTACTGAAACAGATTAACTCCAAATTATATTTAAGAATATGAAAATAAAGGAAATGAATGAAAAGGAAAGTCACAACAAATATCAAGAAAACTAAATGTTTAGAATGATTCATCCAGAAAAATAACTAATGTTTATAAATAACCACGTGTGCAGTGGGGAAGTGGTCTGCTGTACCAGACAGACAGACTTTAGGAATCCTCGGATTTTCATAATAGAGAGTGCACCTCATCACAACGCTGGAAATCCCAGCATGTATTTATTGCTTTTGGACAAATCAAGCAGTTTTACTTCAGTCTGTCCTGAATTTCTGGATTTGGGGAGGTCGGTGAAGGCAGAGGACACTTACCTGTTCCTTTGTATTTGTCCACAAAACAGTATTTTAGATCATACTCGCTCAGCAGTTCATAGACCTCCTATAAGACAAGACAAATTAATTTTGGTGAGAAACTTTTAATGTGGTTAAAGTGAAGATTGCATTTTCTGGGTTGAATGATTACTGGTACATGTAGAGATTTAATGATGGATTCCATTTGTTCCTTAGACCAAAAAAGAGCAAATGTACCAAACTAGTTCACACCAATTCACTTCAAAAAACATGTCACTGCAACTCAGCCACAAAAATTACAACTTGGTCAGCAACTGGTTGGCATATTGACCCAGTGATAATGATCAAATGCTCCAATTTGAGTTAACAATTGAATTCTATTCTAAAACAATAGCCTGGAGCCCAATATCCACTTACGGCAAAACAGTTCACCTTCCAGTAACCTTATGAAAAGATTTATTTTAACTTCCTCCTTTGTTCACTCAGTCGTCACTTGAAGTTTCTTTTAACTATTCACCAAGCAGTGAAAAACATTCTTTCACTCATCTCACATTCAAACTTTAAAAAAATCTGACACTGTCTCGTTAACCTGCTCTGAATGATATAATCAGCTACTACGAACTTGTTTTTTTTAAAAAAATAGGATGTGGGCATGGTAAAGTGGTTTCGTTACTGGACTAGCAATCAACAGGTCCAGTTTAACAATCTTTTAACGCGAGTTTCTAATCTGCAAACACACGGTCAAATCACAACGTGGCAATGTAAAAGCCATAATCGTGACCTTGAAACAACTGGTTTGGAGCAACATCAATCCAGTCACAAACAGCTTGAAGGGAAGGAAATCTGCCATCCCCACCTGCAAGTCTGATCAATAGGTGACTCCTGACCCAAAACAATGTGACCAACTCTTAACTGGACAAGCAAGCCATTAGACAGCTGATCACCTTCTCAAGGGTAGTTAGGAATTGGGCGATAACTGTTGTCCCTTCCATATGCTGTGAATGGATCAAGTTCAAAAGCCCCTTAACATGTATAACTAATTCTGGTATCAATAAGAATTTTTACTGTGGTGGTCCATCAGTCAAATATCATGTCTAAAATGAACCAGCTAGCACTGGAAACAGCGCAAATCAGTCTCCTCTATAAATTCTACAGCATCCACCAGCTTTTGTTTCAACATGAGTGCACTGAATAATGTTCCTGCCTTTCCTTCTTCAAATATTTATGCATCTACACCTTAATAAGTTCAGCCAGTAAATTAGTGACCCGCACAGAGTAACAATGTTCGAGACATTTAGTTCAGTGGTGAGAGAGTTAATTTTAGCTACAATGATGCTAGACAGGCTCCTGGAACACCTGTTGGAAAGACAAAATCGTCATACCAAGACACAGTCAGCCTGGTTTGTAGCCCCCGTTATCACCTGGATAAACAATGGCTAGTGAGATTCAGTGCTGGAAACCACCTGACTCCTATGGAAATGTCTGTCAATCCAAATTCTAGGGTTTCAGGGAAGGAGGAAAACAGACAAAAGAACCTCGAAGATTGCTCAAATTCAAAAGATGTTAAGGTGATGGATTCTGACATTCAGTCGGATCTCTCTCAGCATTGTGGGAGACAGGGGAAAATGCTTGCTCTTGCAATAATTATTCACTCAGGAAGCATACACTATAACGTTACACAGCTCTTCCAACAAGATGAAAGAACAAATGCATCTCGGCAGCATCCTGGCTGCCTCTTACCTGAACAGGAAACAAGTCAGAGCAGAAAAATCATGCAAACGCTTCAACACAACTTATTTTACTTCACTTGAAAAAATTGTGTTAGCCTTAAATTCCTTATTAGCACTCCAATTGAAATAATTTAAGAGTTCTGCAAACTCTGCGAGGATTTATTCCAATGAACCAAATCTGAGAATTTAAAAACAAATAGTTTTCATTGTCTGGCAGAATGCACTCTTGGAAAAGTACACTGATACTCAAGCCTCTCTTCACCAGGGGGTCATCACAAATGTTACTGATTTCATCAAATTACTCCAAGTCCCCAAATGCTCCTGTCTGTTGAATGCAGGTTAACAAAAAGCACTGACAAGATATTTGCACTTAACAAAAAACTACTATTTATTACAAGTAAATCAGGTCTAAACACAGGCAAACAAAATATGAATTATCAACTTATAATTCTGTAACCTAAACTCTACTTCTTCTTAAACCTCTATGCAGACAAAGACAAAAAAAAGAGATTTTACGAACGGAGAAAGGAATATTAGTGCAACACTGTTCAATAGCACCAATCCACAGGATTCAATGAGGTGTCTCTTTGCTTTCCTCTAAATCCATTTCATCAATCATCATCATCTTTCCAAATCGTTTTGGTTCTTTATTGCAGACACAGGGCAGTTGGTATTTTAATTGTTCATTCTCTAAGTCAATGGTTCGAGGCAGCAGCCTTATAGGAAAAATGGAGAGTGAGAACAGCTAGCTCTCTTCCAGTTCTTTGTTACCTTGCTTTCTGCAAGAGAGTGAGTGAGAGATGCTGTCTTTTTTTGCCTCTGTATTAGCCACTTGCCCAGGAGCCAGAGAGTTGTCGTGCTGATTACATCTGACCCCACAACAGTTCAGATTGAAAGACCAATCAAATGGCTGTTTCTGTGCAAAACACAAGTCTACAGAACTGATGAGTCCAACAATCCTCCCCACTGCTTAAACAAATCAAGTGTCAATGCAATTCACAGAGTTCCAGTAACTTAGTTAAAACTGCAGTCTTCTTGGTTTAGAGCAGTCTGCTTTTCCCATAATTTTCCTCGAATTTTGAATGGTAGCTTAAAAGGTGTTTCTCCATAAGATAGATTGAGGAAACAGGATCAAGTTTATTCATAGGGGTCACAGTACAAGTATTAAAGTAACATGCAATTTCAAGGCTTGATGCATGCAGGGAACAAGGGTTTCAGTCACTGGTAACCACACTTATTTGCTAGCCCTCTCTAGGCATTAACTCTCACACACAGTTCTGTGGGCATTGGCTGCTCAAGACCTCACTTTTCACATGGGCACAGAAAGTGAACTACAACAGCTGATACAGCAAATGCATGGATGGGAGGAAAATATTTAAATATAACAGCCAAACTTCATCTTGCTTCAGACAACTTCCAAGTGTGGAAGTTCCAGGCATTGGTCAACAGCTAAAAATCATAAACCTTTTGTTTATTTTCACAGGGCCACTCTGATGAACTAAAAAAAAAAGTTCTGAGGAAGGGTCACCGGACCCTAAATGTTAACTCTGTTTTCTCCTGCACAGATGCTGCCAGACATGCTGAGCTTTTCCAGCAAATTTGTTTTTGTTCACTCTGATGAACTGCTGCCCTCATTCCGTGCCTAACTTGGGAGCAGTTAATTTAACAAATTTATCTTGGGACTCTTGTTACTTTGTCTAACTCACATTATTTCAAATAATTCATCACCCTCTTTCTGCCCACTTCCCTGTATTGTTTAAGTGGGGGTGATGGCAAGAGAAAGGAACCTCACACTGATATCACCTTGCTCTGACAAACAGGACAAGGGAAATGAGATACCTATTGAATAAGTACATTTTTCAGGCAAAATTTTAACCAAGTTGCGAAATTGGCACATTTCAACATGTAGAATACTAAACTTGCACAAACCTTTGTTTTCCACAGTGAGGCAGACCCTAGTGTTTTAAACGGGGTAACAGCAAACAACGAGGTGGTGAACAGCAGAAATTTGGGACAACGACGGAGGCACGGTTAATCAAACAAACACAGATCTTTGAAGAGGAAAGCAGGAGGAGCAAGATAAAACAATTCTGAAAGTGATTAGAAACTTTTATACCTTGATATTCAGGTGTTGCAAGCATGTTAACAGCTGGATATTAATGTGTTAGTGTTATCAGCATTTTGGAATTTGAATAAAAAAGGGTCTAACTATCCCAATGATAACTTGTGCTGTAAAAAGCACAGAAAAGCTGCAAAATCAGAGCCTGCTATACAATGTCCAGGTGGGGAGATATTGAAATGAAAATGAACTATGACCTGAAACTTCTTAATGTGCAGAACTCCTTTTGTAATTTCAGGGAACTGTGTGTTGTAAATTAAGGAGAACATAACCAAAACTTTCAACCCCAACATGATGGCAAAATCAATCTGCACTTAATTTTGTTCTGATGTCTGTGGTTAAACCTCAGCCTTTATATTAACACGATCATTCAACACATGGAGGGGAAAAATAAATCAAATGAAGAGGTTAAAATATATCAAGTTGAACAAAATATTGCAGAGTTTTATAGGGAAGGGGGAAAACAGATTGTGTTCCAGCAAGAATTATGTAAAAGGATACAAATTAGCAGGATGAGGGCATTCAGTCTCTCGAGCCTGCTTTGCCATTTGATAAGATTAGGGCTGATCTGACCATGTCCTCAACTCCACTGTCATGTCTTCCCTCTGAATGATACCCTATATGATATCCTTTGATACTCTTGTTAGTCAATAATCTGTCACAGCCTTAAAATATTCAATGACTTTACCTCCGCTGCTCTCTGGGGAACAGAGTTCCACAGACACACCAATCTCAGAGAAAAGAGATTGTCCTCAGCTCCGTAAGTGGGTGACCCTTTTTTCAAAAACTGTGTCCTTTATTTGTAGTCTTTCCCCGCAAGGAGAAATATCCTCCCATGTAAGATCCTCTAAGTCCACATTTCGTTCTTCTGAACTCCAAGTGCTAGAAGTGCAATCTGTCCAACCTTTCCATATAAGATAAGAATCAGCCGCGTGAACCTTCTTTGAAATGCTTCTAGTGCAATTATATCTTTTTTAAACAAGGAAACCAAAGCTTACACAACACTCAATATGTGGGTTTACCAACACTCTGTGCTACTGTCATAAAAAGGCTTCTCTAGTTTTACACTCCATTCTTCTTACAGGAAAAGACCACATCCCTATTTGTCCTCTTAATCATGTGTTTCATGTGCTTGGACACCCAGATCCCTCTGTACATCCAAATTCTACAATCTTTCTCCATTCATTAATATGTTGCTTTTCTATTCTTCCTGCCAGAATAGGCCAGTTCACATCATATTCCATCTGCTGAATTTTTGCCCACTCTTTTAACATATCTATATTCCTTGGCAGACTAATGTCCTCTTCATAACTTATTCTACTACCAAAATTTGTATCATCAAATTCAGCCACCACACACATAACCACAATGCTGACATTAAACAAGCCTGGTTCAATAAAACCTTAAATGAGAATATGCTTGTCTTAGCTTATGCAAGTTCAGTGAAATGCACACTTCTCTAGCATCAAGTCTGTCATGCTCCATGAATGCTCACTAGAATGCAATCTGGAGTCATAAATTCATACAGAACAGGCCCTTCAGCCTATCAAATCTGTACTGTCAAAAGTATACTACCATATAGACTAATCGCACCTTCTCGCACTAGGCCCATTGCCTTGAATGTTATGTAATTCTAACTTGTTCTTTTTGAATTAATCTGCTCACATACAGATTACATTTCAGCCCATCATACTATACACTTCCAGATATTTTCTGTTATTCTGTATAGGAATTTACAAACTATAATTGCACCCAGGTTATTAAACTTAAGAAGCCACTTCCCTGAATCGTCATCATCCACTGACTAAAGTTCAGTGATTTCCAGTTCATTTGATAACCCATTCAACAGAATTCACCAGATTAGATTTTTGCAAAAGTGGACCATTTCACTTTTGCTCAGAACACAGGACTAGTTGTCGAGGTCAGGCATATTGCTGCATTTACCCTCTTAGTTCATAACCACCATTAAACTGCTGAACAGCTCCAAATAGAAAGTAAGTTTAGCCCATGGATTCAGGATATTGCAGTCAGGAATTCAACAGTGTGCATCATTTAACGGCAGTTGAGAATTTCTGGTATTGTAGCTGAGACAGGAGTTCCACTTGCGTTCATGTGAATGGGGCTCGAATTAAAATACTTGCTTGAAATACTTGTGCCTGGTTATGCTTAAATGATAATAAAGTCTGAAAGACACTAAGTTCCATCACTTTCAGTACACATACAATAAAAAACCATTGGGAACAACTAGTATCTGCTGTGATTCACAAAGATAACAAATGGCTACAAGTGCCAACTCACAAAGTTTCTTTGTGTTACTCAAAGATCCCAAAATAGATGTGAAAACATGTAAACAGCACTGCTATTGATATGTTCCTTCAATTTATACAGAATGAAACCATAAGTACATGGAACTCCTCAACATAATTAAACGTTGCTTTGCAGAGGATGGACCACAAGCTCAGAATGATGCTAAATATATATTTGCATTCTGTGATTGGTTCGCTGACCGACGTTTCATTACCCTGCTGGGTAACATCTTCAGTGCAGCCTCTGATGAAGCGCTGTTGTGTTTTCCCGCCTGGTTTTTCGCCGGCTCCCGCCTGGTTTTCCGCCGGGAAAACACAACATTGCTTCATCGGAGGCTGCACTGAAGATGTTACCCAGCAGGGTAATGAAACATCTGTGGAACGGCGAGCCAACCATCCACAACCCGAGCTACAAATCCACTCAAGAACCTTGCATTTATGTGCATTTTTTTTTTAAAAAAAGGACAAACTAAACATTCGTTGAAACTTCCAGTTTGAACGCCCTAACTCGCATTCATCGTCTACAGGCTTGTCTGTCCTGGGTTTTGTTAACTAACCCACATTTGTCCAAATGAATGCTCACTGTTTGGCCAGTTATAGTTTCGAGGTTAAATCAACTGAGACCTTATTAAAACTGACCACTAACACACGCCTCCGCTACATATGAGAATGCTGAATGTCCCTTTGTGAAAGGAAATGGTACGGGACAGAAAACAGGAGGTCATTCAGCCCTTCCAACCATCCCTGTCCCTCAATCAGCGCAGAGACCGCGCGGGGGAGGAAGGGAGTACGCAGGCGTAGTGCCGACGGCCGGCCCCAGGGCCTCGGGCTTCCCCACCCTCCGGTTCCCGCCGGCTCTCCCCTCCTTTCCCGACCCGCACCCCGATCACCTCACGGTGGGGTGGAGGGTTCACCTGGGTGATAATATCAGACGGCAGGTTCCGGATGATGATTTTGCGGCGGTTCCGGAACTCGCGGCGGGTCCGCTGCAGGCGCTGCTCTTTCTCGGCGGCCTCCAGCCTGGGCAGCGTCTCCTCGGGAGTCCGCCGCCGCGGAGCCACCTCCGACTCACCGACCTCCCCGTCGGCCGTCTCCAGCTCCGCGGCCTCCCACTGCTCATCCTCCGCCTCCTCCCGGTTACTTTCCTCGTTTTCCCCGTTTTCCCTCAACTCGCTCTCCGGCGCAGTAACGGACACGGTGGCCGCCATCTTGAATTAGCAACAGGATCGACGCTTCTCATTGGCTGGACGGGTTAAAGCGGCACGTGACCTTGGCCGGGGGGCCCGCACCACGGAGCAAACCGGCGGCTGATTGGTCCGGTCTCCGTCACTTCCGCAATTGCCATGTCTCGCGAGATCTGAGCAGAGGATGCCCATGGGAAGGGATAGGGGATGCGACAAAGGTGTAAACAAAAATCATGTAGAGTACAAATGAGACAGAGAGGATGACACTTTTTTCCCCCAATAGTACAAGGGGCATAGGTTTAAGGTCGGAGGGAGAAATTTTTTCACCCAGGAGTAGTGAGAATCTGGAAAACAGTCTGAAAATTTCAAGTAGTGGTAAGACATGCACTTGTGTTGCCATTAGGCTCCAGGGCTGTTGGCCAACAGCTGGAAAATGGGATTAGTGCAGTCAGATCTTCCAGTGTTTGAGCTTCTATATCTGGCAAGATAGTGGAACCCCCTCCATTACCTCTGAAACTAAAACCTAGCTTTAAAATTACTAAAGTGTTTTGACTGTAGCTGACTGGCCATGCAATCGCCATTGTTCTCTCTTGTACTAAAACAGCCAGTTTAAATGCCTTCCCATAATTAGGTGCTGCCAAAACCTGTGTGATGATCAGTACAGCTTTCTCTTTCCTTTCAAATTTCTTGCCTTTAATAAATTAATCAAGGGAAGCAAAACAGTGCTCAAATTCAGAACAGACTTCCATTAAAATTTAGTCATGTCAATATAATTGAATTCCGCATTTCGTCTTGGGCAGGGAAAAGGCCAAGATGGCCCTTACCTTTGGCTTCTCTAGGTCTTGGACTTGTTCTCACAGTGTGCCCAAATAAGTCATTTTTACCTTGGCAAATTTACATTTAGCCAGATCTGTGACCAAATGGGCTCTTTGCACAGTTACAAAATATTGTGAATATTCTTTCCAGGTTTGGATGAACACAACATCATGGGGATATATACAACACAGCTGCATTATCCTTCAATTACCATGTTAGTTAATTGTTCAAAAATCACTGGTGCATTTTTCATACCAAATAGTCAATCTTACATTGATAAAGTCCACTTGGATCATTAATACTAAAGTTTATTTGGCTGTGTACTCAATGGAACTTGCCAACGTGCTTTTAACAGGTCAGTTGTTATAACAAATTGTGTTTGTCTAATCCTCTCAATACAATCCTCCAATAGATATGAATTTGCTTTTGTTACCAAATTAACTTTGTGACCACAAATACAAAATTATGTAAAAACTGAAAGAACTGCAGATGCTGTAAATCAGGACTAAAAACAAAGTTGCTGGAAAAGCTCAGCAGGTCTGGCAGCAACTATAAAGGAAAAAAAGAGTTAATGTTTTGGGTCCAGTGACCCTCAGAATCAGTTCTGAGGACTGAGACGTTAACTCTTTTTTTTCCTTTATAGTTGCTGCCAGACCTGCTGAGCTTTTCCAGCAGCTTTGTGTTTGTACAAAATCTATGTGATCTATATGGTTTTGACAACATCACAAAAGGTGAGCTGCAGCTACTATGACTTGGTTCAAAAGGGTCGTTGTCCATCGTAAGCTTGATCTCTTCCTCCATTTGAGTTAAATTCTCTAAGTTGAACCTATAAGGATGTTGTTTTATGGGTTATACACCCCTATATTGACATTATGCATATCCAAAACTGTTTTACCAGATCACTGTAAAGAAATCAACTGCAATCTAGAAGCTTTTGTAAGTTTTCAACGGTTTTTCTGGAAATAGCATAATATCCCAATCAACTTTTTAACCATCTCGACAATCAAGCCCCAGAGCAGCACGCAGGCAGTAAGTCCCAGTTGGCGACTGGTGTGGGGGAGGCAGTCCTGGAACTTACCTTGGAGCAGCTGAGTGCTGGTATGGAGTGGACTGGAGGCTAGGAGTGGAGCAGGGATGGCTGTTGGACTGGGGTCGGGTGCGGGTGGTCAGGCCACATGCAGAGGCCTTGTGCTGAGCTGCTACAATGTAATGTTTGTTTGAATTTTTTTTAAACCTGGCTGTAAAGCAAATCCTTTAACAGTGTCTTATTTCTAACTTATTTTCTAAAACTCTGTAAAGAAGTGCAATTACTTTTTATTCCTCTTCTGTATCCAAGATTTATACCTAGCTACTTGTACCTAAGATGGCACCATAAGAGGCAGACATTGTAGAAGCTTTTCACTGTACTTCTATAATGGAGTACACGTGACAATAAAGGATATTCTGTTCTACCTGATCACTTGAGGTGAGCTTTTGAATGTTCAATTTCTGATTCATTTTCAAATTTCACTTCCTATTTCTTTTATTGCTGTAAATACACCTTTCTGTAATTACCCTTCTTGTTATAGAATTTGATCAGTGCTATCTCCCAGAAAACTAATGAAATAACTCACAAAAGCTTTAAGACTTATAAATTGACTAAGGTTCTTGAGTAGATTTGTAGTCGGCTCGTTGATGCTGTGGTCGGTTCGCTCGCTGAACTGGTTTGTTAGTTTTTTTTTACCAGCAGGGTAATGAAATGTCTGCAAACTGACGAACCAGCTCAGCGAGCGAACCAACCATAACTTATAAATTGATTTGTGTAAATTGGCAAGAAAAACATCCTTGCCTATACGTAATGTTCCGATGATACAAGACAGTTTGTTTTATTCCCAAACTACGCATTATTTCTTTGAATATTTGTGACATAAAATTTGAACCTGAATGTGTTTTCTTTTGTTGTTTAGGGAATGTGGGCATCACTGACTTGGCCAGCATCTGTTGTCCATCTCTCATTGCCCTTGAGAAGGTGGTGGTGTGTCTTTAACTAATGCAGTCCTGAGGGTGTAGGATTACCTACAATGCTGTTAGGGAGGGAGTTCCAGGATTTTGACCCAGCGACAATGAAGGAACAGAGATATATTTACAAGTCAGGATGGTGAGTGGCTTGGAGGGGAACTTGCAGCTGGTTGCATTCCTCTGCATCTGCTGCCCTTGTCCTTTAAGTTGGTCGAGATCACAGATTTGGAAGGTGCTGTTGAAGGAGCCTGGGTGTGTTGCTGCAGTGCAGCTTGTAGATTGTAAATGGTATGAATGGTACACACTACTGTTACTGCAGTTTTCTGGAGATGATGCCAGTCAAGGGAACTGCTTTGTCCTGGGTGGTGTAAAGCTTGTTCAGTATTGTTGGAGTTACACCCATCCAGGCAAGTGGGGAGTATTCCATCACACTCCTAAATTATGTATGTAGATGGAAGACAGGCTTTGGGGGAGTCGGGAGGGGAGTTACTCACTGGTGGAGCTCTACCCTGACCTGCTCGCATAGTCCCAGTACTTTCTGATTATTTTAGAAACAATATTTATCCTGTGGCTATTCCAGTTTTTTTTTTAATTTTGCAAAAATAAACTTTTCATATATATACAAAAGGTACTAACACAATTCTGGACAGTCTTTATAGAGGAAAACATACAAACGCATTGGAATGTGACATTCCTCAGCTTCTTTGCAGTTGCAAACACTAGTCATGCAAACACTATTTACATTTCTTTTGAGGCAATAGGAGCTTCTGACAACTGACCATTACTATACTTCAGCAGAAAGACCTGAGATGGTGGTCTTTCCCCACTGCTCCCCCAAGCTTCAGTGCATCCCTCAGCACATAGTCCTGGAGTTGGATGGAATGTGCCAGTCTGCAATACTCAGTCGAGTATACTCTCTGTTCTGGAAGACCGACAAGTTTTGGGCAGATCAAAGGGCATTTTTCACTGATTGAATGGTCTTCCAGGCGCAGTTGATATTTGTCTCAGTGTGCATCCTGGGGAACAGACCGTGCAGCACAGAGTCCCGCGTCACAAAGCTGCTTGGGACAAACCTCGACAAAATCCACTGCAGCTTTCAACAGACTTTCTTTTCAAAGGCATGTTCCAGAAGAAGATGTGTAACAGTCTAATCCCACCCCCACATCTGCTTCGAGGGCAGCACGTGGTGGCGTAGAGAGTCTGGGTGTACATTAAACAATCTGACTGGTATTGCCCTTCTCACCACCAGCCAAGTGATGTCTTCGTGCTTGTTGGAAGGTTCTGGCGATGACATTCTGCCAAATGATTTTAACAGTGTGTGTAGGGAACAACCCAATGGGAACAACCCGACAGGATCCACCCTCTCCTTTTCCCACAGAGTCTTGAGGATGCTACATGCTGACCACTTCCTGATGGACTTGTGGTCAAAGGTGTTTTTCTTCGCAAATTTCTCTCCGTAGGACAACTACTTGGACCATTCCGAGTCTCCAAGGCCAGTCCCATCCTTTGTAACACTGGGGACAGGTAGAACCTCAGTAAGTAGTGACATTTGGGGTTTGTGAACCGAGGGTCTACACATATTTTGATGCAGCCACATACAAGGGTGACTATCAGGATGAGGGCAATATTTGGTACATTCTTCCCTCCCTTTTCCACAAATTTTTTCCTGCAGACACGGTCCATGTTAGACCTCCAGATGAAGTGGAAAAGGGCCCAGGTGAATGCAGGCTCAGGAAATGGTCAGACTTGCACCACATACAACACCAAGAGTATCTCAGACCTGATGACCAGGTTTTTACCCACAATGGAAAGAGAGAGCTGTGCTCCCATAAGCACAGTGTTTTCCTGGCAAACCTGCTGCACTCTTCATTGAACCAGGTTTGATTCCCTGGTTTCTTAGTAATAGGAAACTGAGGGATATGCCAGGTCATGAGGTTGCAAATTGTGTCAGAGTACAATTCTGCAACTGCTGATGGCCCACAGCATCTAAGGGGTGAGATAACCATCACTGTTTTTCTTATTTTGGTTTGGAGTTGAGAGCTCAAGTCAAGAGTTGAACTTTGGACTTCGTACAAAACAAGCTGCTGCTCAACAAACAAACAAATTGAATTGCTTATTAGAAGTGACTGGAAAGTTACTGGCAGGCTAATTACTGTTGTGCCGCTGATGTTTCGACACCTCAGATGTATTATCCTGAAGCACTGATGGCTGCTTGGATGTTAAGAGGTCAGTGAAAGGAAGGCCAGTACCAACCAAACAAAAAAAAAGTTAATAAAAAGAATCCAAAGATTGAACTGTTTTTTGACAGTTTTTGAAGACAGAGGCAGGGAGACTGTGAAAGCTGGAGGTTGGGGTTTTGGTTGCTCTTAAAGCCAGTTATCAAATTACTGAAAGTTCTGAGAAAAGAACCCATGTGGAAGCCAAAAGTAAGTTTCTAGTGGTCTGCAGCAGCTATTTCAATGAACTGGTGTCTTCAGAATTCAAGCAAGATACAGCCCATATACCTGTCATACTATGCATAATTCATGCAATATCATAAAGGCTTGGTAGTCACCATTGAAATGGTTATCAAACTGGCCAATTACATCTTATTTTTATCCCTTAACATCGTAACTCTCACTTTCTCAAACAGACAAAAAAAGACTGTGTTTAAGTCAGCCATTATGTAGATTACCTTGTTTAACTTTGCTCTGCTAAAGTTACACTATTAATACTAAGTTTTTATTTTCTGTTTTAAGCTACAAACGTGGTATCTGATCTGTTATTAATAACGTCTGCTTAGGAACGATTGGGCAGTTTTGAGGGTTGTTTAACATTTTTAAGTTTAATATCCAGTGCTGGTATGTCTGGTTTGTTCTTCCTCACATCCCTGATCTCACAAATGCTCAAAATCTCTCATTTTGCAAGGGGCTCATGCCACACACTGTGATGGAGGGTATTCTCAATATGAATTTGGGGCTTTGTCCCCACAAGGACTGCGCCATTTTCCTGCCAACTAACACCATTGTGGACAGACTCGCGTGACAGGTGGATGAGTGAGGCTGAGGTAGATTTTTTGCCAGTGGTTGTTCCTTCACCAGCTGCTGCAAACCCACTCTAGCTACATCCTTTAGAACTCAACCAGTTGTGATGCCGAGTCACTCAATGATGCACATGGAAGCTCCCAAAGTACATTCTGCACCCTTGCCACCCTCTGTCATCTTCTTTCATCTGCTGTTCAACATGGAGGATCATTAATTCAGCAGCTGACTTCACCCAGTGAAGGAGCAGCGCACCAACAGCTTGTGACTTCAAATATACCTGTTGGACTATAACCTGGTGTCATGGGACTTCTGACCTTATTGTTTTGGCATCCTTCTGTTTGCTACCTAAAACCAATATCCTTTCCATGCCCGGATTTTCTCTTCCTGTAAATTCCTTTTGATTCTTGTATGACTGTTTCCTCACACTGTGGGAGAAATCAAAACAAATCTTAAGGGTAGCTGGACTTCTTCCAAATACATGATTTCTTTCACATTTTCAATTTTTTTTTCTGACTATGGTGATCAAAACCACTTAGCCCACAGCATTTATTTGCCGCTTGCGAATTCTACAAACCAACGAGTAAGTTTCTTTTCTAACGTCCTAAATTGTAATTGATAAGCTTCAGGGACAAGTTTAGCAGTGTTGTTAACAGTTTAATAATATACAGATTGCTCTTACACAAATTGGTATACAAATTTGTAGCTGTACCGATCAAAATATTAAAAAGATTCAAACTTCTTTGGCCATTTCATCTTTTCAGCTATGTTTTCAAATGCGTGCCAAACCTTCAACTCCATCTTCTGAATTTCAACAATAAACAGATTTCTTGTCGAATCAGATCCCTCATGGGGATCAGCATCATCCTCTGAGCTCGTACCACCACCTCCTTCCTTTATCCGGGGTCATGTTGACCGAAATTCCCGTCTCGTTGGAGTTCAAACTTTTTAAAACTACTTCCCCTTCTGTTACTCTCATTTCTCTACCTTCCAATCCAAGTGGTCTCATTTTCTTTTCCTAATAGTTTTTGTCAGTTCTAGTTGAATTTTAGCTAATTCTAGCAATGATATGCCAATGTCAGGTTTCCCTCCTTTCAAATCTAGTCTCAGCATCTCAGCCTTACAGGATCCTGCTTTTATTTTTTCCTCCAACTTGTCTGCTAACTCAGTATAGCCTTCAACAAAGATTTAAAATAATCCACTGTTACACCTTAAACTCCCAGAAAAGCCATAGCAACAGTTAAAGTCATTTCAAAATTCCAACCTGTATACTTCACAATTTCTGTTTTTATGTCTAGTGCCTCCATGTACTCGTTTTATTAAACATTCACAGCTCACTCTTAAATTAACAGATTTCGGTCCCACAAAGAGCTCCCACTCAGTTTTGGTTTCAGCTGATGGTAATACTAGACAAGGCATTTGGCATGCTTGCCTTCATCACTCAGACCTTTGAGTATAGGAGTTGGGACATTATGTTGAGGTTGTACAGGATGTTGGTGAGGCCTCTTCTGGAATACTGTGTACAATTCTGGTTGTCCTGTTATAGGAAGGATATTATTAAACCAGAGAGGGTTCAGAAGAAATTTACCAGGAAATTGCTGGGAATGGAGAGTTTGAGTTATAAGGAGAGGCTGGGACATTTTTTTTAATCACTGGACATAGGAGGTTGAGGGGTGACCTTATAGGTCTACAAAATAATGGTTTATAAAATAATGAAGGGCATAGATAAGATGAATGGCAGGTGTCTTTTCCCTAGGTTGGGGGATTTCAAGACCAGGGGACATATTTTTAAGGTGAGAGGAGAAAGATTTTAATAGATTTGAGGGCCAACTCTTTTTTTTTAAACAGAGTCGTTTGTGTGTGGAATGAAATCCCAGAGGAAGTGGTGGATGCGTGTACAGCTAAAATGTTTAAAAGACATTTAGGTAAGTACATGAATAAGAAATGTTTGGAGGGATATGGGCCAAGCGCAGGCAGGTGGGAACTAGTTTCGTTTGGGACTATGTTCGGCAGGGACTGGTTGGACCGAAGGGCCTGTTTCCATGCTGTATGACTCTGTGACTAAGTCAGACTCCAGAAACAGAGAGACCTGGCTTGATAGACCATAAATTTTATTTTTGCAATTTGGTTACTGCACTGGTCAGTCATTGAACATATTCACACAAGGCTGTCAATGTACTTTTTAACAAAAGATAAATTTATTACACCAAAGAAATAAAAAAAACTAAGTTTTATACATGTATATAATAGAAGACTAATTGGAAAGATCTTAAGTCAAAAATTTCAACCTTTTTTCCCCCAACAATATTCTTACAGCCACTCAGCCCTAAAGTACCACTCATATCTTAACTCTTTCTTACTTAGCTGATGAAGTTGAACTCATTGAAGTACATTAATGGGTTTACTTCTGTTCCCTCCTGCATCACACTAAAGGTTACAGTTTCTCCTCAAGGTACACAGACATCACCTAATTCACAGCCTTTCCCAGCTGAACCTGAAGAAAAGCCCTGTCCATTTGAACTGTTAGAACAGTTTCAGACTGCCTTCCAGTTCTAACAGCCAGGAGACTGCCACAGGCTCCAATGACCCTTTGCTCATGTGAGAATCTTCTCAACTGAAACCTGACTGTGGCCTGTGGCCAGCTGTTCTTCTCCACATAAAGGTTCAACTTTGTGAACACTATTTCAGTTACCTTCTCCTGTAGCTTGCTGGCCATTTAACCTAAGTCACGTGCTTTCTTGGAAAGACTGTTTTGAACTCCCTATTCAAAAATGACTCTATCTTCCTTAAAAAAAACCCAAGTCCCCGAATCAGAACTAAACGTGAAAACAATTTATTTCTACCTCAGCATTCACAATCCCAAATGATAAGAACATAGTTTAAACTAATCACCAATGAAATCCATTTGTTCTCCAAAAGTACAAGGCATAGTTCACACGTGTGCACTTGGGGAGTTTGGGCGAGAATAGGAACATGCTAATTTTAGGATGGAACGGAACAATCACTAAAAAGCTTCTTCGATCATGTTCTGACCTGACAAAGCTGACACAAGTAATGCCTATTAATAGACATTCCAACAGAAGGACATGTGTGAGATTTCCAAAGTTGAACTAGGTTTGTGCCAACATTACACAAGACCAATAGGTGCTGATCAAGTTGATGTAACACCACGGTAAGTGAGTACAAAGCTTTAAAATGTGTTAAGATATGAATATTCTGATTCAAAAGCATAAATGGTACTACTTTAATGTGATCCATCATTAAATGAAGTTCAACATAATTCAGTTATTAATAAATAAATGGTCCAGGAAAAGGTAGCTGAAACTCAGAGAAAAACAGTTTAAGCATTAGGTTAATAGAGGACTCTAGACAATTGCTAAACATGCTGACTGGCATAAACACACAACATTTTCAATCACATTCCTGGGAGAACAAATGGTCATTGATACTTTAAGATAAATACTTTTGAGACAGCAAGAGAAAAGTGAGGCAAGACACTGGGAATCTTGCCTAATCCTTTCTAAAAAGTGCAAGTATGTATGAGAAAGTCTAAAGAGAGAAAAAGACAGACACACATAAGTATTCCAAAATAGAGTAAGCTCTGTCCATCACTGAACATAATAAGAATGAAACTGTTTCAACGATAAATTGGCCATGTATTCAAGTGCAAATAATGTAATATGGTATACATGATGTCCATCATTCACAATCATACTCAGGTCAGGTAAATCAAAGGTAATTTTAAAATGTCCTATAAGCTATATGTGGTAATGTGTCCTGGTGTTTAATATACATCTTTAGTCCAGTTCAAACCATCTATACACATTGCCATTCTCTTTATTTCAGGTCGCCATGCCTGAATTGAGTTCCTGTTCAACAACATAGTAATGCAAACAGTTTCCCACAGACCTGAAAACTCTCTTGATCTGAACAGCAGCTTCTGAAAAAGAGTTATTCACTCCTACTCAACTCAGCAAACTCACCATGATGACAGTGGTAATTGGTATGTGTTGAACTCCCCCAAACTTTGCTCCTTAGTGACAGAAAGTTACCAATGTACTCAGTGCTGCTCGATTAACTCAAATCAGAAATGCAATGACATAGCATTTGCTTCTTCGTATCTCAGCACAGAAGACACATTTTGGATAAAACAGGTAAATATAAGCAGTTGAATCAACAGTTCAATGTTTAGAAGTGCCTTCCTGTGTCCGTTTACATTGTAAAACAATAAGCTGTGAGAGTCGCACTCCAGTCTGTTAATTGCACCCTCTCCTCATTGGTCTTTACCATGAGCACTGAATCAAATGAGAGACGGTCCGTCCAGGAAAGCAGGAGGCTTTGGGTCATCACTCCTGGAGACTCCCATGCTGGAAAGTGATATGCTTATCCTGAGGCTGGCAAAGTCAGTGTTCATTGAAATTGGGCACTGTTCGAAAACAGGGCAACACATACAAAGTCTGAGTGATACGATCAGGACCACCACCACCTCCATCATCAGAACCAGTTACAAAACAACTGAACCATCCAATGGGAAAACTGTACTGTCAAGAATCAGCGAGTCTGACAGACACTTGAATGATGAGCAGAAATACTTTGCACCCATCTCCCACTCCTACTTCTCCCGAAGATCATTTTAATTGTATTTCCATAATATTGCAGCAGCTCGCGGCCATTCCTGAGCAGTTTTCCTGTTGAGTGGATCTTGGAGTGTTAAACAGTATTAAACATCCATTACATCATGCTAACTCCACAATTCGGCATATCTAACTATCACCCTAGGACTGGCATCTCCATTTTCACTGTCACTTGGCATAAAATGTCTGAACACCAACAGAGAAGACGCTGTACGACAGTATGTACATGAGCACGCCTGTAAATAGTACAAATGACTGAGAACTTTAGCACGCGAGGGCTGGTCTATCACTGTCTGGTGAATTCAGGCTCAAGAACTTCTCCCCTCACCTCAGCGGTTGTACAGATATCGAAGATCACGTAGAATCGGTCCTGTGCTCTTGATAATACCGGCAGCTGTGGTGTGGGCACTTCTGCAAAATGCCTCCTGTGCACTACCAGTTCAGAGAGAATGTATTTGTCCATTTCCCTGGCTTCAGTAGGCAGGCCAACTCCAAATGTCTCACGAGGGACTGAGGCTGCTGAGCTAATGTCTGACTTGTTCTAATTTAAGCTGAAGCAAGGCAAACACCGTGACTTGGCAGTGAAGCACACTAAATGAATTTAATAAATCAGAAACGTGCAAAACGCACACGTCTACTGGCACTTAGTAATAAGACCCAAAATGCTGCAACGTAAAATTAATTCAACAGCCTGACATTAGCGGATAGGGCACTCACTAGGTTCCCAGTGTTATTCTGAACATAATGTGACTGTAATCAGAGCCATCATTGTACCCAACTAAATGTCAACACAGTGTAAAATATCTGACTGAGTTTCAGCATCAGAATCTTAGGTACTGAGAGGCATTCATGACAGGGAAAGAGTTGAAATTTATTCCGACTCAGTGGCCTGAACCACTGCTGCAGTTATGCGTGACTATATTATGACAGATATTAAATGCAAAGCATAGAATGAATGCCTGTATCTATAACTCATTATTCCGATCTCAGAACTAATTCAAACTGGAGAGGTTCTGAGAGGAAGGAATTAAAAATATGAATGTTCACCAACAGTCTTTTTCACAGCTAGATCCTTCAGCTTCTTATGTTCAGCAAAGTCCTAACAGCATGTCAATAATGCAGACGAGAGACCAAAGCTTTCATCTTATATTAATCCGAGGCCATATTGCTTGTTTAGGCCAGGCTGAAGAGTTGCTACAAAGCTCTGCGAGCATCCTGTCCACTATTCATTCCCTTGCCAAGAAACATTAATTGTTCTCAGGGATTTGACAGACCTTGCTGTGTACAAAATGTACATCTCTGTCCACATACTGCACAGTGACATCTCTTCACAAAGTGCCAACTAGCTGTGGACAACTCCAAGACATCTTCAGGTCATGACTGCACAATAAGAATACAAGTTCTTCCAGAAGAGAGATAGAGTGGTGGATGGGGATGGGGGGGTATATACTGGAGTACAACAAGAGGTGGGGACAGCACAGAGACACAGAGAGGGGGGTGGTCAGCACAGAGAGAGCGCGAGCAGGGTGGGCTACACAGAGAGTGAGCGAGCAGGGTGGTCTGCACAGAGATGGGGAGGGGTTCAAATTGAATACTCAATAATCAGCTGCTACCAAGTCAGAAGAGAAAAAGGATAGAAAGAGGTTCGTCAGGGCAGTTGCTGTTTATAACTTCTGGAGAATGTTTGAAGTTTCTATCCTTTTGTATCTTTCATACAGTTTCTGAAAGACTGGGATCAGCTCCTGAAATGGGGGACGTCGAGCTGGATCAGATTCCCAACACTTGTTCATCAGCTGGTAAACCTGGGCAAAGGAGACAAAGAGAGAGAGAGGGGAAAGAGGTGTGAACTTTATTCAGCGTTATACAACTCTTTTCTGTTGAGGACCATCCTCTCACAAGACAATTTAATGGTTTGGATAAGGCCAAAGGCAGCCCTTTTTACTACCTGTTCTTATCTCTCCTCCGTCCTCACGGGTGTAATCTATTTTTGTGGCATCACACGGTACCAACTGGTATCAGGAAACCATCTTGATCCATCCCTGACCTTTCAATCAAACTGTATGGCACAGAGAACTCTCCGATATGGGCCTAACCACAGTGACATTACAGCTGGCTGTGGAACTGTAAGGGTCACCCCTCATGGGATCTGCCAGTTCAGCACTAGCTATTACCCACTGACAAGAGGGAGAGGAATAGACATTGAGAACATTGCTCATGTGAAACAATCGAGTTGCCTCCCTCCGAATTCTCCCCCATGCACAGCAGCTACCTGCTGCGTCAGATACATGTAGAGCATGTTGAAATTGACACACTGCAGCTAATGTAACTCCGGGTTGGGGGAGCCAGGTATAAGTTGTTCATTATAGAGTGAATTATCTGCACGATATGCAGCACAAAACACAAACAGCAGCAACTGCTGCATCACTTCTGTTTAATAACTAAAAGCTTCTTTCAAACGGTTTGTCAGGTGAATGTATCTGGGTAAATTCAGACCCAATTAGCAAAGGTCAACTAATCTGGAAACTTCCTGAAACATTGGGCCCAGTTCCACAAAGCAGGAAGGACTGAGGAGCCATGCAACATTTACAGAAGCCATTTAACCTGTTGTGATAGTGAAGGGGTTTCAGTGAACAGATCTGTCAGGGCTGACAGACTGCAGTCCTGTCACAAACACAAACCTTCTACACCTGCCTGGGGCCAAAAAAAGCAGCTATCAGCTCCAGAGAACAGCATGTGGACTCAAAACGTCAATTCTGTTACATTCTCCACAGGCGCTGCCAGAGCTTCCACAGTATTTGCAGCACATCACTGGCTCCAACTGGGAAGGTTAAAGGCCGTGGTCATTGATGGTTCAGACACAGGGAGAGTTGGCTCAGCAGGAACAGAGATCTCTTGCCCCAATTTCTGTTCTTACCTCCAAAGGGCAAGACTTTGGACAAGGCAAGCGCTGTCCCCTCTCCAGCAGATCAATCAGTCGTACCACCGTCATCTGTCCATGCGTCACTCCAATCATCTCAATGAATTTCTAGGAACAAGGTATGAAAGTACCTCAATAAGTCACAGACGTCACCTCCTACACTCTCAAAATTAAACGAGTCCTTTTAAAGGGAATCCTGAACAGTAAAGAACCTCAGTGGAGGCAACAGTGAAATAGTATGACAGCGAGTAGAGATAGAATGGGAGCTGGAGACTGCTCTGTGCCATGATGCATGCGGGAAAAGTATAACTGGGGGGTCAGTGAAGGCTCACAGTAGAGAGATGGCTGTTCCACCATCCTTCAGAGTTGTCCCAGGCACAACAATGGTCAGTGGATTGGGGTCAGACAGGGCTCGACCCAATCACACAGCACAAATGGGACCTGACCTCAATATACATTGCAGAAGACAACTTACAGCTGGTGGACTCTGGCGGG
The DNA here is from genome assembly GCF_021869965.1 of Rhincodon typus. NCBI lineage: Eukaryota > Metazoa > Chordata > Chondrichthyes > Orectolobiformes > Rhincodontidae > Rhincodon > Rhincodon typus. The sequence continues at coordinate 2,126,629 of NC_063369.1, forward strand.
TTTCACAATACGTTAAAAGTTCATATAATGTGACTCCAAACGACCAAACATCAGAAGCAAAGTTGAATTTTCCTTCCTTGAGACAGTCAACAGCATACCTGGAACAGGACACACAAGCATAAATATGTTTGAATAACTGCGGTACACGGCCCATATTTCATTTCCTCACATTGGCTCAAACATCAGGAAGGACCAAGGTTGTGAAAGTGCTCTCAGCCAGCACAGTGACAGGTCATACTGACCGGCCTCAGCATCACTTGGATCAGGAATGAGGGAAACCCATCATGATGCAGGATCCGAAAGACGTCTGTGGAAACAGAGGTCAGCAGCTGGTCATGATGGCTTCAGCAGTCAAAGAGCTCAGTAACATTCAGTGTGTCATCTCCACCCACTGACGAAAGACAAACTCTCATCCTAGGCACTCCCTCTGTCAGGTCAAAACTCCCCCATTCAATTCAACTGTTCCCCCTCGCTGACACCCAGCAGCACATTCCCCCTGCCAGGACTGACACCAGTCAGTGCTTCGAGAAGCAGAGCTAAGGATCATGAGAAGGTTTGCGACAGAATTTCACAGCAGTGACAGTCTGCTGACTTTTCCCTTCATTCTCTCCAAGGCTGCTCACAGCAAGCTCCTGGTCTTGAGTGAGAAACAGCTGAACAGAGACTGAATGCTCGCCACCCAGACAGAGAGGCTAAACATCACTGACTTCACCAAACATCACACTCACTCGCCACTGCTTCAACATCACAACTAAAGCAAAAGGCTGCAGACACTGGAAACCTGCAATAAAGAGAGAGGTGCTAGAAACACTCAGCAGATCAGCAGCATCCATCTGGCTCCCCACCACCACCTTCTCAATGGCATAAGAGGACGGGCAAGAAACATTGACCTAGCCAGTGTCACCCACATCCCCTGGATAAACAAACGAGAGAGAAGCAAAATGATTAGTGATTTAATAGGTTTGAAGGTTTTGTAGTAGATATGTAGCTCGGGTTGTGGGTGTTGTGGTTGGTTGGTTGGCTCGCAGAGCTGGTTTGTTGTTCCGCAGACGTTTCATTACCCTACTGGGTAACATCATCAGTGCAGCCTCCGATGAAGCGCCAGTGTGTTTTCCTGCCAGTTATTTAAACTCTGGAGTCCGTTGAGCTGGATTACCTCATTTCCGGTTTTCCTTCGTAGTGGAGTGTATATGGGGTCGAGTTCTATGTGTTTGTTGAGGGCTTTCTTCGTGGAGTACCAGGCTTCTAGGAATTCCCAGTCTACTGGGACAACACCAAGATCCTGGGACAAGCAAAGCAGAGACAGGCACGGGAATTCCTAGAAGCCTGGTACTCCACGAAGAAAGCCATCAACAAACACGTAGAACTCAACCCCATATACACTCCACTACGAAGGAAAAGTGAGGCATTCCAGCTCAACGGACTCCAGAGTTTAAAAACCATGCAGGAAAACACACCGGCGCTTCATTGGAGGCTGCACTGATGTTACCCAGCAGGGTAATGAAACATCTTCAGAACAACAAAAAACCAGCTCAGCGAGCCAAACAACCACAAGGTGTTTGAAACTTGACCCTCATGTTTATTGAGCTTTATTTAAGCACGTTATTCGAACCTGTTTACTTCTAGTAGTAGCCTGTTCCACATTCTCGCCACTCACTGAGTAAAGGAATTTGTTGGGAATTTATAAATCTTTTTTATCTCAATCTTGCATTTCTGGTCCCGAATTCAGGATTCCCACACATCGACAAAGGTCAAATTGTCAAAGTCAGGGCTGAGGCCAGCTGCAGCTCCCAGCTCCCTCTCGCTGACCATGGAGAATGGGGAACCTGGGTATTTGGCTGAGAGACAGTGATGCCTATTCTCCCTCCAGCCCTGAGAGCTGCCAATGTGGCAAGGCAGGAACTCACCAGAACACAGGACTGTCTCCATCATCCTTCACTCGGTAATAGTCCTGGTGTTCAGGGATCGCTTTGGCCAACCCAAAGTCCCCAATCTTGACAACATTCTCATTTTCCACCAGGACATTCCTGGCAGCCAGATCACGATGCACATACCGCTGCGACTGGAGGTACGACATGCCCTGAATTAAAGACACAAAGACCATGGGTCAGGGCCCTGAGCACTCCATGTTAGAAGGGAAGGCCTGATGGAGGAGGCTGTACTCCGTGAGACTTGTCTGGAGTGAGAACTCTTCACAGTTCCTGCTGCTGCTATGGCAGCAATGTTACCTGTGAACGCCAACAGGCCAGGATTGAACATTTGTAATGCAGGTTTTAGTTCTATATCATGGCATTTTTACTGAGTCACTTCTGGCAAGAAATGCCCTACTGTGGACTCCTGGTGTCTGGATCAATGGGAGTGCAGGATGAATGGGTTTACAGGGAAATAACCAGTACAACACATGAGCACTGAGACAGCACAAAGAATGAAGACATTTATGATATTTAATTACTTGAATGATAAAGGAAAACAAAGCCTGGTGTGTTTTTACCTGACAAATCTGTTTTGCGAATAGCAGAAGCTGCCCAAGTCCGACAGCGTGTTTTGGAAGGTAATCTCGCAGACTGCCCAGCGGCAGATACTCCATAATCAGCTGTACAATCTGACCTCCTAAAGCAAACAGAAACAACAAGTTTAAAGACGGGAGTTGTCTCAATTAATGCACCGTCAGTGAATAACAACAGGTTCCATCTAGACGGAGATGTTTATGGAGCAAAGTACACAAGATCTTTCACGACTGGTTCAGCTAAAGGAACAGATACTGCTCAGGAAAATCATGTACATAGTTTTTCGTACTGACTATTGTGCATTCATCCTGTTTCAGGCAACTCCTCTGGCCTTCATCTCTTTGTATGACCACCTCCTGGGAAGCCCCACCATGTCATCACTTTTTTGTTAAATGCTGGTCTCCCAGGACCCATTAACAGCCTTTTCAAACCCTTTCAGCAAACACCAGGACTGAGCGCACTGTGACATTTCATAGGCTGTGCATCAGGGAATCCAGGAGATGCAGACACACACACAAGTTTTAATGAAGTCATAACCCTTTCCTTCAGTTTTCCGGCCATCAGGCAGTTTTCAGGGGTCTTCACTGTCTTCCTCAGTTTGAGTGTAAATCTTACATAAACAACAAAACTGGTAACAATGCCATCAGCCACTGGCCCTCCCCACGAGCCTGATTTACCTTCAGTGCTTTTAATGGACTTTCCCTTACTTTGTTTTAGTTGCTGATTAATATATCACTTTTTGATTTTGGTTCATCTATATTCTGTCTTTTCTATCTATCTCTTCCACCTCCTCTCTCCCAGGATCTGGATGATGTTCTTTTCATACTCAACATTACCAAAATAAAAAATAACTATTTATGCCACCCGCTGTATCTGGGATCATGCTGTGTGAAAACCAGCTGTACTTCCTGACATAAGTAACTGTAATTCAAATGTCAGTGAAACACCTTGGCATGTTTTGAGAAATCATCTGAGAGCAAGTTTAGTTATTTGGAGGAGTTGAGATGGTACAGCCCAAATCCAGCACAAGAACCCAAGCCCTTTTGTACACTGTCAGCTTTTCTCAGTTCCATGAGCTGGGAGATTACTTGCTGACCATGCCTCAATGTGATGCAGAGGATAATCTGAAGTGGGAATGCCTCTTGTGGTTACCTTGCTCACTGCTGCTGCCTTTGTATTTGACGATGTTGTCGTGGTACAGTGTTTTCAGAATCTCGATCTCCCGTGTCCAGCTTGTGTGGAGCTCCTCCCCACACTCTGACTTCAGCGATTTCACTGCCACAACTTCCCCTGTGCCATCATTAAATGGGTCATAAATGTACAGACCCACCTTGCCGAAGTGACCCTAGAGCAAAGCAAATTGTCCAGGGTTAAAATATTGCTTCCTCAATCCAAATTTCCTTTCTGCTCCCAAGACATTTGCTAATTCCATTCCTTACAAATAAACAATACAACTCAGGCCACCAAGTTAGCTGGGCTGGTTGTCCTATCTACATTTAACAAAGACAAGATGCAGCAGCTCTTACTGGAGAATGACAGTGAGCGGAAACCTGTTCCTGTTATAGCCAGGAGCTCCCTGCAATCTCAGGCTTCAAATAACATTCCTGAACAGAGCTCGAGAGCAGTTACGTCCTGCACACAGCTCTTGGAATGGATTCTGTCAGAAACAGGACAGCACAGGTGATGCTGCTAAAGCTGGTGCACACTGAGGGGGCAAAAGACAAGGGGAAAAAGTGTGACTGAAATCACTCAGTGCTTGAAGTCGATACTGGGAAGCCAAACTGGACAGTAATCCACTTCCCTCATTAACAACCTGTACTTCAGAAAGCACAAAACTCTCAAAACGTAAGATCACCAGAGTTCACTTGGTGCTGGTTTCTGCTTTAAACAGAGTTGCACCTAATCTCAGACCCATTCTGCTCCATAACTGGACCCAGTCGTGAATATATTTAACATTCAAATGTTCAACACACCCACTTGGTCAGAACAAAATGCAGAGTCAGTTATAGCAACAAACATTACACCAGGGCTAGGATCCTCTCACAGCTGTTGCAGAACATTTACTAAACACTAGGAGGCTGTAAGGTGCAAAGAAACTCACCTCTCCAAGATCTCGGACCTTCTTCAGGTAGCGTTTCTGGAAGACAGTGGGGTCAGAGACGGTAGGCACTGAATTTTCACAGGAAATGTCCGGATCTGGGAAGTAGGTCATTAAACATTAGAACTGGGAAACTGGATAAGGAGCACAGCTGACTTCTTGGACTGGAACAGGACACACACCAATGAACAAAACACATCTGAACAATCAGTCTAGTAAAAAGAAAATCACTGCAACAAAAGGCCATGCACAGATATGACAAAGCCAAGTGTTGTTTGACCAGCATTCACATGTTACTTTTCCCATTATGGGCAAACCTCTCCCAATTCATTCTCATTTTGATGACTCCTGTTTTGATTAACAAGTGCTGGTCACAGGGTACAACCCGACACCAGCTGCTTTACAGCACAGTTACAAACTATCTTTTTTAAATTAATTCCTCATGCATAGTTTTCTTCCATTAAAATAGATTTTCAATTCACCCAGCAAAGAGAGCAAAACCCCCTGCAGTGGCTCACTTTTTAAAAAATAGTTTATCTGCTAATCTATCTGGAAACCCACTGCACCATATCACTCTTCACTGACCTGATGAATGTGTCAATTTCAGCCATAAGTTTTCCCAACTTTGGTCAAACAGAATTCAGAGCAGGAAGTTGGCAGATTTGGAATGATTAAACCTACAGGTCTTCAAAGCAGAGCAGCTCAGAGCTGACCCTGTATCACTCTGCCAAGGAGACAGCATGGTCCTGAGTGATACAGTGCATGCCAGTGACAGAGAGAAAGATTTATTCAAGCCGCATGTCCCTAACCCACCCTCCAAAACCCAGCCACATTAAAGGACACACTGGTGGAGCTGGGACCTTACTTTGCTGTTGCAGCATCGTGAGTTCCCGCAGAATAGTCCGGAAAGATGGCCGTTGGTTTGCTTCGTAGCTGTGACATTGGCTATTCAGGTCAGCAAGCTCCTTACAGGAAGGTTCTGGAAGTTTCCCTTTCATCTCGTAGAATCTCTCTTTCTGTTTAGAATGAAAATCAGAAAAAGGCATTGCAGGTGGGAATTCCAACAGAAAGTCACAGGGCTGTTGGGATGATGGCACAGTCACCAGGTAAACAATTTCAAACCTAGCGAGCTTCAGTCTGAGCTGGGCTGGGATGGGCTTGGCTACAGCCCAGGCTGCAGAGAGAGAGACAGTGGGTATATATCAGCACAGCCTCGCTCCCCCTCCCTCTCATTCCCAGGATTGGAGTGGAAAGTTGAGGGTGAGACATGGAGGGAGGTGGAGGAATGGTCAGCCCCCAGAACTAGACAGACATCAATATGTGGAAAGGAGAGGAACTGAGAGGGTGCACAGAAATGTAGAAGAAAGCAAATCAGGTTTTGAGTGTGAACACACTGACATGTGTTTGCTTTAGGCTGGATCACCAGCTCATTTTTCAAGGTTTCCTTGCACAAAAGAATCAAACTCAGTTCCCACTAACCACAGTCAATGCAGTCAACCACTCCCAAGTTTGAGGCCAAGTACTTGCACTCGGAATCTTGCCGCCACAGAGAGCTGCTCACGGTGGAGGGGCAGGAAAAATCAACACCTCACAACTGAAATTAAGACTTGCGTTTCAGCTGCTTGTGCCTTCTTCCCAAGATCCAAAACTTCCCCGGTCAACTCACTGCCTCAGCCTCTCCTTGCTCCACTCATCTTTCTTCCCTTATCCAAACTCTTCCCACCAGTAACTGTGACCTCTGAGCCACTTTAGCAGTCTCCAGTTTCTTGGCCTGAGCTGTCCTCTCTTCCCCACCCCCTGCCAGGCATCTGTCCACATGGGCACAGCTACACCCCAACAGCACACCTCGGTAACTGGGGAAGACTCTGAATGTCCCACAGAACAGGATACCCCGACCTGTGTATACTGCCAGTAAAAATGGGTTAAATCCTCTTGAATTTCTTGCTCTCAAGAAACAGCTACTTTTTCGCCATCTAGCACAGACCATTGAGTTGTGACCAGTGGCTCAAGGTATGGGAAGAGACTTTAGCTTTAAACCTGGACCCTCCAATCCCTGTGTCTCAGTTTGCCACTGCGCTGCGCCCCAATGACCACTCCACATGATCACCTGGAGTGCACTGTGGTCCTCTTGTTCACATTGCCCAGCCCAGCACTGTTCAGACTCTGTTACCTCAGACAGTGTTCGCTCCTTCAGTGGGACCTCTCCATTACAGCAGATTTCCAGCACGGTCGTCCCAAAGCTCCATTTGTCAGCACCCAGACTTAACTTGTTCACATTCTGGACACACTCTGGAGCGATCCAGGGAATTCGCTCCACACGTTCTGGGAAGACAAGGATTTTCACAAGTCAGGGTTTCACCAAACTGCCCAAATCAAAATCTCACCTTCAACTCTCAGTAAACAACAGTAAATACTAAGCAGTAGAGACAGAAGGTTTATATCATGCCTGAATTCTCAAAGTTACAATATATCATGTTTATACTGTGCTTTCTGTTTCTGTCAGCTCGATTTTCTCCCCTGAATTCCAGGGCTCCCTCAACACCTCATACTTTCAGCACTTAGACCATCAGAACGTGCCTCCAGCAATCCACAGAATCGTGACCAGCTTCAGACCAAACTACAAAGAGGTCAAACAGGCAAGTTCAAAAGAATATCTTCAAGGAAGCAGCAGTGAGGAAAGGAATTCCACAATTTAAGGCCCCAGCGGCAAACAGCACAGCCACCAACAGGGAAGGGATTACAAACTGGGATTGCACAAGAGGCCAGATACAGATGGCGCCATCCAGGGAATGTGGGGAGGGAGGAGGGGAGAACAGAGCTGTCGAGGGGAGATGGGGAGGGAAATAGGGAGTGGAACTGTCGAGGAGATGTGGGGAGGCAGAGAAGGTGAAGTACAGAGGGATTTAAACATAAAGATCATTTTAAAATTGAGTCGGTCAGTTGACAGTACCTTACCAGAGATCGTACATGGTGCACAGGACGTGACAGTGAGTCAGGGCCAGGGGAGGAGCTGGAAGCAGGGGACAGAAACATCAGGACATGGAGACAGTGGGGTCAAGTAGGTAATTAATGATGAGCAATGCAGGGAGTTATGAATGTGAAGGCACATTCTGACAGTAAGTAGGTAACGTGGGAGGGGGCTCTGGCCATAGTGTGGTGCAGGGAAAGGGCATTTTGGGAGGACAGACAGTGGAATTGAGTCACAATCGTGGGGTTGGGGAAGGAGTGGGAATGGAGTGTTGGTGTGGGATGGTGAGAGAGAAGACCAGGAGAGCAGATCCCAATCCATCAGACAGCAAAAACAGCAGGACCAGCTGCCTGGCATGAAGTTTCAGCTTTTGGTCGTGTGATGACTGGAGAGAATTAAAGACAAATTTCTTGGTGGTAGAAGGTGCATTACCTGGTGCTGTTCTCTCACACCTCCAAGGGGTACAACAAGCTCAAGGAGCTGAATGGCCTACTCCAGTTCTGAGGGATGTTTGTTGGCCTGGGTTTAGGGAGAGGATAGGCTAACAAGGAAGCTGGCATGAATATTGAATCTGCCTCACCCATTGCTATGTAAATCTCGCCAGCTGGCAGAGTGCCAGAACAACTTACTATCCAAATACTCTGAAGCTTTCTCCTGCCCAACCTCAACGGATCTCGGCAGCTCAAACACGCAGGGACACTCCAGGTTTTACCATGACATCAACAGTCTCTGTGCCAATCTGTTTAGCAGATGGGCGAGGAGTTTTTAACATCTTCCCCACCAAGGTCGACCCTGGCACATTGCCATTTCTGCTGCTGAACCTCCGAACCCAGCAGGTCACGTGCTACAGTGAACTTCTGTGCAGAGATGTGAAGCATTTGACCAGGAGTTTTTCCTGGTTGAAGAAATCAATCTGCCAGCACACAGCCACAGCCAATCAGGCACTGAGTTTCCTTTGAACAAACAGAACAGTCATTGTACTGTCCCTGCATGAGTTTCACTCCACCTCAAGTGGAGCAAAGAGGTTATGCATTTATATAGTGCCTTGCTCTTTCTCAGAATATCCTACAGGACTTTATGAAGTGGGGGCATTGTTGTAACGTGGAATTCTGGCCATCTAATAACAAGAGAAATAAGACAGTGCTGGGGAACAGCAGAATTGAGTAATGTGGGTCTTTCCAGCAATCAGTGAAATAAATGGTCAACAAAGGAGCTTGGGCTTTTTCACTTGAAGGGGATTTTGAAACTGACTTGTATTTAAGCAGCCCTTTTCATGATTTACCTCTTTGGCAGCCAATGAAGCATTTCTGAAATGTTGTTCCAATTGGAACGTAGGAAGCAGCAGCTAATGAAGGTACCTCAAGCTCCCACTAGCAGCAGGATAACAAATCAGTTCATTTGTTCCAGTAAATGTTAACTGAAGGGTAAATATTGACCAGGCAGCAAGAGGACCTCTACTGCTTTCTGTTAAAATAGTCATGGGATCTTTCCTATCCACCAGAGAAGGCAGACAGGCCCTTGGCTTCGCTTCCTCTGACAGTGCAGCAATCCCTCAGTTCGACACTGGACTGTCAGCCTGGAGCTTTGTTGTCAAGATATTGGGATGGGAACTGAATCCAAAAGTCTGACTCAGAAACCACGTGATACCAAATGAGTTACAGCTCGCATGGATTCTAACTTGACAAGCTGCTCATTCCAGTTCAAACATGCACCACATCAGGAGTGCAGGCATAGCAGACTATTGGAGTAAATTAACAGCTGGGATGCCCTCCCACACATCTAATGAGCTTTGCTGTAAGCCCAGGCTTTGTTAGGAGAAAGAACATTTTGGTAAGGCATTGTAGGCCGATGTTTGTGAAACTGGATCCCACATGGTTCCGGTTTTGAGGAGGAGAAAGTCATTGGGAATGAAGGGAGTACAGAGATGGCATGCTCCTGTCCTGTTATAACAATTAGAAAGATTGGAAGAGTCCACTGAGCAAAGGAAGTCAACCAGCTCTCTCACATTCGCAACTGGAGGATTAGTGGGGAAAGCAGAAAATGAACTTAGAACAGCAAATAATGCAACTCTTTTCAACAGATATTAAATTAAAGCAACAGGATCATTGGATCAGAAAACTATTTACCCTCAAACATCACTGACACCTTTCCCAAACCCAGGAGTCATGAACTGAACTAAGATGGACTTTGTCTTAATTTTAAAAATTTTTTCTTATCTATGCCTTCTGTTATTAATATAGGCACATGGTATGGTGGCTTAAACACTTTTCACTGTATTTTGTTTTGTAAAAACTACAAGTAACAATAAATGACTATTCTATTCTATTCCATATCACTAATCTCCTTTGCAGATTCATTCCTAGAGCTTGTTTCCATCGGCTCCGAGTGTCTTTACCCATCATTTGTTCTTTGTAAACTGAAGACAATTAAACAATTTGACTGTGCTCGTGGTGGGACGGAACCTGGTCACGTTGAGATGAATCACAGCCTCACATTTGCTCAACCTTCCCAGCAGAGATGGCCAGGAGTAGAAATCCTGCCTGTGGATTCCTCCGCGTGCCATTAGGGATGGCACAGCGGCTCAGTGATTAGCACTGCTGCCTCACGGCGCAAGGGAACCGTGTTCAATTTCACCCTCAGATGACTGTCTGTGTGGAGTTTGCATGTTCTCCCCGTGTCTGCGTAGGTTTCCACCCACAGTCCAAAGATGTGCAGGGTAGGCGGATTGGCCATGCTAAATTGCCTGTAGTGTCTAGGGTGGGAAATGCAGGGGTAGGGTAAGCAGTGGGTCTGGTTGAGATGCTCTTTGGAGGGTCGGTGTGGATTTGATGAGCCGAATAGCTGTTGGGATGCTATAATTCTATGCGGTCATGTGCCCAGCTAACCCAGCACAGGCTGACTCTGGGCCTTCCCCTTCACTGCTTGGGCAAGCTTCTCATCGCTGGAACCATTTCAATCCAAGTTGGAATGCTTTCATTTATCAGCTGCTTAAAGACCCTGGAACCAGAATTCCGCCCAGGCAATTCAGGAGAGATGTTTGAAATCACTTCGATGTGCAAAGAGTAATGCAGGTTTGGAACTCTCTTCCACAAATGGCAGTTAACGCTAATTCAATCGTTAATTTTAAATTTGAAACAAACATGTTTATTAAGCAAGGATATCAAGGGATATGGGCCCAAGGTAGGCACATGGTAGGAAATCAGATCACAGATCAGCCATGATCTTACTGAATGGCAGAGCAGGCTCGATAGGCAGATGGCCTACTCCTGTTCCTATGCTCGCTGTATCTAGGTCTCCACACTGGCCATTCACTCCTTCCTCCAAACCCCATCCGACGGCAGCTGTAAGTCCTAAACCCAAGTGTAAAAATGATGGGTTCTGCTCACCAAACTCCCACTGGGGTTGTGGACAGGGAGTGGAACCAGGGAAGCACGTGTAAAAGGAATTAGGCTTTAATTCAGGTACAGCCAGTTTAATTCATTCCACATTTCAAAGTCAATCAATCCCTTAATTCTTCTTGCTCTGGTTAAATAGGAAAATACAGTAATTTGAGAAGCAGAAATCTTGAGTTGGTACTAACCTCCACTCTTCTCAAAGCACTGGTCAAGTTGCTGGATGCCATTATACCACCACCACTAGTGTATGGGTGCTGTTAGTGTAACACGTTTACGTATAAATATGGATTTAATTTATAATACACCTCAAGCAGCCACATCTTTGAATAGGTGACATATGGTAATCTCCTGCAGAATGTACCCTTATCCACTTCCAGTTGAATGTACAAAACTCCTTTTCCCTACGCCACAAAGAATGGAACCACGACAATTAAAGACCTGCCACTAGGAATGTGGAAGTCACAGCAACTAACCAATTGCCAATCTGAGAGGAATGGTAAGAGTGACTTTGCGTGCAAGAACTAAATTTCACTGGGGTGTAACTGCAGGCTTGGTTTTCAATATGGAGCAGCATTTTTGAAAGTGGAATTTCCCCACATCCTCAGCCCCCAAGCAGCAAAGGCACAGACTGACCTTCTTGAGTAAGCACGGTGAAACTGATGCCGGGATCACTGACTTTGATGAAAGGGGTGCTTCCCTCTTCCAGCCCCTTCCTCGCTACGAGCACATTCTTGCAGCAAATGTTCCCATGCACCATGTTTTTATCCTCCTGAGAGGAAAGAAAATTGCCAAATGTTCATTCTGATCAGACAGAGAAACAACAGCACTAAATGCTAGTTCAGTGAGATTCCTGCTCGAAGGCTACTGACCAATCTCTCGATTGAAATCTGAAGGCACTGACTGTCTGTCTGGGGTTTGAATGTGTCAATTGTCTTTTATTCATTCAACCATTCTTCATGCATCAACCCAAAAAGTGAGTGTTAACTGGCTATTTGGCAAGAATCCAGGATTACCTTTTCTGTGGACACCACCACAACTACCATGCCACACCTCCCCCTGCCCCCACCTCACCCCATACCCCAGCCTTCAGCACAGAGACAAACTTGTCACACCCCAACCAGCACCGAACAGCAGGGCTAACCCAGCACAGTCAGAGCTTCATCACTGGGCCATTCCAGGGCTAGCCAGTGTACTTCCACACTGAGACACGGGGGGGAGCATTCACATAGCAACTCATCACAAACACTTAAATGCTTTACAATGCAGTAGTTACGCTGAAACACAACAATTATATTTATGTCGACAAACATGCAACCCTGCAAATACATTTCAATTATGTTTACACACAGACAAAAACAGATGTGTTATCTTTAGAATACTGCATTCAATTCTGATCTCCCTGCAACAGGAAAAATATTGTGAAACTTGGAAGATTTACAAGGATGTTGCCAGGGTTAGACAGTTTGAGCTATAGGGAGAGGCTGAATAGGCCGGGGCTTTTCTTCCCCCCGGGGGCTGGAGGGCGGGAAAGGTTTAAGGTGAGAGGGGAAAGATTTAAAAGGGATCTAACTTTTCACACACAGGCTGGTGCATGTATGGAATGAGGCTGGTACAATTACAACATGTATCTGGATGGGTGTATGAATAGGAAGGGTTCAGAGGGATATGGGCCAAATGTTGGCAAATCGGAAGGATTTATTTAGGATATCTGGTCAGCATGGACAAGTTGGACCAAAGGGTCTGTTTCTATCTTGTACAACTGACTATATTTTGTCAGGAAATATGGTGGCATAGGGTAGCACGATGGCTCAGAGGTTAGCACTGCTGCCTCAAAGTGCCAGGGACCTGGGTTCGATTCCACCCTCGGACGACTGCGTGGCGTTTGCACATTCTCCCCGAGTCTGTGTGGGTTTCCTCTGACTGCTCCAGTTTCCTCCCACATGCCATAGATGTGCAGGCTAGGTGGGTTATGGGAAATGTGGGGTTACAGGAATAAAGTAGGGGGCCTGGTTCTGGGTAGGATACTCTTTGGAGAGTTGGTGCTGACTCGATGGGCTGAATGGTCTCTTTCCACACAATAGTGATTCTGTGAAATGCCCCAAGACATACTGATGCATACCAAGTAGCTCAGTGCACTAGCAAGTTGCTGAATGACAGTCAGACTCCACTCTGGGTTCAGCTTTCCTCTCTCCTTTCGCAACAAGACATCCAGAGGTCCAAATTCGACATATTCTTCCACAAGTATATCTGTAAATTGAGGACAGTTATCATTTTTCTGTAATACAAAGGAGGAGAATGCAGAAAGAGCTGGGCACTGTAATGGGCAATGTGGGACATACAGCATTACAAACATTGAAATGGGTGCTGTGGAACATGCAGCATGATAAACATTATAATGTATATTGTAATTACAGCTCTCACCAAAAACAGCAGGCAGAGCTACATGGACACTACAAAGACTAACACAGATTTTCCCTGGGGTAAGATGATGTGGTACAAGTTTGAGAGAATTCCTTCTGGATCTCTAACACCCACTGAATAAGTGGACAAGTTCCCAGCTTACGTCTCATTGGAGGATGAAGCATCTAACAGCGCAGTGTTTTTGTGAAATGACTGGAATAGCTGCTGAGTTTATACAATAGAAGAATGAACCAAACAGGAAACTGAGCTGCCAAGTGAGGCAATCATTTTTCAATTTGAAGATGATCTGATTCAAAAAGGAAAAGCATCTCCCGCCTCTTTGGAACATGAAGAACAAGAGTTGGGTTAATCTTTGCTCTGTCGTTTCAGTAGATTGGAGCTGACCTGTGCCTTGACCTGGCTACATCTCATGTTCTTCAATACCCTTAACCGCATAATACCCATTAATCCCAGTCTCAAAGAATCCATTTGACCCTCAGCAGACATGCACACACAGTCTTGACAGGGGAGAACATCAGATTCCCATCTTTTGTATGAGAAAATGTCTCTCAATTTCACCACTGAAAAGCTGAAGTCAAATTTCAAAAAACCTATTCCTGAATTCCGATCAGAGGTAATATTTCTTTGCATCGACACTATCAAACAGTTTTAACACTTTGAACACATTGATCAGATCACCTCTCATAAGTAAGAGAAAATCTGGTTTATGCAAGCTATCCTCATAACGCTAAGCCCCAGTATCGTCATGGACTATCTGCACAGCACTCTCTCCAAAACCCCTATATCCTTCCTCAGGTGTAGTGAACAGATCTGGACAGAATGCTCCAGATGAAGTCTGTCCAAGGTTTGAGATAATGAATGGATTGCTTGTTTGCTATTGTAATCCAACCCCACGTGAAAGAAAGGTCAGCAATCTGAGAACCTTTTGGATTACACTTTAAGACTATTGTCTCAGTCACTCCCAGGTCATAGCTTCTCTGAACAAACAGATCTTTGGTGCTTAATCAAAGGTTATCTTCATCGCAATTGTGATTGGCTATTTGGGACTGTGTTTTAGCACTTCTGTCCAGTAAAGCACAGTTCATGTGGGTAAAATGAGTTAAACATGAAAACTGGGCTCTACATAACTACTTGAAGAGCTCTGCCTTTGGGTTGGAAGAATCCAAATTGGAATGACTTATTTTTGTGGCATGTTTAACGTCCATGCCATTGCGAGATGGCACAACAGCAGCACATCTGCAGGAAAGCAACCCTGCAGTGCTATGTCAATGCCAAGTAACAATTAAGTTGATGGTAGGAAGCAAAGGGTAATAGTGGAAGGGTGTTTGTAGGACTGGAGGCCTGTGACTAGCGGTGTGCCTTCGGGGTCAGTGCTGGCCCCTTTGCTGTTTATTATCTATATCAATGATTTAGATGAGAATGTACAAGGCATGATTAAAAAGCTTGCAGATGACATTAAAATAGGCAGTATCATGGATAGTGAGAAAGGTTATCAGAAATTGCAGCAGGATCTTGATCAGCTGGGGAAGTGGGCCGAGAAATGGCAAATAGCGTTTAATATAGATAAGTGTGAGGTGTTGCATTTTGGAAAGTCAAATCAAGGTAGGAGTTTCATGGTGAATGGTAGGGCCTTAAGGAGTGTAGTGGAACAGAGGGACCTTGGAGTTCAGGTGCACGGTTCTCTGAAAGTTGGAGCCGCAGGCAGACAGGGCAGTGAAGAAGGCTTTTGGCACACTGGCCTTCATCAGTCAGGGTATTAAATATAGACGTCAGGAAGTTATGTGGCAGTTGTACAGGACATTGGTGAAGCCGCACTTAGGAGTACTGTGTTTAGTGTTGGTCACCTTGCTATAGGAAGGATGTTATTAAACTGGAAAGAGTGCTGAAGAAATTTACAAGGGTGTTACCAGGACTCAAGGGACTGACTTATAGGGAGAGATTGGGAAAGCTAGGACTTTTTTTTAAAGAGCGTAGGAGACTGATGGGGGGGTGGGTGGATCATACAGAAGTGTATAGGATCATGAGAGGCATGGATAGGGTAAATGCACTCAGTCTTTTTCCCAGGATTTGGGAATCGAGGACAACAGGACATCAGTTTAAGGTTGAGGGAAAAGAATAAATGGGAACCTGACGGGCAACTTCTTTTACAGAGGGTGATACGCATATCGAATGGTGGAAGTGGTTGAGGTGGGCACGTTAACAACATTTAAAAGGCATTTGGACGAATACATGGATAGAAAAGGTTTAGAAGGATATGGGCCAAGTGCAGGGAAATGGGGTTAGCATGGATGGACATTTTGGTCGGCATGGACCAGTTTGGGCTGAAGGGTCCATCTCCATGCTGCAGGACTCTATAACAAACTGCAGCAGACAAATGGTGCTGCCGATATGCTCAGGGTAAAAGCAAACTCTCTGGCAATGTAATTGGGAAGCTGATGCATAATCCAAAATGTCCTGCTATAGCCAAGATCATTTCCCCAGGATAGCAGCGTCCAAAACTAGAGGCCATAGATTGAAGGGGAGAGGGGAAATAATTAAAAGGGACCTAAGGGGCAACATTTTCATGCAGAGGGCGGTGCATGCATGGAACGAGCTGCCAGTGGAAGTGGTGGAGGCTGGTACAATTACAATATTTAAACGGCTTCTGGATGGGTATATGAATAGGAAGGGTTTAGAGGGATATGGGCCAAATGCTGGCAAATGGGATGAGATTAATTTAGGATATTTGGTCAGCATGGACGGGTTGTACTGAAGAGTCTGTTTCCATGCTGTACATCTTGATGACTCTATTCCCCTGCATTATGTAAGCCATATCTGCCTTGTTTAGTACTGATGGCTCCCTTTTGAAAGAATGGAAATATGGTGCAGAACACAAAAATCAATGAGCAATCCAGGTCATTTAAAGCTGATCGATGCTGCTCGGATAACAAGGTGTAGAGCTGGATGACCACAGCAGGCCAAGCAGCATCAGAGGAGCAGGAAGGCTGACGGAGTGTCTGGGGATACGCAGTCACTTCCTGGTTTTCTTTAGCGCTGGGAACACAAACTCCAGCTTATGGTTTTCTTGGAGAAACCTTTTGCAGTCATTGCAAAAAGGTGTGACACTTTGAAGTGAGAAAGAATGCACAATGTGTGAAATTGTCTTTGCTGAAGTTGAAAGGTTTGATGAACATGAACATTCAGCCACGCAGGTGACAGTGCAGTCTGCTCACTGAATGATCAGACAGAAAAATAAATCAGTAAAACAAGCTTCAAAAATAGCCAGCAAAACAGAGCAATAGAACTGGATCTAGAATGTGATAGACTCAGAATGAAGTGTACTTTGTAGGCATCTACACAGTGAGCACAAAATCACAGGTCAGGAGGGGCTGGGGAAATTTTAAATGCTGTGTTGTCTTCACTTATTTAAACATATAGCACAGCACAAAATATGTTGCTTATAACATAGGTTGCTTATGGGTACTTTTTAACAGCATGCCAATCCCTTTTAACACATCAAATATTTGTACCTTTCTCCCACAAGCAAATAGCCTCCTGAGTCCATTTTGATTATCTGGATAAATGCAGTGGACTAACATGTTTGTATCACTGTAAGTGAAACAGGAAATTCCCATTCTGTCTCATCAGTGAGGCAGACCAACAGCAATGGAAAGTAAATAGGGCACTGGGACAGCATGGACCAGTGAGGTTAATTCAGCTCGAAATAATAGCCACTGCAGGCACAGAACGTAAAAGCCTACTGCTCAGGCTGGGTGTGAAGCCAAAGAAAACCTCTGGAATAGAATCATAAATTATCATGGTCAGTGGCTGTTACTCTTGCCTGGCCAGAGTATTAATGATCTGCAGCTCATGCTGAGCAATCTGTTTCTGAAAACAGTTGACTACAACGACCAGCGAAGAGAAATAAATATAGAGTATGGTTATTTCCTCTGCTGCCCACCCCCTCAACCCTCCAAAGGCTTGGAGCTGTTTCCGTAAAGATCCTGCATTGTCTGCCACTGCTCCTTCCAACAGCACACCACAGACTGGGAACTGAGCATTTGGTAATGACAGGGGAGAGGGCTGGAAGTGAGAATAGGAATCCTGCAGTGATCCATTTCTCAGGATTAACAATAACAGAGGAACTCTAAGCCTTTAAGCATCACCACACAAGCAAATAAAAAACAAAACATTAGTTTTAAGAGGTATGAAAAAGCTATGAATTACTTTCTGAGCCCCGCACACAGACTCCATGCACGAAGGCGAGGTGAGCATGAGAGATTTGACTCATCAGACTGGCCAGCTCGAAGAATGCCTGAAAAATAAAAAGCAAAAGTGAGGTTGAGGCGTGACTTTATAAAGGTTTATGAAATCATGAGGGGCATAGCTGAGGTGAATAACAAAGTCAGAAAATGCCAAAGAAACAATGTGCTTGAACAAGAACTACAGCTGCTGGAGGATGACCTGGCAGTATGTCCACAAGCTGCAACACTAGCACAGGATACGTACAAGAACCTGAACTGATCAAGGGTAAAACCTGCTGGATTACAATTGCTGCCAAACAAAGAAAATCATATACACGCACACAGGATAATCAAAACCTCAATTATAAAACAAGGCAGGATCAACAGAATAGATGGAGTGATAAACTGGATAAATAGGAAACAAATTAATTTAGCAGATCATAGTTTTTCTACCCCACTTCCAATATCCAATGATGTTTTGAAACATGAAATCTTTCAACCTGGAAAATTACTCCAAAAACACGTGGCTCTTTAAATAAATTACAAATCAAGAGATGACATTTCCCATATGCTGATCCTTGACTTTTAAGACTACAACAGTTCTTTACAGAATTATAGAATCCCTACAGTGTGGAAGCAGTCCATTCAGCCCATCGAGTCCACACTAATCTTCCAAACAGCATGCCACCCACTCCTCTATCCTATCCCTGTAACCCTACATTTCCCTTGGCCAATCCACCTAACATGAGATAACAAGGTGTAGAGCTGGATGAACACAGCAGGCCAAGCAGCATCAGAGGAGCAGGAAAGCTGACGTTTCGGGCCTAGACCGTTCCTCCACCTAACATGCACATCTTTGGACTGTGGGGGGTAAACAGGAGCACCCGGAGGAAACCCACACAGACACGGGGAGAATGTGCAAACTCCACACAGTCGCCCGAGAGGGAATCAAACCGCGGTCCCCTGGTGCTGAGTGGCAGCAGTGCTAACCACTGAGCCACCATATCACCCATATAGCTCTTAATATTTTGACATTGTTAGTTTTTAAACCGTCTGATTGATTTAATGATTTTAGCTGTATGATTTGTGGTTGTAGTCAAGTAAGGATGCTGACAAATGAAGGCAACTCCTTCACATAAGCAGGGGTAGGGGCTGTATTATTCCTGTGTTTCTATGTATTTGAGCTGCAGGACTCAAGTTCCTGTACAAACAATGTCCTAACTGTTCAATCCTCTCCACAGCTCCTATTCACTCTGCTGGAGAACACAAGCTCCCCCTCCCCATTAGTTTCTTCTCTTTAGCCCCATAATTGCAACTCTCCTCCCCAGTGAACTAACACCTTCAGTGCTGGTTCTTGTCAGATTACCACAACACACAGTTTAGTCAGCTCCTGCTCTGAGAGGCAGAAGGTCTTGTTTGAGTCTCTCTCCCTGAATAAGAGCACATTATATGAAAGGAAAGTTTAGTGCAGTACTGAGACAATGCTGCACTGTCAGAGGTGGCTCCTTTCAGGCAAAATGTGAACCCTATATGTCCATCTGCCCATTCCAGAGAAAGGAAAAGGTCCCAAGGCAGAGTCACTGGAAATTAATGTCACCTTGCTATTTATGGAAGCTTACTGTCTGTAAATTTGTTAATATGTTGCGCCTGGGATCTTGATCAGATGGGCCAATGGGTCGAGGAGGGCAGACCGAGTTTGATTTAGATAAATGTGAGGTGCTGCATTTTGGAAAGTCAAATCAGGGCAGGAGTTATACACTTAATGGTCAGGTCCTGGGGAGTGTTGCTGAACAAAGAGACCTTGGCGTCCAGGTTCATAGTTCCTTGAAAGTAGAGTCACAGGTAGATAAGACAGTGAAGGTACGCTTGCCTTTATCGGTCATTGCATTGAATACAGGAGTTGGGAGGTTATGTTGCACTGTACAGGACATTGGTTAGTCACTTTTGGAATACTGTGCGCAATTCTGGTCTCCCTGCTATAGGAAGGATGTTGTGAAACGTGAAAGGGTTCAGAAAAGATTTACAAGGATATTGCCGGGGTTGCAGGGTTTGAGCTATAGGAAGAGGCTGAATAGGCTGGGGCTATATTCCCTGGAACATCGGAGGCTGAGGGGTGACCTTATAGAGATTTACAAAATCATGAGGAGCATGGATAGGGTGAATAGCCAAGGTCTTTCCCCCAGGGGAGAGGAGTCTAGAGGGTATAGGTTTAAGGTGAGAGGGGAAAGATTTAAAAGGGACCTAAGTGGCAACTTTTTTACGCAGAGGGTGGTGAGTCTATGGAATGAGCTGCCAGGGGAAGTGGTGAAGGCTGAGACAATAACAACATTTAAAAGGCATCTGGATGGGAATGAATAGGAAGGGTTCAGAGGGATATGGGCCAAATGCTGGCAAATGGGGCTAGATTTACTTAGGATAGCTGGTTGGCATGGATGAGTTGGACCGAAGGGTCTGTTTCCGTGCTGTACAGCTCTATGACTCTATTACAATAATGACTTGATTTGCCAGAAAGCACTTTGGGATACTCTGCAATTGTAAAAGGCACTAAGAAATATTTTCATTTCTCTAGTTATATGTAGGTCACAAGACCAAGTTGAAGAAATTACTGGTGATGTTATGATGATCAGATTCCCTTCTGTTTTTCTCACCAATGCAATGTCTCTGTGACTAGGATCAAGAACTTTCAACACCACACGGATATCCCTTGCTTCACTGTGGCTTGTTCCACAGGGAGAGTCCATCTCTTCTTCCTCCTCAACTTCACCCTCGCAAAACCTACCAGCGTAGATATTCATCCTCGTTCCACGGCCCAAATGATGCTCCTGCGAACAAAAAAGATGAGTGGTTTATGTTGGCGTTGTATTGAGTTCTCAATGCTCAGGGGGAATTCAGGTGACAGTGTGACTTGTGTGTTGGTGCACTGAGGCAATCACCTCTGCACAATCCAATTAAACACCTCTCCCCAGATTCCAAACAGTCAACAGTGATCCCAATGGGATAAACACGTTCAACTCTGACTTCCTGGATGGATCACATGGTTTTGTTTCAGGGGAATCAGCAAATCAGCTGAAGCAACCCAGATGGCTACTGTTGAGATGTGACACTAAAGAGGACAATAGAGCATTCTACTCAGAGCAGGAAACCAACTGGACCCAAGTTAACGACAACATGCAGACACATTCAAGGCTAAAGAAGCACACGAACCTTCAAGGAAGGGAAATCGTTGGAGTTGTGGCAGAGCTCAAAGAGGAAAAGAAAATATCCCTCAAAGAAGGGCCTCCACCGCATCACTCATTAAAACTGAGGAGGGGTCACTGGACCCAAAACATTAACTCTGATTTCTTTTCTTCACAGATGCTGCCAGACCTCCTGAGCTTTTCCAGCAACTTCTGTTTTTGTTACTCATTAAAACAGCTTGATGTCAAGACTACTTGAACAGGATACATGCTCCTGAACTAATTAATTAAAAACACCTAACACGGCCACATTCCTGACGTGAACATGTTTTGGTGATACGGCCCCAAGGCATATTTCTATAGCCTCTGCAAGTAAACAATGTTCTGGCTCCATGCCCTCTTCCTTTAGATGGTCAACTCCTACTGTCGCTGGTGTAAACTGCATTACAAAAGCCAGTTTCTTCCCAGGTGAGTCTATTTTCTCACCTTTAGTGTCCTGGTACAGTGGCATGGTGATAATATCACCAGACTAGTAATCCAGAACCCCAGGCTAATGTCCTGGGGATGTGGGTTTCAGTCACACCATGGCAGATAGTGAAATTGAAATTCAACTTATAAAATCTCTGGAATTAAGAGCCAGCCTGTGGAGACTATTATCAGCTTTTACCAGTGATAAAACCTATCTGGGTCACCAATGTCTTTTAGGGAAGGAAATCTGCTGCCCTTACCAGCTCAGGACTAAATGTGACTCCAGACCCACAGCAATGTGGCTGACAATTAACTAGTACCTTACAAGCAGGTGTGATCTAACCAATGCAATTTATCCAAATTGCAACATAATTGATTTTGCAGCTTGGATTTTGACCTAGTGGCATGGCAGCTTTGGTCCGTGTGTATGAAGGGATTTAATGATGAAGTGGTCAGCATTTCTGCAGCCAAGTTTTTTTCTTTTAAAGTCAGTTTTAGAGAGACCCTTTAGAAGGTGTAATGAGGTTATGTTAGATTGGCAGAGCTTCAGGAATAGATGGAGTAAACATTAGAGACTATTAGGCTGCTTTCAGTTAGAAAGATCAGAGGGTTTCTTTTGCTTAGGAGAAACACCTCTTTGGAAAAATAACCCAAAGGCTTAGGAAAGAGTTTGGTTTCCAGCTCGCAGACATTGTGTAACATTTAGATGTGTACAACAGCTTCTCCTAAAGAAAGGAGAAGTTTTGAACCATTAGAAAACTGGTTCCCTCAGTGTAAAGTGTCTAGTTTTGAAAGTTTCAGACCGGAAACATTTGGTTAGAATCCTGAAGGGGTTATTTTGGAGCTGAGAAAGTCTAAGCTCAATTGTGTGAATATTTGAGGAAGAGGCAATCAAACTCTCAAGTCCTGGAATTGAAAAGTTAAGTCAACTAATAGTTGCGATAAAGGAGAGAATTCTCTTTTCCAGTACTGTGAAGGGATGCTGTTTGGATAGATGGAATATTGTATTTTATCATATGTTTTGAAATCTTTCAATGTATTTTTAGTAACTAGTTTGATTAATTCAATTTTATCTTCATTTCTTTTGCATAATAAGCTTCAGTTTAATTCTTAAAGCCAAAATCTGCAGAATTGTCTGCTGGTGTTAGAGAAAGACTACCTTACTAAATTAAAAAATCTATCAAGTCGGATTTCAGTCTGGGATTGGAACAGTAGCCATTAGGGGGATGAGCAACAAATAATCGACCTCGTCAGCAACGTCTACATTCTATGAATGATTTTAAAAAGTGTACAATAAAATTAAAATATAAGGCAATGAGGAAAGCCAATACAATCTCACAACTGTGTTAGTGTCAACCATAAAGGAAGAGTAAAACAAGCTTGAGCTCTGACAGATTAGGGAACAGCAGCACACCAAGAGTACAATATCCTTTCATTCTGACAGTACGTTATGAGAGAACAGGATTGAATTCAGCTGTGATGCAGTCAAACAGCCTGCTGATATTCCACACTCTGGCTTACACGTGGACAACATGACCAAATGGGCAGTGGTGAGAGGCAGGCTGTCTGGCTGGCTCGGCACAGCAAGAACTCAATAGCAGCAATTTGGGAAGATGGCAGAAAACCAGAGAGAGAATGAAGAAAAACAGAACCCATTTTGGAGACGACAGTAAACATGACCCACTGCCAAGGAAAATATCTTGGGTCACGAAACAAAAGCATTCTATTCTAGCATGTGTACAATAATCAACCAGATTGTTTTTGTCACTGATTATGCTAAACTAGAGCAGCTAAGCCACAAACATGACAGCACCTCAAACAGCATTCTCGCCCTGCATTCATCCGAGGGAAGCCAGTGTACAAAGCTAGTGTCTTTACCTCAAAAATCTTGTCTCTATTTATTGAAACATCAAAACAAATTCACACAAACACCAGTCAGCACAAATAAAGAAGTAAACCCCAGTGTGAGAATCTTTAAACAAACAATTCAAAGAAAGGTTTCTATTATACTTTTGTCTCACTGAGAGCTATATGTGAGAAGGGAAAACAGGACAGACAGGATTCTCAATTTCTAAATGAAGCATCTGAGCAGAGCTCAAGATTTAAATAAGAAAAACACAAATAGATGGAAAATCTCAGGAGGTCTGGCATTTGTGGACAGAAAGCAGAGTTAATGTTTCAGATCCAGTGAGCCTTCTTCAGAACTTAAGATATAAGTGACTGTAAATGCAGAGTCAAAGTTAGCCTGTCCTACAATATTATGAGATTACATTGGAGCCAGGCCAGGCATCTCCTGTTTGCAGTGAATAAACCTCCCTGGCATGGGTGAAAGAATTGCACTGGGAAGGATTAGGGGCAATGTGGTTGGATCAAACAAGATGGGTTGAATGGTCTTCAGCAGCCACCAGTCATTTGCAGCTTTTGAAGTCAATGCTATGTGGGTCCTGCCTGTTCTCTTACAGGTCTGTGATGCACAAGAGAGCCAGTCTTCATAAATCATGGAGGCAATTTCCCACATCCAGCCAGGCTGGTCACAATAGCACAGATTCAGAGGAGAAAACGGGCAAGGAAAAGAGGTTTGGATAATATACCGCATCATAAACTCACCTGAATGATTTCCTCCTTCCTTATTTGATGGAAGCTGAGCTGGCTCAGATTTAACTGCGCTGTGAGTGGTCGCACATCACTATCTTTCACATTCTTCGTTATGAGTAAATTGGAGAATTCTGAGAGCCAAAGCAGATCACAGGTTGTCAAGAAAACTACAATATTGTTTTTACAGTTTTTAAACAAACAGGGGAGTTGAGGGACTGAGGGGCAGCCATGTGTGTGACAGCGTCTGTAACCTGTCAGGGAGTTGGGACTGTGTGACAGTGTTTGTAACCTGTCAAGGAGTTGGGACTGTGTGACAGGGTCTGTAACCTGTCGGGGAGTTGGGACTGTGTGACGGGGTCTATAACCTGTCGGGGAGTTGGGACTGTGTGACAGCGTCAATAACCTGACGGGGAGTTGGGACTGTGTGACGGGGTCTATAACCTAACGGGGAGTTGGGACTGTGTGACGGGGTCTATAACCTGACGGGGAGTTGGGACTGTGTGACGGGGTCTGTAACCTGACGGGGAGTTGGGACTGTGTGACAGCGTCTATAACCTGACGGGGAGTTGGGACTGTGTGACGGGGTCTATAACCTGTCGGGGAGTTGGGACTGTGTGACGGGGTCTGTAACCTGACGGGGAGTTGGGACTGTGTGGCAGTGTTTGAAACCGGAGGGAATGCAAGAGGGAATGGAGAATTTGCACATATCCGCTGAGGCTGTGTGCGTGCTGAACTGATGGTAATGCAACGTCAGCACTGGCGTGTGTTAACCGCGCCGAATGCAATCTAAAGGAAGGTGACGGAAGCAGAAGGGAACTGCCTGACAGGGGAAGAGGGGAGGAGTTAGTGACTTGAGGAACTCCGAGTTAGAAGTGGTCATTGAAGTGGTGTGATATGAAAGAAATGACAGACATGGCTTTGGAAGACTGTGCGATGTCAAACTCTTGCAGCTGATCAAAAAGGGAATGCAGGAGAGTCACTGTAACTGCAATAACACATCAGCTCTGGCAGTGCCCTCCCAGCTACGGGGGTGTAAAACATGCAAAGACCACATTAAGGCCACAGGAAGGAAAAGTATAAAAACATTGCCAAATACTCTCGCCATGTCTGACAAAGCTCTTTACCATGTGGAACAGGCGGACAACACTTTTTGACCATGTAGCTCTCATTCCCCGATTTCAGCATGCAGCCCTTAAGACTCTCGAGGAGCTCTTTCACACTGGGAAATGACCGCTCCCAGCCCTGCAGCACATACGCGTCTGGGGTCTTCCTCTCAATCTGAAACTGCTTCATGTCTTGAAAACTCCCAGAACCTTTCAATAATTCAAACTGAAAGTAAAACATAACAATAGGGTCAGTGCTCGACAAGAAAAGTTGCATTTAGTACTGTAAAACATCTGTCTCCTTTTAAAACGGAAACTGGTATTCCCCTCTTCTGAGCTGCTACAGTCTGGCAAACCATTCTCTAAGCAGGAAAGATTCACAAGTGATATTAGGATAGTACAGCAATGAAGGGATGTGAGACTGGTGTGGAAAGCTGGAGCTGAGGTTATATTCAGCCATTACTGTAATGAATGGGCAGTAAGGTTCACACTCCTACAATAGGGAAAGCAAGGTCATGGGTTGGGCTGGTGCTTGAGGGAACAGAAATAGCTAATAGAATGTGGTGTCAACATCATTTTGCACGTGTATTTTCATGGGAACTCAAGTGACCATCACAGATTACTGGCCCACTCAGACATCAGTCCAATATCATCTCAACTGAACAGAATAATTATTAACCCAATTATTTACACAACTGGTTTCTCACTGCTAAATGAAATGCTACTTGTGGATAAGAGCAAGCTAATTTGAGTCAAGTCTTGGAGCACAGGGAGCGCTAAAGCGACCTTGCAGGTTCAGCTTTGTTTTGGAAGGAGAGAACCAGCAAGTGTGACAAGTTCCTCCGGGTCTGAGTCCAGCAGCAGACACTGTGTGGTAACGGAGAGCAAGTTATATTCTTGGGGAGCTCAGTGTGCTGCTGGTCATGAACAATCCAAAGGCACCACTGAAAGTTCCAACGGACATTCCTCAGTCAACACCACCAGAAAGGAAAGGCAGTATTTATTCACTATGTCAGCGATGCCACGGACCAAGAGCAGGCATGGAGCATTCCCACACAGCACCAATCACTGATCTCCAATGGATACCTGTTAGAACACTTCTGAGCTCAAAAATGCATAGCTTTTCTCAGCATGAGTTTGGAGATTTACATTGAACATATGCTCCTCCCAGCATGGTAACTGAAATGCAAATCCATCCTCGTGCGCACACCAGAAGCATTGTTTATTTTCAGTGTTTTCGGTTTACATAGAGCCCAAGGGCATTGAAGCATGGCAGTATTTACTGTGCTTACAAAAGCCTGCATTGTGCAGCCTGATCCTATCATGCTCTAATCATTTACCCAAATGAAAAATAACCCTAACATGTTATCCAAAATCTTTATTACCTGAAAAATGAGCTCCTCTCAATCATTTCATTATAAAGCATGCAAGACAATTATACAAATTTAACCAAAATTACTGGTTCACTGATGGCCCCTGGCAGGCCTGAGATCTGTACTGAACACAATATCAACTCTTCTAGATCTTCAACCTCAAACATTAACACCGCTTCTCACACCACAACTATTTCCAGGAGATTCTGTTTTTATTAGAAAGCAATTCTTCCTGTTCACTTGTTAATGTGACAAACTCCTTACTGCTAAATGACATTCAGGTTTTCATGCTTTTTGAGGTTTCTGACATTTCCAAATATAAGCAACTGAGAAACACAGCTTCTCAGGGGTGGGTGGGGGACAGGAGTGAAGGGGTGCACTGCGAAACATTAATGAGGCCAACTGATAACAGTACTTTTTTTAATATGACATTCGTTAGTGATCTTAATGCAACGGAGGGAAACCTTTGGCCTTTTAACATCCTGCCTTCCAATCCCAGTCTCCGTTAATGCTGTGATTTTATTGTACAAGAAAAGCTTCATGGAACAATTTGGAAGAGGCCCCATTCACATTAATGTTTAAAAGCAAAACCATTAGTGCTTTCTGGCCCTGCTCCCACCATCTAGCATTACTGTTTAATAAGCACTCTTCAGCTGTGCTGTCTTCAACACTGCACTGCCACATTATTATGTGATTACACCATTATGGGGACATTTCCTTTTGAGAACAAAGCCCTTTTTAATAAGGACTGACATAAAGCTAAGTGAATTTATTATTTTAGCCTGTACTTAGAAGTACATGCACTTAAAGCAGTGTGTACTCTTGATGTGGACAAGAAATTAGGATGGGGTAAATTGTGTGGGATCCTGTATCTGTCACATGTGGACAGCCAAGAACCATCATCCTCAAATCCTGAGCGAATGAGAGAACATGGCAGTTGTTGACCAATCTTACTTGTTCAACCTAGCTGAGTCACACACAATGAGCACAGAAACAGAACAGGAGATGACAACCATTCAACCCCTTGTGCCTGTCCTGCCATTCAATAAGATCATGATCATGTTTCAAATTCCATATTCCCACCCAACTCCGGTGATCCTGAAATCCCCTGTCTAACAAGGAGCTCAAGGTGGTCACTCTTTGATATCCATGGCCTGAGCAGCCTGAAGAAGCAGCAGGTGGGTTGTCAGTGGTTGCTACCCTCACCTTCCCAGATTTGCTGCTCTGTGACCATCGTGCCTATTGTTTCCCCAACTGGACAACACGTGGGAAAATAAGTCACAATACCCCCGTGCTCCTCCCAACACAAGGATTGCTTGCCCTCCTGCCAGTCAGTCAGTCAGTCACAATGAACCCAGGTATAATTACACCCAAAAAGAGTACACTGGGGAAAAGACACACTTTCAACATTTACACTCCACACAGAGAGCCCCACACTGTCATGCCGCCACAATCCCAAACACCTCATTACCCTCCAGTTTATAAATAGGACCTGCACAAAATGCTTACGTACCTCAGGCTTTTCCTTACTGACAACCGTCATGATAATCTTATTGAAGTCTAAAGCACTCCATCGCAGCACATAGAGTCCTTCCTTGTTCTCCTCTCGTCGGAGCTTAGTTGTGACATAGTGCGGTCTGTGGGGAAACCATGAAGGAAAAGTTCAATGTCTCCCCACTGTTATTCCTTTATATCTCTCATCAAGGAATTAAACTATAAACAGATTGCCAATTGTTTGCAATGTTAAAAACCTCACTCTCCCTCAGCGGAGAGCATTGCAATGATCCAGGGATCCTCCTGTGAGCTGAGTGACTCGACACTGTGATTGGCTGAGAGGGAGAAGGAAAATCAGTTTGGATGGTTATCCAGTGACCCTGATGGGACGTTCCTGCCTGTCAATGTTGAGGCAGAGCGAGTGTTTGACTTTACCGTGTGGTTGTCCACAGACAAACACCCTTTGACGCATGTGGAGTGACTATGGAGGTTCACCTGTGTAACATTCTGTGGTATATTGTACAATATCACACCATGTATCACAATGTATCCAATCACACAATGGCACCCAGCGCCCGATCACACTGTATCCTTACCAAGGATATGACAGGAAAGATAAAATGGGAGAAAACCAAAGGGTCCCAACCCAAAACGTCAACTTTCCTGCTCCTCTGATGCTGCCTAGCCTGCTGTGTTCTTCCAGCTCCACACTGTGTTATCCAAGATAAACACTGCTTTCTAACAAGCAGTACATGTAGTTATGCACACCAGAGATTACTACTTCTTTTCGTCTTATTTCTTAGAGTCTCTGTGATTGACGTGGTGGCCATAACTTTCTGTAAAAAGTGAAGATAATTCTCTCCAGAACAAACGTTAGGTCCAAAGCTGATGGAATTTGTTTTTCCTACTCCTTGAATCTTGACTAGCATTTACAAACTGAAGACAGAGTACGGTAGATTTGGGGTATGATTGACACTGGCAACCTCTAGCCTTGAATTTCTTTGTCTAATATTGACGTGGGTTATAAATAAGGTTAGGGAGTAACTGGAACACGAGTTACAAGAGGTGGTGTTATAGGGTTGTGTTTAGAGTAGGTGGTACAGTGGACAGAGCTATAAACTGAAGTGGGACTAAGGGGCTGGGTCTTGGAGATGCTGAGATCAGAAACACACCTTTTCATTTCAGGTTTCAGTCAAATCCAGAAGGAGCGGTTGGTGGAAATCACCAAAGCTTATAAAGTCTCTATCTGTTTCTGTGAGTACTGATTCACACTGGTTATTCATCTCAATGTGCTGGAGTTCATATGCCAGCAGAGCAGTAACCCTGATAATAGATGGTTTAGCACCAGAGCTGTCGGTGGATTGTCAAACAAACAACTGTGTAATTCATGAGGGCACTGTCCACGTCCCGAAAAATCACTTCAAAGGATTCTACAGAGTCATCTATCCTGATCAATCAAAAACGACAGTGGTGCAGCAGAGATGCTCTTCTGTGGTTAGTTACAAGGTGTATTTTTAGGACAAAGTAGATGGAACTTTACACCGTACGTGCCTTGAAGTATTTGACAGGGAAGGGACAGAGCGAGGTCTATTCTGTAACTAACACTGTTTGACGGAGACAATTGAAAAGGAACTTAACCCTGTATATAACCCCATGTTGTACATGCCCTGGGAGCGTTTTAAAGAGACAGTGTCAAGGCTGCTTTACTGTGTAGCGTATCAAAAGGTTTCGGTTATCCAACACCAACAAATACGTAGAAACAAAAAGAACAGAGCAGGGCGAAATCGGTCTACGTGGAACTTACTGCATTGGTCCATGAATGCCACTGGTGATGCTCAGCACAACCCGCGGAGAAGCAACCTCATGACACAGATAGTGGTGAGAGTCAGTGGTCAGGCGAGAGTAGCCATCTATCAGCGCTGAAAAGGACAGTGCTTGTTTGTGTGAGGGCAGTACAAGGTCCTTCAAATTAAAACAAGAAAACAATTAGCTTTGGTGCACACTGTCTGAAGTTTGGACAGCTGAATACAACCCATAAAGGTATCAAATTTGTCCTGAGGTCAACCTTTCAGTTCACCACCTCCACAATTCCGTTCTTTTCTTCCAGTCTTATTCTCGGTTTTAGTTCTATTACCAACGAGATTTTCCAGCTTGCCAACATGCAATATATCCTGAAATGGTATTTCTGCTGGCCTTGAAGCAGGTAGGTATCTTCTGGAAATTGATGACCAAGATCTCCAGTCTCAGCATTTATAAGGGACTCCCAGATCCATATCAGTATAGACTGGGGTCCCTTGAAAACATGTTGGTAACAGCTTCCCCACACAGTTACATCTGACAACTTGATTCAGACTCCATCACATCTGATGATATATTTGGGCTTTTGCAAATATCTAATTTTCAAAGGACACAATGGAAAGATGCTTGAAGGAATCATGAACTTTGACCAGGGATTAAGTTATGAGAAGAGATTTTACAAATTAGGTCTGTTTTCTCGAGAATTTAGAGGTTTAAGGGGTGATCGGAACAAAATCTTCAAGATACTAACAAGAAAAGACAGGGCACGTAAAATAAACAATTCACACTGGTTTGGGATTCTGGAACTAGGGGGCATAGTCTGAGAATTAAGGCCAGACTGTTCAGGAGAGATGTTAGGAAACACTTGTACACATCACGGATGGGAGACAGAGCCAGAGTCATACACCATGGAAACAGACTCTTTGGCCCAACTCATTCACACTGACCACAGTCCTAAACTAATCTGGTCCCACTTGCCTGCGTTTGACCCATATCCCTTCAAACCTTGTCTATTCATGCACTTGTCCAAATATCGTTTAAATGTTGTAACTGTACCTGCATCCATGGAAGTATATTCCACACTCAAACCACTGAAAAAGTTACCTTTCATGTCCTCTATAAAAACTTTTTCCTCTCACCTTAAAAATACACCCCCTAGTTTTGAATTCCCCCACCCTGAAAAAAGACCCTTGTCATTGATCTTATTTATGTCCCTCAGGATTTTATAAACTTCTGTCAGGTCACCCCTCAACCTCCTACACTCCAGGGAAATATGTCCCAGCAATCCAGCTTATTTTTCATGTTTGGAACTCTCTTCCAAAAATGGATCTAACAGATTTTTTTGTCAAGCAAAGGTATTAATGAATAGGGAGTCAAACAGATCAACCATGATCTCCTTGAATGATGGAACAGGCTCAAGGGGCTGAATGGCCAACTTTTGTTCCTATGTTCAAATATCCTTAATGTTTTTGTTTACCAAACTTACCAAGTTAGCTAGAGACAGAACAGTAATAAAACAGCTAAACAACAACAAATAGCATTTATATAGCCCGTTTAATGGAGAAGACCATCTCAAGATGCTCTATAAGAGCATTATGAAACAAATCTGGCATCCTCCCACAAAGACATATGAAGTCTGATGGCCAAACATTTGGTAAAGGTTTTCATGGAGGGACAAAGAGCAGAGAGATGTTGGCATATTTTAAGGCAGTTCTGGAACTTAGGCTGACGGCACTCTCACCAACAGCAAAGAAAATCAGGGATACTCCAATCGGAGAAATGCAATCATGAGCCCTAATTTCTAATGGTTATTCTCACGCTCTAAAGCATGGACTCTGATTAGATTTGATTTTCTGGACACCTGTGGCTCTGCTGTGAAGTAGCAGCCACATCTCAGCTTTGTTTCTATGTATACTTCCTAGGAAGTCACCAACTGGAATCAAAAAATAGGAACTAGGGTTGATCTTTCCCCACCTCGGGATAATTTTAGACTACCTCAAAATCCTGACAAGCCCCAGTGAGAAAGACCAACCCAAGACAGTACAGGACTGAGCTTGCAACCTTCAGATTGCCATCTTTATTTGTTGCGTGCATTCCTCAGGTACATTCTCACTTGTTTAAAAAAATGCTTGATGTCGAAAGGGGAAAACTGAGGGCTTCATATTGTGCAAGGGCAAGTCTAATTGGACTAAATGGTTTTTGCAACAGAAGTGATCTTGAAACCAGCAAACTGAGAGGCAGCACAAAAATACTGCAGAGCCAGAAAGCTTTGTTGTGAACAGAAATCTGTGATTGTAGTTCTAAAGGAGCACAAATTCAGGCAAACAAATTAAAACAACAAAAGCTGGTTCGTCTCTCCTTCCCACATTCTTTCTGCGATTGACTGAAATGGGGCTCCTGTTGCCCTGTGATCATTTACCCACAACATATCCAATCACAGAGAGAAGTGACAACGGCTCCAGTTTGTAAAACAAAGAGAGGCACTGATTTCAAACAAACCCTACAGGGCTTAGCCTCACGTCTACTTCGAAATGTTCACAAAAGTAAACTTTTATCAACAACAGCTTTCATTTCAGAATGAATGGAAATTTTTCAAACGGGGGAATAAACATTACTTTTTCATTCTTTTCCTTTTATTTCAAATAACAAGGTCAACGAACCTCACTCAATAGCTTCCTTCCCAACCAGTCTCAGAGTTGTCTCCCTCCTTGACACTCCCCCACTCTCCAATCTGGGAAGCACAGAATCAGACAGATCCAACAGACCAACAATCACTATCACCCTTATCATTGAGTGGTAGTAATCAAGACAGATGAACAGATTTGACATGTTAAGCCAAGCAGACCAACAAGTTTGATCAGAGGATCAAAGGGCAAGATAACATCCACAGGAGAGGAATGGAAAATCACAGCAAGCTTTCATTCCACAAGTTGACAATATAGTCAATCATTTTAATGGGGAAGTCTGAGGATCAGGGAAAGTTCCCAGATCTCATGGCAATCCAGTGATGCCGGCAAGCACTGTGGGTATGTAATGTGAGGGCAGGGCTGAGCTCACGCCATAAAGTCTCACACGTGCCTCAGGGCTGCGAGCCGAGGACCCAGAGGGTGACCAACACATGAAAACGGACAACAGCAAGGAGGAGGAGGAACAGGGAGTAGAGAAGGTTACTCACCAGACATTTGTTATCCTGTCTGTGAACACTGACCCTGCAGTCAGAGATGACGATGTGTGTAATCTCCTTGAAATCACAAAAGTGCGACCATGGCTTCTCAGTGAACTCAACTATTTCAGTGGATTTGCAGCTGCCACTGTCTGCTGGTTTGCTCTTCCAGCCTGTCCTTTTGAGGGGTGCAGGCTATTTAAAATAAAAGACCATCACAATTATTACTATACAATTCTTGAATTGTTTTATCTGAACTTAGACGTTCTCATCAGAAAGGCTGAAATATCAGAGGATCAAAGGACAACATAACATCCACAGGAGAGGGAATAGAAAATCACAGCAATGTCACACCATTCATCCCCAACAGCCCTCATACTCATAAATACACAAGTCAACAAATGAGGTTGGAGGAATCTACCAAGGGCAATGGGGAAACTTCTTATAGGTGCTATGTGAATACAAGATAAAGGCAGGTCTATTCCAATGCTTGGACACCAATGCCCCATTGACCGAGCGTCTATACAGTGCAGGTCGAAGGGACAGACAAGTCATCAGATTTCAGTTTGTCTGGAGTTCACTACAGCAGACACCATAGTTATTCTGTGACCTACAGCTTAGAGGCACATGCTATCAGATTTATTTCATATCAATGACATTGTTGACCTGTCCGTACAGAAGATCTGAAGGACATCATCATTATTTGCAGGGACCCTGGGCGCAGAGACATAGGTTTGGAGGGTGCGGGGAGAAGTGGGGGGAGGGGGGAGGGGGAAAGACGGGAGAAGGGGGGTAAGACGCGAGAGAGGAAAAGGAGGGGGAAGACGGGAGCAGATGGGAGAGGGAGGGAAACAGGACACAGGAGAAGGGGGGCAAAGACAGGAGAGAGAGGGGTAGATGAGACAGAGGACAGAGGGGAAGAGAAAGAGCAGTGCACAGAGAGAGAGAGAGAGAGAGAGAGAGAGAGAGACAGAAGAAAGAGGATGAAGTGGTCAAATACAGTATCCATGATCACCTCCTTCTTAAGTATTCTCCACTGAATTCCCTCTGTCCCAGTCACCAGCACTTCATATTCCTGGGTAGGTAGTGTGGGGCAGATGATATCCTCTGTGGTCTGCAGGTAATTCCGATTGTTTATGTAGGGGGTCCTACTACTTTCTGGAAGCACTTCCAGATATGAAACACGAAAGACCTCGCCTCCAAAGTTGGTGCAAAGGTTCTCCAAGGTAGACAGGTATTTGAATATAATGTCATGCTGGATCACCTTCCCCGAACCAACCACAGGCAGGTGGAAGCTCCTTACAAACTTTCGGAAGCCACGTTTCAGCCGGATCTTGGTCAGGGCATTACACCTCTCTATTTTAGCACGGAATGTCTTTGGGATGCACCCCTTAAAACTGGCAAAGAGAAGGAGAGAGGAATGATGAATGTCAACATCTCATGGGAGATTTAAAATGATGATAAGCAAGTAAAGGCATTACCACCAAATCCTCACAACTACTACAGGTGCTGCATCCTCCAGCTGGCTTTCACAAACTGGCAAGCATGGCAGATGTCTTAAAATTTCTTGTTATTTCTTGCCCCACCTTGCCCCATCTGTGCAGGCAGGGAGCAGAAACAGAAATGAAGAGAGAATGCAAACTCATGAAAAGAACATGCGCAAGCACATTGTAAGCTATTTATTATCCCAGCACATAATATACAAATGTTCAATGTCCGAACTGATTTTCTGATTTCAAGCTCCAAGCTCCTCCTTCTGTGCTCATTCTGTATAGGAACCTTTCACCATCCACTTCAAATCTCCATGGGGAAAAGCTTCCCAACTGTTGTTTCCTTTGCTCTCCGTCCCCCAGCACTGCAACAACATCTCCCCAGAAATGGAAAACATACGACTTCCTCATGTCGATATCTACATCACTTATAAATAACTCAGTCGATTCTCCAGCATCTGGGCTCTTACAAACGCACCCATGGATTTAAGGGAAGCATTCTGCCATTGCGAAGTGACCATGTCATAGATTCTGACAGACTTACACCTGCTGACTCACACACCTTATTTCCTTGGCCACTTCGCTAAGTGAGCGTCCACTCAGGACTGCAATGTATGAAAGATGCAGCACGGCCATTCCCAGGCTCTCGTTTTGGAAGACGTGTAATTCCTGCTCATTCTGCGGTTCTTTGAGAGGAGCGATGCCGTTAACAAAATCGTGTTTACCCTAGAAATACATCAATACATCAAAACATCAGTGATCAACCAACCTCCAATAACACGAGAGAGATTTTATCAATGGATTGCCAATGTTTTTTAAAAAAATTCTTAATCACAGCTCTCAAGTAACTGGAACAATTACGCTGCGAAGTTACAAAGTATTTATGATTTGGAAGGCAGGAAGTTAGAATTTGTTGGCAAAAATGATTGTGG
This sequence comes from Rhincodon typus, assembly GCF_021869965.1. Lineage (NCBI taxonomy): Eukaryota > Metazoa > Chordata > Chondrichthyes > Orectolobiformes > Rhincodontidae > Rhincodon > Rhincodon typus. Next base: position 2,161,832 of record NC_063369.1, read on the forward strand.
GGAAACGCAGTACTGTGGTCTCTTTAAGAGCCTGTGCTTGGAAGTTTACAATTACTGTGCACAGAGAGTGCCAGAATGGAAACATTTTATATTGAACTGCCAAGTGGTATTTTTACCAAGATAAGAAGTTTGAATGTGGCTAATTAATTTAAACCAAGCATCGAGATACAGAAAGCCAATCGAATTTAAATCTGATGGTGTTGACAACATCAAACCAATCCTATTTAAGAAATACTATTATGTCATTATGGGTTTAAAGATGAGGACACTTTTGAAAATTGGCAGAGAGCCAACTGCCATCTGAGGGGAGACCAACCTTCAGCTACAGTGAAAGCAAGTCTGCCATCTGAGACATAAACCTGATTTTCACAAAAAATTGGGCTCTCTAAAGAGCCCCAAAGGTACCACAGCATCTTTAGTTGCAAGTCCTCACAGTGGAAATTACAGATATAACTGCAGAAAGAGAAGATGTTCTTGATAGTTGATCAACGGAGAAGTCGGAACTTTCCAAAAGACACATTCTGAACCTACTTGGAGAGATCAAGTTTTCATTTACTGTTGTCTTATTAATTGGGTTTAGAATTAGACCAGTTAGGAAGGAGTTAGTAGTCTAGGGGGGTGTTGTCTGGCTTGTTAGTAATTCTGTTAATTTGTTCATTGTTAGGATTAAATAAATAAATTGTTTCTTGTTATTTATAAGGTGGAGATCAGGGATTTTCTTTCTTTTAGCCACTCTTCTAATAGATTATGAGGCGAAAGGTGAGCTTCTCTGGGTGTTTTGGGGGTAGTTATTAGAGGGGAACCTCTGATCCCATCATAGCAGTTTGAGGATGGTGTTTTGGCTTAATTATCAGAGAGGTTCAGCCAGAAATTATTTTGAAGCCAACCAACCATAATTTTGTCAGTAGCAGCCAGTTTTAACACAGCAAGATCCCACAAACAATTATGAATGATTGGTTCAGCTATTTTTGGTGATATTTGTTTGAGGGGTAAATTTGGGTTCAATTGGCTGCAGAATCCCCAGCTTTTTGTGAACAGCGTTGAACCACAGCCACATCTCAATCAAAAAGCACTACACCTCTGGCACTGGAGGGTCTGCAATGATACTGTACTCAGTAGAACTGCCTGGGCAAACTGCAAAGCAATCTTGTCAATCCAATCAAAGCATAATGTGTAAGAAACAAGCAGCAGGCCTGGATACTCTCCCACAGCTGGACAGCAGTGGATGGAGGAGTGGGGTGGGGGTGGGGAGGTGGGGGAAATGGAGAAAGAATCTTAAACTTCCGACTTTTTATTTCCCATTTCAGTGCAAGTCCGACATGGCTCATCTTCTGATCACCAGTTCCAACGAAAAGTCTCACTGGACCCAAAAGATCAACTATTTCTCATTCTACCGCTGTTAACAGGCCAGTGCTCTCTAGCACTTTCTGTTTCTATTTCAGATCGTCAGTATTTCATTTTGTTTAATAAAAAGCAAACACTGTTTGGCAAAAAGCAAAGACTGTTTAGCCTAAATGTTTCCCGGTGATTCTCCTTACTGGAAAAGAGCAAATGAGTGCACTGGGTAAGAACAGGAGAACTGGCTGTGATGACTTCCACAGTCAAAGGTCACACAGGGAAAATATGCCTGTGGACTATCCGACTGTAGTGATGAGCCTGACCATCGAAAATACCTGCACATTAAAGGAATAAGACAGGCCAGGAGAGCATAAATGGACAATCAATTGAATTTAAAAGTGGGATAGTTACTGATGTGGGTTGCAGGGAGTTAAGAGAGATTTGGGAAAAGGGCAACAAATCAGGAACAATTTTTATGACAAGCTTCAGTGAGTCACAATGGGGTGATGCAGCGTTAATGGGACAAATAGAATTTACACTTATAGTGACCATTGGCGCAAAGTCCTGGAGGGCCACAGTGCAATCTGTGCCAACCACATGCCTGGCAAGAGTCAGCATTCTTCTGAAAATAAATACTACACCTGCACATGCGTTGGGTTTCAATAAAATGGGTGACTTTTTAAGTAACCATAGCATCAAATCTGATTGTCTTTACTGTACAAGCTCACAGGGAGCATTTTTCTAACTCAAATGCACCACTCTCTGCAAGGCAAGAATTACTTTTATTCAAGTTGTGATATTTTTCAGGGTTGGTTTCTTACCACGCCCTAAATATACATTATATTCAGGTTAAAAAAAGCCTTTCTGGAATAAAACAAAATTACCAAACAGTCAAGAAAAGCTTCCAGAATAAGGTGTGTCTTGTAACCTTCTCAACAATGCACTGCACACACAGAGATAAGACAGGATTGAGGAAGCACAGATGGGAGGAGTTACAGTCTGGGCCAGAGCCAATACGTGGCACAAAGCAAACAATGTGCCACAGGGAAACCCTATCTGCATAGCGCTCCCTCTCCGTGCACCTACACCCAAATCTTGGATTGCAAAGACCTTGATAGAGTCTCTTCCCACCTGTGAGAAGATGTAGTTGAGCGACATGTGGTCAAACAGAGGGCTGCCTTGGTCGAATTTCTCATGGTCATTCCTCTTCGGTGTCCATCGGTATACCCTAGGCTCCTTTTCAGACATACCATGCCAGTTCTTAAAATAAAACCTACAGGCAGAAGGCACAGTGATTAAGAAAGCACGAGATTTACTGCAGCCTTGACAGTGAGTTGATACAGTCTTACTGCCTAGCTCCCTGTGATTAGCTTCAGTCATAGGTGACAGGCAGAGCTCATCAAGAATTAAAGTCAAAAATAGTAAACCATTCAGCAAATCTGTCAGGAAAAGATGGGATACTGTGAGGTTCTGTTTAAATGTCCTGAACACAATTCCTAAATAACCTTCCAGCATTTTATTTATTCATTCACAAGGTGAGGGCAGCACTGGCTGGGTCAGCATTTATTGCCCATCGCTAATTGCCCAGAAAGAAGTCAAGAGTCAACCACATTGCTGTGGGTCTGGATTCACATGTAGGCCAGACCACGTAAGGATGGCAGTTTCCTTCCCTAAAGGACATTGGTGAACCAGACGGGTTTATCCAACAATCAACAATGGATTCATGGTGAACATTAGATTCTTAAACTTCTGATTTTTTTTTTGAATTCAAACTCCACCATCAGCTGTGGCAGGATTTGAATCCAGGTTCCCCGAACATTGCCTGGGTCTCTGGATTAGCAGTCTAGCGGTAATACCACATTGCCAAATGATTTAGATGAGAATATAAAAAGCATGGCTTGTAGGTTTGCGGATGACCCCAACATTGATGCTATAGTGGACAGTGAAGAACGTTATCTAAGATTACAAAGAGGTCTGGATCAATTGGTTCAATGGGGTGAAGAGTGGCAGTTGGAGTTTAATTTGGATAAATGCGAGGTTTTGCATTTTGGTCAAAAAGGGCAGGACTTATACAATTAAAAGTAGGGCCTTGGACAGTGTTGTAGAACAAAGAGACCTAGAGGTTCAGGTACATAACTCTGTGAAGTTTACATCATTTATAGATAGGGTTGTTAAGAAGGTGTTTAGCATGTTTGCCATCATTGCTCACTTTTGCGTATAAGAGTTGGAATGCTACTTTGAGGTTGGTGAGGTCTTTTCTGGAGTACTGTGTCCTGTTCTGATCGCCCTGCTAGAGAAGGATATCATAAGTTAAGAGTGGGTTCAGAAAAGATTTATGAGGATGTTGACAGGAACGGAAGATTTGAGCCAATAACAGCAGACTGGATAGGCTGGGACTTTTTTTCCACTGGAGCATAGGAGGTTGAGGGGTGACCTTAGAGGTTTATAAAATCACGAGGGGTATAGACACTGTGAATGGCAGATGTCTTTTCCCTAGGGTATGGGATTTCAAGACTAGGGGATGTATTTTTAAGGTGAGAGGAGAAAGAATTAAAAAAGATATGAGGGGATTTTTTTTTTAAAACAGAGACTGGTTTGTGTGTGGCATGACCTTCCTGAGGAAGTAGTGGATGCAGGTACAGTTACAATGTTTAAAAGACATTTGGATAAGTGCATGAATGAGAAATGTTTGGAGGGGTACAGGGCAAGCGCAGGCAGATGGCACTCGTTTACTCTGGGATTATGGTTGACGTGGACTGGTTGGACCAGAGAGTCTGTTTCCATGATGTATGACTCTCTTACTAGGTCATCATTTCCCCTTAAGAGATGATTCTTTATCATGTCTTGGTCAGGAGGGTATTACAGGGTGTATTCCCCCATTAACTTAAAGTTGTTCCACTCCCCATGAAATCCAGGGGTGAGATTTTGACAAAAATGCAGCTGGTTTTGAAATCACAGTGCTGAGTCTCAACAGTGGATTCCAAGCTTTCAGAAAGCCCTTATTTTATTTCCACCAGGATGTAGCAATGAGCTGCACTGATGGTGAATATGTGAGCTGTCCACATACCTCATACGATAGTGCAGAGTCAAACACAGGTCCTTGTCAATCTTGAAGATATGATTCGGAGGAAACCAAAGATTTTCTTTTAAGTCACAAAGTGCATACAAGTTGTGGCACAGCGGGGAAATGGCTTGGGGGAAAAAAAGCACAAATTAAACTACGAGGTTCATGCTTTCAGTTTCTCTCAGGGTAATCAGTATTACTGTGGAGTTGAAGTAGCAGCACACCTGATTCTCAGGAAGGGTCACTGGACCCAAAACATTATCTGATTTTTTTCTTCACAGATGCTGCCAGACCTGCTGAGCTTTTCCAGCAGCTTCTGTTTTTGCACCTGGTACAGAATTTACTTTTTGTAGCAGGGTTAATCCATGCAACGCCATGGGACTGAGGGTCAGTGACCAGCTCCTAAATAGAACTGGGAGCACTGGGCAGACCGATGGGCTCTGCTGCTGGTGAGGAATAGATATTGCTCTGATTTTTTTCGTCCCTTTGCTATGTTGGATGTTCTCTTCATCTTTTGATATTCCAGCCTTCCTGACGAGACAATTCCACTGGCCCCAGCTGCTTAGCTGCTCCCAGGCGTGCGAGAGCCTGCTCTCTTAGTACTGATGGGTAAGTATGGCAGTGTAGCACTATCCTGTTCTCAACCACTGTCCACACACATGCATTTCACAGGAGGGACCAGAAACTGCAACTGTGCAGTTTCCATTCACTATTGTCTAACCCGCAAGGAAGCGATCCAGTGAGCCTGCCAATTCTGCCTGCACAGGTGCCAAGGTATGTACCATTGCAGGGGTTCCATGGTGAACACATTGACATTCTACCTGATCAAACTCCAGCAGCACCCTCCCCACACAGATGTGGGAATGCCTCATCTCTGGCCTTCGACTTTCCACGGCAGGGGTAGACACCCTATTGCTGCCCCAACTATCATTAGCCAGCCCAGGACTTCCTGTTCTGAACGTACACTCTAGGGGTGCACTCATATCCCATTGTACTGAAACAAACAACCTGAACTCCAGCTCGGTAAAGATAAAAACTATAGATATGCCAACAACATTGATGAGAGAATTCAAATCTTCCTTACAGCATTTCTGTGCAGCCAGAACACATATGTCTTCTGCAACCATCTCCCCCTCGGTAAAAACAAGGTCCTGTGGGCCTTCGCTTGACCAGTACAGGTGCACCCTCAAGCCTGGCGCTGAAGAGTGGCATCCATCCAGCTTGGTGTCAGAGTTCGTCACGGTGCAGGGGCACAGCGCCATGTTTCTGATTCAAAATGTAGTCTGGAACAGAAAGGGACCACACCAGAGTTAACAACATCACCACAGACAGGATTTTCCAGATAATTAATTGACAGCTCTGGCTCAGTGCGTCACATGGACACTGCTTTGCAGAGATTCTGAATTCAATTTTTACCCAAGCACTTGAGCGTGTGATGGACAAATGGTTCAGGGCAGACAAATATACTGCCAGCGGGGGATTGCAAGGGAATGCTGTCATATCATGTGGAAGGAGGAGAGGAGGTGGTGGAGGAGGGAGGAGAGAAGGGGAGGGGAGAGAGAAAGGGAAGGAGGGAGCTGACAGAATGGGAGGGAAAGAGGATGGAGGGTGGCAGGGAGGATGGAGGGAGGAGGCAGCCTGAAGAAGTGCCACGCTGACAGCAGGTGGGTGGGTGGAGATCCCGGACGAGGTGCTGCACTGCCTGAAGGGGCAAGTTTGAGGGTGCCCAGCACTGGAGCACTTTGGGATCAGCACTGTCATTGGTTTTGAAGGATCAGGGGATTCACCAGTTCATTAAATGGTGCAGGTCACCATAGAGTCCAATACCACTATTTGTGGACCAATAACTTGCATCAAACAGTGTTTATTTAACATCAATGACTCAATACACTACAGTAAACAAAACCAGTTTGAACTCTGTCTCTATAAACTACAGCAAACACAACACAAAACGGAAAGTCTCTTAATTAAAGCAGGATTGTGCACCTGGCAAAATGCAGTGAATGGGAGCAATTACAATTGAGGAGCATGAAATTGCTCCATTGCAGAATGCATAACTCCCAGGGAAAAGTCAATCATTTCCCACATTCCACCCAGCTCCACGTGCAACCTTACAGAAATCCAAAGCTTTGTTTTCCTTCCAGAAGCGTTCCAGATATTCATTTTGCCTGCAAAAGCAGAGTTCCTGTTCACATACAACAATGACAAACCAAACAGAACAATGGGAGGTATTGACTGTCCCAGGCACGATATAAAGGCAAGTTATTTCTGCTTCAATATTTGTTCATTCACTCTGTAGTTGAGCCTTCAGTCAACAGGACTCTCTGGAATTCCTCGTCAGTTTTCTCTCCTTTTAAACCCTACGCAAAAAAGATCATTTCTCTGATCATCCCTACCCTGAACAATGTGGCTCAGCATCTGCTTCTCATCAACCCCTGGAAAGCACTGCTGATTGATTTCCACACAAAGGTGTTGTATCACTGAGTTTCGTCAAGATTCCGAGATTTTTTGACATGAGATGAAAACCAGCAGCTGTAATGGCTTTTGTAAATGTCAAAGTGGGCAGTACGTCAACTGAACATATAAATAACACAATAGAAGGTAACTAACTGCAATGAAAACTAGCCATTATCCAGCAAATTCTCACTAATCAGTGGTTTTGAAGAAAACTAATGAGGGAAACGGCGCATGTGGAAGGCAAGACTTGTGCATCCAAATGAGCTTAAAAAGTGAAAAACATCCAAAGCAGTGACCAACAATCTGTCACACCCAAAATCTCAAAATGATAGCTGAGCACAGGAGGGGTCGCACACACTTTCCAGAGCTTGAATTCTCAAAATTCACAAAGTAAATGGAGCCTTGTCTACAAAGGGAAAAGACCCGTTGATGCTGCAAAATTAAAATAACAACAAAAAATGCTGGACAGAGTCTGGCAGCCTTTGTGGAAGGAGAAGCAAATGTAACAGAGTTACATATGACTTCCCTTGGGAATTGGATTAAAGTCAGGAATGACTGATAAAAGGATGCCTCAACCTGTAAGATGAGCTCTGCCTCTCTCCAAAGATGCTGCCTGACCTGCTTTGCATTTCCAGCACTGACTTTCAAAGCCTTGTATGATCTGTCGGCCATCCTTGGTCCTGTGCACAAGGTAAAGCAGCACTTTTATGCCAATACAACAAGTAAAAATGTTTTTGCTTTATCACACCACACTGTTACTTGTTACAATTGCTTCAAGTATTGGACAGCACAGCTATACAAAGATTTGCATTAATATAGTGCCTAGAACAGCAAATGCCCCAAATTTCGACACAGGAGTAATATCAAACAACTTTAGACACTGACAGCGATTTTAGGGCAGCTGAACAAAAGAGGTAGATTTTGAACAGGGTTCTGGAAATAGACAGAGGTAGAGAAAGCTGAGATTTAGGGAGGCAATTACTGCAATAAAGGCCTCGCCAGCTGAAATCACAGTTGTGGAGTAATTAACATCAGGCACATGCAAGATGCAGAATCAGAGGAGCATCAGACTTCCAAGTGTTATACGGCTGGAGGTGGAGAGAGAGATTCAAAGGAGAGATGACTTGGAGGGCCTTAAAAACCAGCATAAGAATTTTATAATGAGGCATGAGCAGCCAAATGCCTGTATCAAATGCTATTACTTCAAATTCTAAGGTATCTTAACATCAAGGTAACTTGTAAACATGGAAGAGGAAGTCTCCATTTTGGGACAGGAAGGAATAGAGTGGAAGGGGAAGTGATGAACCCACAGAACTTCAGATTTTAGCTGCACTTGAATTTAGGTCCATACAAGTTCTCCTTCACCAAGCTCCCACAGTCAGTTCCCCTGACAAACTCACTTCCCCACCCCCACCTAAAATCGAACTTTCCTTCCTTCTTCCTTCACTCCTCTCCTCCTGGAACACACTGGCACAGGAGCCAAGCCTTCAGCCTTGACACTGCAGCAGCTTCACACGAGGGCTCTCTGTCCGTGGTTCCCAGTCCTGCTGTAACAGTACATCCAACAAGAGCAGCAGGAATGCTTCCTTTCTGTTAATTAGTAACAGGGCTATAGAGGTCCATTTTAACACCCGATGTCCTGACAAAAGTCAGTGGCCTCACCACAGATACTGGACTGATGCAGGTAAAAGCCTTTATCTTTTTGGCTCAGTTTTGACAAAATACATTTGCTCATAGAGGATGTAGATGAATCAGTACAATTCAACCCAAAATGCTAAAGCAATAATCGGGAATCATTCGTCTTGTCGGAATAATGTGCTCACTGCGAAATTCATACCTGCAAAAAAACGGAGTTCCCGAGCATTCCTTCTGCATTTAGGAGAAAGATGACGTTATCAACAGTTACTACAGGGATTGAAATAAAGTTCAGCAAATTCCTCAAAATTACTCCACAGTTTCTTTATCTACAAAACCAAAGCAACATGAACATCCTCAGTGCTGTAAAGCAAGTGCAAACATGGGTAGTCTATGCATGCTAGCATGTGAATGCTCTGGTCAGTAACAATATTCTATTCGCCAGCTAAAACTAATGACACTGTTTCATCAGCTCTCTGAAGTAATATGATCAAAAATCAGCACATACTGAGAGTCATCAGAAGCAGATATCCATTGAGGGGATACAAACTGGGATACTGCTCGGGAGTATGGCCTCTCAGTGGAAAACAGCAGTAGCAGCCAGATCAGTGGCACTATGACTGGCTCTGTTGTACATCAGGGAGAGTTAAAGTGTAGGTGAGCAGCAATAATAGGGTCAGTGCACAGAGAGGCATAACATGCACAGAGAGGCAAGTTGTCCAGGTGGATTTTGTTGACAAGTCAGGCACATGGAACTTGGAAAGTAAGTAGCTGGATTGAAGAAGTTAGGAAGAAAGAATAGGAAAAATATTCTGATAGGGGGAAATGAACCAAGTCGAGAGAGATTTGCACCAAGCATAAACATCAGCACTACCCTGTTTCTGTCCAATAAATATGACATACTGCACCCTCTTGGGTATCCATGCTTCTTTAGGCCCACCATAAGCAGGCGGGATCTGAACATAGACCTCTGGCTCAGAGGCAAGAACACTAACACTGTACCACAAAAACTCTTAAAGAGGTTTGCTAGCCAACAGCAGAATTCCTTGTCTGAAAATCTGGTTTTACTTTATCCTCAATATCCTGATGGGCTGAGCCACCCACAAGTTGTAGACATTTTTAAATCAACCCATTCGGAGATGTTACGTCCACACCTCCGGACAGGTGAGTCTTGAACCCAGAAACTTACCTGGCTCAGACTAGGGGACACCACCACTGCACTACAGGAGCCCTTTACCTTGGGTAGGACACTTTATAAAGTCATAAACCAACCAACTCATCACTCTCCCTTGTGGATGATGCTAGGATTCAAACTCAGGTCCCAAGAAGATTACCCAAGTGACTGGATTGATAGACTCGCGATAATAAGACCAGGCCATGATCTCCCAAAAATGGCTACTCACCACTGGTGCATTTTGGTTTTAGTTCAGCAGCTTATCTTCAATAGACAGCACCCAAGGCCGGAACTGAACTCACCAGGGACGTGCCACTGTCAAACCTGTAGTGTCACAAACACAGCATTTTCACCACAATGCCATCACCTCTGGTTACCTTGGGTAATACTGTTAGAAACACAATGAAGAGCAGGAGTTTTTGCTTTTATGGCAATTATAGCCCTCTTATGATGCGGTGGTAGCATCCGTACCTCTGAGCCAGGAGGCCAGGGTTCATGACCCATCCTCTCCAGAAGCGTGTAATAACATCTCTAAAGAGGCTGATTCAAAAATTAAGTGAAATATACTTTTTTAAATTGAAGAAATTAAATAGAACCACCGGTCCATCCTGGATGTTTCCTTCATTTCCTAGTCTCTGATTTTCTCAGGATTTAACATAAGTGACAATTACCTCGAAATACGTTTAATTTGAAACATGACTGATGTGATTGCGATCACCATGCTCAATCCTGTCCTAGCTTCCCTTCCACAATAATATTTCCACCCAGTAAGCTTTGACCATTTCCATTACCTGCTTCTGCATTTTTCTGATCTCTATTGGAATACGGTACTGCAAATCAAGATGCCAACCTGATCTGCTGACTTTGACTTTGAAGTTAATTCTCTGAACAACAATGCGAAACTACTCCAAAACTGACAATCACCTTCTCTCAATGGGCTTACATTTACAAAAAGTTACCTCTGTGACCCTTGTTAAAACCACAAATGTTAAGCTAAAGGTGAAATTACAGTGACATTTAAGCTGTATACGCACGTTTAGTCCGCCTTTTTCAATCCTCAATCAGCCAGAGCTACAGAAACCAAACCGAACAGCAGCATCCGAGTTGCAGAATGTCACATTGCAGTCACTGGACAAGTAAATGCTGCTTCGAATAAACTCATTGGCTGGGTGCTGCTCCTGCCTTGGAGCAAGAAAGGTGGAAAATGTGATGCTAAAGTAGATCTTTACTTGTGGCATCACAAAAGCCTGCTCCACTATTTATATATCAATATTACTTGTTGTCTTTTAGCACATCCTAATATTCCCTTTTTTAAAATCTAGAGTTAGTTTCCTGTTGAAGGGACAGCAGCTTTGTAAATAATTTGTTTTCTAAACTCTAATATGGCATCAGTCAGGCATTTATGCATCACACCAATATGTCACACATTCAGAATGATGCATGACCTTTGGTGCCTCTCTTGATTCTCAGAGCAAACACACCCAAAAGCAGCAGTGCTACTTTTTTAGCAAGATGGTACCATTCTTCAGTGAGACATGAATGACTCATTGGTTTTTGGTTAAAGTCCCACTTCAAAGACCTGAGCACATAATTTCAGCAGACATCCAAGCACTGCGCCGAGTTCTGTAAAATTGGAAGTGACGCCTTTCAGATGATATGTGAACTCAAGGCTCCTCTTTGTCCTTCCAGCTGGGCACCAGAGACCATGGCCCTATTAAGAACAACTACATCATACAGTCAACACCAGCCCTCCTACCAACGTCACCAAACATCATCAACTTGTCATTATCGCCTTGATGTTTCAGAGATCTTACTGCACGCAAACTGGTGGATGGGTTTCTCTACATTACAGACAAGATTACTTCAGAACCCCTTTATTAGCTGCAAAACACTTTGGGCCATCTAGGGATTAGAGAAATGTCATGAATTGTTTTACCCTGATGTATTCAGACAATTGGCAACTCCCAGAGTTCAGTTGCTCTCATTTTGCTATTTTGAGCGTAACAGGACTCCATTTGCTTCCATGCAGCACACAGTTCAACATGATGGTACAGATTAGAATTGAAATATCGATTCAATGTCATTTGAAACTAATGGACAATGGTTAAATTTGCCCTTATTTGAGATGATTATTGCTGAACAATTAACTAGTAAATCGCATTCTTGTCACATATCAGCCAAAGCCTAGACTTGCTCAATCTTTTTGCAGTTAGGCACACAGATTGTTTCAGTATCTGCGGAGTGGTCCTGAACATTGTGCAGTAAGCAGCAAACATCCCCACATCTGACCTTATAATGGAGGGATGGTCATGGATGAAGCAAAATCATGCTTGTTGGGCCTCAGACACAATCCTGAGGAATTCCTGCAGTGATGTACTGGGACTGAGACAATTGACGTGTCTTTCAGTATATTGTGATAGACCATTTTAAATATGAACATAACCTTGTTCAAATGTCATCATTTGGATTTTAATACCTGAAGCTTTCATGAACTGAAAACAGCTTTGAAAAGAACTCTGCTGATCTAAAATGGCTGGTCAACTGAAGCCCAGGCAACTCACATAGAATGCATGAAACTGGCTGTCTCAGAATTACCATCTTTAAACAAACTCAGGAAGCTATCAAGAAATCTGCATCGTGTTTTCCTCACATTTGCATGATTACTTCGCTATTAGAGATAACCAATAACCTGCAGAGCATTCAGTTTATAAAGACAATGGAGCTAGACTTGAAATTTACAAATGAACCGTATTTCAGCAGTATGCTTTGAGCAATAAAGCACGAGAAAAGCAATATTGACAATAACAGTAAGGATACTGGAATCTTTTCTCTCTGTCAGTCCCTCTCAATCTCAGAAACTAGCAATAAAAAGCAACTTGAACAATAACAATTCACTGATAATTGGAGAACACTTGTGGCCTTGAGTAATAAAGAAACAAGGTAGCAACTGAACACTGACTCAGGTCGTTTCATTCATGCAACCAAGGGACTCCCAAGATCTGTCACTGTATTTGCCTTCCTGTCTGTTCTTGACACCCTTACCCTACCTTCTTTAAGCACTCATTCCCTGTCGGTGTGTGTATGTGTGTGTTTAATGTTGTGTTCTACTATTTTTGGGAGGCTGTAGGTAATAAAACTCTACTCTCCATCACTAAAAAAACACCTTTGAATCGGCTGTCCTTCATTTTTGATCCGATTGTCCTGGCTAAATTCAAGTATGATAGCTTCATGCCAAAAACAGAAACAGATTTGTTGCAACTGACTGAGGGGTTAAATAAAAAGCGGTAACTCCTCCTCACTTTGTTGAAATAAATTCTACATTTCCCTACCAAAATTTTCACTTCTCTTGCAGGTGTTAGTCCCTGACTTGATGGTCATCTGTAGTACAGCATTCCCTGTTGGAACAGCCCTCTCCTCATACAGGTTCGCATTGCAACTCTTCTGGTGATAATCCTCAATCTATAACCCATGGCACCGATTCACCAACCAGTGTCAACAACCTTATCCTATTTATTCCTTGATCCAAGGTGACAAAAGTTGAAAAGCTCTCACGTCTTCTATCCTTTTGGCAAAGTTTTCTCCCTAAAAACTTTGCTGTTTTTCAAATAGTAGTGGGGAACAAGGAAATGACTGAGGAACTGAATAATTACTTCGCGTCAGTCTTCACGGTCAAAGACACAAGTAAAATCCCAAAAATTCAAGAGAGTCAGGGGGCAGAGCTGAGTATGGTGGCCATCACCAAGGAAAAGGTGCTAGAAGAACTGATTGGCCTGAGGGTGGATAAATCACCTGGACTAGATGGACTACACCCCAGATTTCTAAAGGAGATAGCTGAAGAGATAGTGGAAGTGTTAGTGGTGATCTTTCAGGAATCACTAGAGTCAGGGAGGGTTCCAGAGGACTGGAAAATAATTAACATAACACCCCTGTTTAAAAATGGAGTAAGGCAAAAAGATGGAAAATTACAGGCCGATTAGCCCAACCTCGGTCGTGGGTAAGATTTTTGGAGTCCATTGTAAAGGATGAGATTTCCGAATATTTGGAAATGTATAGTAAAATACGGCAAAGTCGGCATGGTTTCATCAAGGGGAGGTCATGCCTGACAAATCTGCTGGAATTCTTTGAGGAAGTAACGAGCAGGGTGGACCAAGGAGAGCCAATGGATGTTATCTACCTGGACTTCAAGAAGGCCTTTGATAAGGTGCCACACAGGAGGCTGTTGAGTAAAGTAAGGGCCCATGGTATTACAGGCAAGGTGCTAGCATGGATAGAAGATTGGCTGTCTGGCAGAAAGCAGAGAGTGGGGATAAAAGGGTCTTTCTCAGGATGGCAGTCGGTGACAAGTGGTGTTCTGCAAGGGTCAGTGTTGGGACCACAACTTTTCACTTTGTACATTAATGATCTCGATGAAGGAACTGTGGGCATTCTGGCTAAGTTTGCAGACGATACAAAGATAGGTGGAGGGGCAGGTAGTATTGAGGAGGTGGCGAGGCTTCAGAAGGATTTGGACAGGTTAGGAGAGTGGGCAAAGAAGTGGCCGATGGAGTACAACGTGGGAAAGTGTGAGGTCATGCACTTTGGTAAGAAGAATAAAAGCATGGGCTTTTTTCTAAATGGGGAGAAAATTCAGAAGTCTGAAGTGCAAAGAGACTTGGGAGTTCTAGTCCAGGATTCTCTCAAGGTAAACTTGCAGGTTGAGTCAGTAGTCAGGAAGGCAAACGCAATGTTGGCATTTATTTTGAGAAGACTTGAATATAAAAGCAGGAATGTACTACTGAGACTTTATAAGGCTCTGGTCAGGCCACATTTGGAGTATTGTGTGCAGGTGTGGGCCCCATATCTCAGGAAGGATGTACTGGCCCTGGAGCGGGTTCAGAGGAGGTTCACGAGAATGGTCCCAGGAATGGAAAGCTTAACATATGAGGAACTTTTGAGGAATCTGGGACTATATTCATTGGAGTTTAGAAGGATGAGCGGGGATCTAATTGAAACTTTCAGAACACTGAATCCCTGGACAAAATGGATGTTGGGAAGATGCTTCCATTGATAGGAGAGTCTAGGACCCAAGGGCACAGCCTTAGAGTAAAGGGAAGACTCTTTAGAACGGAGATAAGGAGAAACTTCTTCAGCCAGAGAGTGGTAAATCTATGGAATTCACTGCCACAGAAGGCTGTGGAAGCCAGGTCATTGAGTACATTTAAGACTGAGATAGATAGATTGATTATCAAGGGTTACGGGGAGAAAGCAGGAGAATGGGGTTGAGGAACTTATCAACCATGGTTGAATGGCGGAGCAGACTTGATTGGCCGAATGGCCTAATTTCTGCTCCTATGTCTTACGGAATTCTTCTTTAACAACGTTCCATCGAGTAAATGTCCAGGTTTTTCAGCACTTTCTTCCTGACATTAAGGCTCTGTGGTTCTGAAATCATTCCCATGTATGCTTAAGAGCTAAGTCGTGTGTGATACTAATGTCATATCTTGTAAGGCAGAAAGTTGGCAATGGAAGTGCAGTCTAGAGAATCTAAGATGATCGCTATTCTCTAGTCCTGCAGGCAAGTAGTTTGTCTTAAATTCTACACTGAGGATATACCGAAGATGGATCAGAAGCATGAGACATTATGTCCAGAGGAATAAAAGACTGCAGCAGCACTGATAAAATCAGACAAGACTGCAACAGACAAAGGAATAAATTTATAAAAAGGAACTAATCGTAGTTGTTTTAAAATTAACGAGGGAAGATGACAAAGTCAATTCAAAACAAAACATAAGCTTATAAGCTTACCTGCTGTCCTGTCTACCTCACTGCAAAATCAGTTTAAGTCTCTACAAAAAGCCAAACAAACGGTAAATCTATTTCACAAACTGACTGCTTCCAATCTTTCAATCACTTTAGTTTGCTCGTATCACTGAGCTCAGCAACCACTGAAACTGGAATGGTTCTGCTTGGAGACACATGTTCACTTCATTCCTTCTACAATTCTCCCGCTTCCCCTCTCAGTTCATTGCTCAGCTGATCTCAGCTGCCTTGTTAGTTCCACAACACATTTAGCAGGAAAAGAAATGAGAAACTGAAGCATTGGGATTTTTTAAAGCAATATTTCAATGACTGGGGCTAAAGCATTTGTTAAGGGACTGTAGAGGGAGTATTGTTTTGTACCAATTCTCTACCCAGTTTGGGAAGGACTATTTGATGCTACTGTTGACAGTCCATTAAAAGGAACAATATTTACATGATTCAAGGAAAGTTGGGGAGTACAATTATAAAGTCTCTCTGAGCTACCAATCTTGATCCATCGCTTGGGTTTTCATTAAGCCATGCTGTGCAAATTTGAGCAGATTAACTCTTAAGAAAACATTCATGGTGCTGACACCATTACAAACAGCTCCACTCATATATTCAGTGCTTTCTCTGTATCCTTTCCTGAAAGCATCAGCTCAAAGACAATAGTTTCAGAGATAGTAGGAACTGCAGATGCTGGAGAATCTGAGATAACAAGGTGTAGAGCTGGATGAACACAGCAGGCCAAGCAGCATCAGAGGAGCAGGAAGGCTGACGTTTCAGGCCTAGACCCTTCTTCAGAAAAG
>NC_063369.1:2178486-2211111 GCF_021869965.1 Rhincodon typus
CATTTCTGAAGAAGGGTCTAGGCCCGAAACGTCAGCCTTCCTGCTCCTCTGATGCTGCTTGGCCTGCTGTGTTCATCCAGCTCTACACCTTGTTAGCTCAAAGACAATAGTTGCTCTCAACTAACACACCAAGACAGTGAGTGGCTGTTGGCTATTGGTTCACAGTTACGTAGCAGTACTACATTACTCCATTGTGCAGACACTTTCCAGTGAGAATTACCAGACTATTGTCACAATGAGACACCATCACTGATTTGACTTCTCCTCCTATCTAATTGTGGTGCTCCAACTGAGTTCAGCTCATCCTCAGAAAGATAGCTCAAGACGACAATAAGGATTGCGGATGCTGGAAGCTAGAGTCAAAGAACGTGGAGCTGGAAAAGCACAACAGGTCAGACAGCATCCGAGGAGCAGGAAAGTCCTGAAGAAGGCTTCTGACCTGAAATGTTTATTTTCCTGCTCCTTGGATGCTGTCTGAGCTGCTGTGCTTTTCCAGCTCCACAGTTTTTGACTGAAGGTTGCTCATGAGGGGAGGACTGTCTTGATTCTGTGACCGTGGCCATGCAGCAGCTTCTCTCGATGATGCCTTGCTGTCATGGATATATAAGTTTCTTTCCTGTCTGACTGGAGCCACAGCACCTCGAGCCAGAGATAATTTTCCTGAACCCCCAGCTTTCACATGTGTCACTGACAACTCGACCTCCCCAACACCAATCTTCATCTCACAACTGCTTCTGTGCTGCTAAATACCGTGTCCACACCCAGTCATGAATAATTCTCAAACTTGCTCTAGCCAAACATTGGGAGAAACATCATTATTGTCTTCAGATGCTGCTGTAACCTTCTTTGCCAGTCAAGTCATTCCCACACCCAGCCAAGTCTTTCAGTTCTGCCTAAGACTGCTCATCTCTGTTCTTCCACCTTGAAGAATCTCAGCCATATTTCTTGCTATCGGCTAGATTCTTCTAATGCTGTTCCTGACAACCTTGTGATTCTCTATTCACCATAATCTCCATCTTAGCCCAAACTGTAGATGATGGGCAGCACAAAGTTCAGCTCCTTCTTTACTCTTGTCCCATTGAGCCCAACACGCTCCTCACTGCCTCAACTTTACAATTCTACCCTCATCTTAAAAGTCCCTAAATAACTTCACCATTTCATTTTTGCAACACCTGGAAGCCCGACAGACCTCCTCAAGATGCTTCACTCCTCTACCTCTGGCCACTAATAAATCTTCCTCCCACGTCTTCAGTCACTTTGTCTCCAGTCTTGAGGATGGCTTCTCTAAACTGCTCATTAACAATTATTTTTTAGTGACCACCTCCAACTCAGTTGGAGTACCTTGGAACATTTTGCAATATTAACAACGCTCCATGAGATATGTTAGTTTCTGGGAATTTCTGTAATCCAGTTTGAGAACAGGGTTACCTGTGATGGTCAGATAGGTACAATCCCCATGACTATATGCTGGCCCTTAAAGATGAAAAATCAAAATTACCTGGAGAATCTTCCTCAGGAACCCTTCACTGTCAAAGGTTATGGCAGTCGTGTGGACTAAAACTGTCAAATGAGCCTTCAACACTGGCCACTCAGTGCCCAATTTCCCTTCCAGCCATTATCTCTAGGCACCATGCCCTGAAATGTGCACTCTGGCTTGAGCACCGCATAAGCCACCAGTTTTGCTGCTCAGAGGTTTTTGTTTATTGTGAAAACATCAAAGTCAAAAGTCAAAATAGAGAAGTTGTGGGGAAGCACTCAGTACCACTGAGATGGAAAGATCAGCAGCGTCATCAGCGTGTGCAGAGCAGTCAGCAAAGGCTTAAGGCAGTGTGGAGGCAATCTCTGTGGGTGAGCTATGAAATGTGACTAACATAGCCTTTTTTGGTCCTGCTCTCTAAAGTCTACTGCACTAACCTAACTTCTGAACAAACCACATCGAGCATGCAAGTCTGTTTAACACTGCAAATGCCAATGAGGCAGGCTGCTATCATGTTTGAAAAACTTTACCGTGAGGTAATGTTAATACGTCTTTAAAAGGATTTCACTGGTTTTGAAAACATTTAAAAATCATACTGAATGAATCATGAAGCAATAACATCATGTTTTACATTTCACAAGGTGGTGGTGGGGTGTTGGTGGGAATTGCCAGGGGTCCTCCAGTGATTCACCCGGTGTCATCCGTTCACTGTTGACAAGCTCTCTTACCTTTCAAGGTCATTGCCATGTCATTACACGCACACTGTCCAACAGATCACCATCAGGCCTGATTCTATTCCTCCTCCAAAACAAAACTCTACTCCAAAACCTTAGATTCCTCCTCCTGCAGGGATGTTGATGACAATCACAGAAATTCTCTCAAGAGACCAAAGCAGGCCACAACATACAGGAGCAGAATTAGGCCATTCAGCCCATTGAGTCCACTCCCCCATTCAGTCATGGCTGATATGTTTCTCAACCCCACACTCCGGTCTTTTCCCCTTAACTTTTGACCCCTTTTCTAATCAAGGATCTCTCTCTCCCCGTCTTAAATACACTCAATCAGTTGGCCTTCACATATGTATGCGGCAGAGTTCCACATCTCAGTTTTAAAGGCTCATCTCTTCACTGAGGCTGCGCCCTCAAGTCCTAGTCTCTCCCACTGGTGGAAACATCTACTCCACGCCCACTCTATCCAGACCTCTCAGCATTCTAGAAGTTTCAATCAGATCCCCCCCAACCCCATCTTTGTCAACTCTGTCGAGCACAGACCCAGAGTCTTCAACTATTCCTCAAACTCTTCAGTGCCAGGATCATTCTTGTGAACGTGCTCTGGACCCTCCAAAGCCAGCACATCCATTCACAGATATCAGGCCCAAAGCTTTTCACAATATTCCAAATACCACCTGACCAGGGCCTTATACAGCCTCAGCAGTACATTCCTGCTCTTGTATTCTTGCTCTCTTGAAATGAATACTAACGTTACATTTAGAGTCATAGAGTCATTGAGTCATACAACACAGAAACAGATCCTTCAGTCCAATCAGACCACGCAGACCATAATTCCAAACTAAACTAATCCCACCTGCCTGCACTTGGCCCATATCCCTCCAAACTTTTCTTATTCGTGTACTTATCCAAATTACTTTTAAACGTTATAACCATACCTGCGTCAACCACATCCTCTGGAAGTTCGTTCTACACATGAACCATTCTCTGTAAAAAAAAGTTGCCACTCATGTCCTTTTTAAATCTTTCTCCTATCACCCTAAAAATATGGCCCCTAGTTTTGAAATCCCGTCTCTAGGGACAAGACACCTGCCATTTACCTTATTTATAGCCCTCACGATTTTATCAACTTTTATAAGGTCACCGCTCAACCTCCTACGCTTAAGTAAAAGAAGTCCCAGTCTATCCAGCCTCCCCTCATAACTCAAACCCTCCACTCCCCAACAACATCCTGGTAAATCTTTTCTAAACCCTCTCCAGTTCAATAATATCTTTCCGATAAAGGGCGACCGGAACTGGACACAGCACTCCAGAAGAAACCTCAATACCATCCTTACAACCTCAACATAATGTCCCAACTCCTAAACTCAAAGGTCTGAGCAATGAAGGCAAGCATGCTAAATGCGTTCTTAACCATTGTATCTATATGTGACGCAGACTTTAAAAAGCTATGTACCTGAACCCTTAGGTCTCTCTGTTCTAGAATGCTATCCAAGGCCCTACTTTTAACTGTACAAGTCCCGCCCTTGTTTTTTTGACCAAAATGTAATACGTCGCATTTATCCAAATTAAACTCCATCTGCCACTCTTCAGCCCATTGAACCAATTGACCAAGATAGTTTCGTAATCTTAGATAACCTTCTTCACTATCCAGTACACCACCAATTTTAGTATCTTTTGCAAATTTCCTAACTTCTATATTCTCATCTAAATCATTTATATGAATGATAAAGCAAAGGAGATCCAGCGCTGATCCCTGTGGAACACCGTTCTAACTGCAAACAAACTGTATGTTAACCAATGGAGTCCTCGTGCATGATTCTTGAGTGCCTTTGTGCTTCAGATTTCTGAAGCCTTTCCCCATCTAGAAAATAGTCGATGCCCCTATTATTCCAATCAAAATGCATAACCTCACACTTTCCCATTGTATTCTATCTGCCAATTCTTTGCCCACTCTCCCCGCCTGTCTGAGTCCTTCTACAGCCCCCCCACCTTCTCAACACTACCTGTCCCTCCACCTAGCTTTGTGTCATGTGTAAACTTAGCAACAATGCCCTCAGTTCCTTCATCCAGATGGTTATATATTATATGAATAGTTGTGGTCCCAACACTGAGCCCTGCGGAACTCCACTCATCACTGGCCATCCTGATAAAGACCCATTTTTCCCCACACTCTGCTTGAGAGCCAATCCTTTATCCATGCCAGAATCTTGCCCCAAAACCATGGGCTCTTACTGAAAAGCCTCCTCTGCAGCACCTTGTCAAAGGCTTCTGGAAATCCCAACAAATCACATCCACTGGTTCTCCTTTGTCTAAGTTGCTCATTACCTCCTCACACAATTGTAATAGATTTTTTAGGCCATGCTCAATCAGCCCTATTTTACCATGTGAAATAATTCCAGAGGTAGTGTCCCGTCACCAAGTCACTTTCTATTTACACATGAAGGGTCCTTGATTTTATACTTCTTGAGAGCCAGCTACACGAGTGGCAGCATCTCTGACACTCCCCTTTTTATCTGTCAGCCAGGACTCCCTGATTGGACCAGATTAACAGCTCCAACCAGGGAACTCATTCCATGGGAGCCACCTGGCTGACCTCGTTATAAAAACAACACCATGTACTTCCAAGTACTCTACAGTCTCATCCTTAATAATCCTTACCAACAACCAAGGTCAGGATAACCAGCCTTCTGCCTCCCTCCCTTCTTAAACAACCGTGTGACATTAGCCATTTTCCAGTCCTCTGGGATCCTCCCTAGCTCCAGCAATTCCTGAAAAATCACCACCAATGCCTCCACAATCTCAACTATCTCCTTCAGAACTTTTGCTTCTCCCTTTTTTGTATCTTCAAAAAAAACTCTTGCCATCTTCATTTATATTACTAGCCAGTTTATCCTCATATTTCATCTTCTCCATTACTGCCTTTATGGTTATCCTCTGCTGGTTTTTAAAAGTTTTCCCAATCTACTGATTTTCACCATTGCATATGCTTTTATGCCATCCCTGACTTTCCTCGTCAGCCATGGTTGCCTCATCCTCCCCCTTCGTATGTTTCTTCTTCCTTGGGATGAGTTTCTGATGTGCCTTCCAAATCACCCCCAGGAACTCCTGCCATTGCTGCTCCACTGTCTTCCCTGCTAATCAACACTGCTCAGCTCCTCCCTCATATCTTTGTAGTTACCTTGACTCAAGTGTAAGACTGTTACATCTGATTCCAATTTCTCCCTCTCAAATTGCAGGTGGAATTCTATCATATTACAGTCACTGCCCTCCTAGGGATTCCTGCACCTTAAGCTCCCTAATCAAGTGTGCCTCATTACACATCACCAAATCCAGAATTCCAGTTCCCTCATGGGGTCTACCACAATCTGGTCCAAAAAAGAAACATCTTGTAGACATTCCACAAATTCCTTTTCTTGGGATCCATTTACCAACTTGATTTTCCCAGTTCACCTGCATATTGAAGTCCCCCTGTAATAGTGCCTTTCTTACATGCCTTTTCCATCTCCTGATTGATTTTCTTCTGCACATCTTGGTTACTGGTAGGAGGCCATTTTTCCCTTTGTGCTCCTCAACTCTAACCACACAGATTCTAGGCGTTCTGAACCTATTAGCACTTAATGTTATTGGTTTCATTTCATTTTTTATTACAACCCTATGCCCTCTGCCCCCTGCCTGTCCTTTTCACAGGACGCGTATCTTTGGATATTTAGTTCCGGCCCTGATCCCCTTGCAGCCACAACATCGTGTAACGGCCAATTTCAACATGCCTACAAGCTCATGAAACTTGTTTTGTATACTGCGCATATTTAAGTACAACACCCTCAGTCCTGCACTGACCAACCCCCTTCTTAGCTGTCCCTTCATCTGCTGTGCCTGAAGTTAGATTCCTGACCCTTTCCATATTCTGTCCTGTAATGTGTTCTGGAAAGCTGAATAACCTCTCCCGAGTCCTCCTCTCCTTTAAGTTTCTCCATAACTTTCTATGCGACTCAATGTTCTAATCCAGAACTGGAAACCGGAGCATCTGCTAAACTGTAAATTTCCCTCAATATCAGCAATACTTACCTCTCACTGCTATAGTTCGTAAGACTCATTCTTTTTTTTAAAAAGGATCAGGCCACAACTCAGCACAGCTACACGTGTAGTTCATCCTTCGAGGCGAAGGTGACCATGTTCATCACCTGGAGTGTTTTGTGGGGTTTTCATGGGTACATGGGTAATTGCCAATGTTGATATGGACCCTGGAGCTTCTGTTGTAAACAGGGTAAGGTCCCTGAAATGTCAGAGCTTTGGATGAGTTGCCAGCTCAGGATTTCCTCTCTGTGTTTTCCCACTTAGTTCGATATCAGCTTGCTTTCAAAGCAGGCCACACCATTTTTTATTTGGATCCACCCAGTGCTGCGATTCTGGGTGAGCTTCCCCCAGAACGTGGGCTAATGCTGATCTCCTAAATGAAGCCTGCAGAGTGTCCTTGGAGCAGTTCTTTGGACCATCATAATCGCGGAAAGAAGGTGAAGAGGAACAAAAAGGAGCAAGCCTGCTGACGAACCTGAAGTTGATGAAGCAACAGCTTGCCCGTTCTGTTTTACACATGTGAGACTTGGATTGTGTGGAAGTAATACCATGAAACACAGCTGTCAACTGAGATCATGTTGCAGCACTAAATGTCAAACACAGAGCTCTGCACCTGAAATGACACAAACAAACACACCCATATTGAACTGATCATAAATTACTCATGTTGGTCCCATAGCCAAGAATGCCTGAAATGCACTCACCAAGCAAATCATGTCTGGCAAGTTTCAGTCTAGGGCCACTCTCATGATAGCCCGCCTTATTAAAATTGACAATGTCACAATATTACTGTGTCATGATAATCCAGATGGTATCATTTTCAATTTGTTGCTCCAAATCATTTGCTTTGTGTTGTGTGGAATGGAAACGAAACGAAGAGGTTTTTAATCATTAGAATACAAGCAAAGTCACTAGTTCAAAATAACTTACATTCTACAGGATTCCAAGACTCATCTCAATTTGTGAGGGGGTAAGCGTTATGTTGAAGGATCTATCCACTTCACAGAATATGAATTACAGGTAACTTTGATTATCAAAGCTATAAAGTCCACTTGGGTATCTTTTAAAAAACACTAATACCTCACATTCTCATAGTCAAAGATTTGAATATGTTCAAACAAAACTAGTTGTCCAAGTTAAAAACAGCTGAAAAGCGGGAATGTTTTCAAGCAACACTTCCTGCTCACCCATGCATTTGAAAGCCAATGGCACTTATTCAGTTAACGAACGCTGTGAATGAAACTGCTCGAGGCAGTATCTGTCTGAAACACTCCTCACTGTTTTGCCTCTCGGGTCTCGCCATGGTTTCACTACCAATAGTCAAACACCCCTTACATATTCTTTTGCTTTTTGCCATCCACCTTTCAACTTTCTACTGAAAAGAATTGGAATTTATACCGCACCTTTCTCAAGCTCAGGAGGCCCCAAAGTGCTTGACAGCCAATTCAGACTTAATTTATGAAACAACTGTGACAAGGTGACAACAGTAAATAGACATCTATTTTCAATACTTTTCTGTTGAAATGACTAAGCACAGTCATTGTTCTTTTATAGACCAAAGCATGAGCCAAGTTACAGATGGCAACAAGTTCCAGAACCAATTAATCTGTTTTGCTGATGTTGCAGGAGAAATCATTGTTGGCCACGACATCAGGAAGATTTCTTGTTTAATTCCAACAGAGCCCTGGATCGAGTTGCTGCTGAATGCTCATTTCGATGGGCAGGGAATACCAGAGAATATATTGGCCGTGCTCCCACTTCTCATGCACCATTTTTGATATTAAATTTTGGCAAAATTATTGACAATGTAGTACAGCCCAATCCCCAAATCCACCCAAGATCCAGGCATATATTTTCCAACTGGATAATGCTCAAGAGGAGGAATCTTGGCCAAATGCCTCTTGAAATCTGGAACACATAGCAACAGTCACGCCATAGCTGAGAGCAGCAAATCAAATTGAAATTTGGGAGCTTCTGGTCTGTGGGGCTCAGTGGGCAACATTAATGCTCAAGTATAGTGGACACAAGTCCAGAAATTCTGGAGTGGAGCTCCACAGCAGCAAGAAGAGAGTGTGGCACTGGCAGAGGGGTTGTCATTCGAATGAGGTGTGAAAATGACATTTTCCACCCTCAGATGTACAAAGATCTCATGGCACTATTTTGGAAAGTAGCGGTGCGCTCCATGGCATCCTCTACCTATATCACAAAAATAGCTTATCTCATCATAATCAGATTGCAGTTTGTGGGATCTG
The DNA here is from genome assembly GCF_021869965.1 of Rhincodon typus. Taxonomy (NCBI): domain Eukaryota; kingdom Metazoa; phylum Chordata; class Chondrichthyes; order Orectolobiformes; family Rhincodontidae; genus Rhincodon; species Rhincodon typus. The sequence goes on from NC_063369.1 coordinate 2,187,021, forward strand.
GTGCACATCAGTTGACTACACATTTCTTACGGGACAGAGCAATGTTCCAAAATCACAGTCTGCGAAGCTCTTTCGTACATACCAAAGATATGAAAGGCGCTACGGAAATCAAATTTGCCCTTTCATACTGGTTCACTAAAGGGAAGTAAATCCCACCAGGAATATCCTGCATTTTCCAGCAGCAAAATGAGGTGAAATGGAACATTCGACTCATCATCACATGGTACACAAGGCACATCCAAGACCATGTTTACTAAGCACCCCTATCTGAGGGAGGGCATTCTGGCTATGGAGAGATTTACCAAATTGATGCCTGGGATAGCAGGACAAACGTATGAAGACAGACTGGATTGGCTAGGTCTCTATTCACTGGAGATTAGAATAATGAGGTGGGGGAGGGTGGGATTTACAGAATTAGGCAGGGTAAACATGATCCTGATGACCGGGGAATCCAGAACTAGAGGTCACAGTTCAAAGATTATGGGATAGGCCATTTAGGATGAGATGAGGAAAAAAATTACTTCACCCACAGAGTGGTGAGCCTGTCGAATTCTCTGCCACAGAAAGTGGTTGAGGCCAAAACACAATGTTTTCAAAACCAGTTGGATATCATTCTTCGAGATAAAGAGATCAAAGGGAAAGTGAAGACCCAGGAACAGGGTATTGAGACGGATGATCAGCTCTGATCATATTGAATGGCAGGGCTGAATAGACCTCACCCTCCCCTTGGTGGCAAAAAGACAGAACAGGGAGTACATAACAGTGTGGTGAGACGCTAGAGAATGATGTGGGGATGTGCAACAAGATCTTCACTCTATGATGGATAATGGCAAGATACACCTTTTCAAATAGAGGGACACAATCCATAAGGCAAAAGAAAGCTGAGAAATCTCAATTCACCTAGGTCAGGCCAGCTAAATGATCAAAACTCAAACCACTCATGGCAGATCCTTGGCATTCCATCCCTTCATAAAAAACTACCAGGAAAAGATCACTGCACAAACAGAAACACAAGAGTAATTTAACGACATTTTAAATAGGGCTTTTGAGAAATGTTTAATGAACTCAAGAGGAAACTGAAAGATATACATTAGCTCTGGGTAGGCTGCGGATTCCTCCCCCACCTCTGAACTTCAAATGCTGAAACCACAACTTCCTCAAGACTAAGTGGCTGCTCCCAGTGACAATGCAAACCACAGACAACGTGACATCTCCATTTATGACATGGCCCACATGCTGAGCCTTTATCTTGTTCCATTGGCTTACACGATAACCTGTTATTATATCATTGGAGTGAGGGGTATAATGAAATCCTTACAGACTGATTCAGGTTAAGTATAATATGGCAAATCAAAAATTAATCCCCTTTCACTTTACCCGATCTCTAACCTGCTTAACATCATGCACTGACTCAGGATGGTGTCATTCCCCACAATCACCACATTATATCTTACTGGTTTTGGGGAGGTTTTACGCATTTACCTGTGCCCATTCAGAACTCAACTGTAAATTGGGACTGTTTGGCCACAACAATGTGAACAGTTTTGGCTGCCTTTGCTAGGGAAAGATATACTGACATTGAGGGTAGTTCAGAGAAGGTTCACCAAGTTGATCCCAGGTATGGAAGAATTTTCTTATGAGTACAGGTCAAAGTAGGTTGGGTCTGTACTCAGTGCAGTTTAGAAGAATGAGAGGAGGCCTTATCGAATGAAACACAGGCACTTGACAGGGTTGATGCAGAGAGGTTGTTTCCCAACGTGAGAGAGTCTCTGAACAGCAGGCATAATCTCATAGTGAAGGGTCATTTATTTAAGACAAAAATGAGGACAAATTTCTTATCTCAGAGAGTAGTAAATCTGGAATTCTTTATTGCAGAGAGCAGTCAAAGCTGGGACAATCAGAATATTCAAGGCTCAGACACAATTTTTAAACATTAAGTGAATCCAGGGTTATAGGGAAAAGGCAAAGTAGATTTAAGGATTATCAGGTTAGCCATGATCTCACTGAACTGTGGAGCAGACTTGATGGGCTGACTGGCCTCCTTCTGCTCCTGCGTTTTATAGTTTGTGGTTTGATGGGACACCTCAAAACAAATGGCAGAAAGTCTTCTGTCCCCCAGCATTAGAAACGTGGCCACGCAAAAAAACAGCACAGTCCAATCCATTAAATGTCACATTTGTCACCTTCCTTCAGCTCATGGTTTACTTGCTCCCAGGCCTGTCAGTATTATTCTGTCACTGACCACTGGTGGTATTCAAATTGTCCATAAGCAGCTTTCCCTCATTTTCTTCATGATTCCTAAATACTGCGTGATAATCACTACTGTTATTGGATATTTGGCAATCGAAGACCAGAAATCCATATTGCCCCTTTATGACATAAGTATGCTATTGCACAGCTATATAGCATGACTCAAAGTAATGTGCGTGATGCACAAAGTGATCAAACATACTGCAATTACATATTAGGAATTAGCACTTAACATATTATCGTGCCTACTGGCCTCTTCATTTTGCATAGTTGCAGCATGATCCAAACTCTGTAAACCATGGTATAATAATCAGCAAATGCCTTGCCAACAAATGATGCAAAAAAAAATTCAGAACAACTTGACTCTCTCAAAGGCTTCATGTCACTGCTTAAAGTTACGAGCTGTTCCTCAAGTGGTGCCAGGCCCTGTCAATTGAACACCTTCGTCTCACTTCCATGGTCAGAATGTGAAGGAGACCCATTTCCAGTTTGATTACTATTGTTCCAACAACTTTCCAAGTTTGTTTCTTTCCTGCAGAATCAAGGAAACAACGTGCAAACCACATCTTTACACACCCATCAATTAGAGTCAGCAAACACACCTCAAGTTCGAGTGCAATTACGAAAACTACACCAGCAACATCCTTAGCATAAACTGTGGATGAGTGTGGAAGGGGGCCTGAGGTGTGATAAAAACATAACTTCTGATTTTCCAAACAATTTAAGTTTTCTGTCCATCAACTGGTTATTAGGGCAAATTAGACTATCATTTAACTACCATGAACATAACTTTCATCAGGATAAAAGGTGCCCAGAGTCAGAAGTTGTTTACCACACTCAGCCCATATCAATGTCAATTATGTCATTATCACATCATTCCTGATCAATACATATCAATGTAGTGCAATGATATAACACAAGCTAGATTGCTAAACGTTCAAAGCAGTTTCTCTCTCGCCCATGTGGTATTGAGCCCGTATAAACCAGACAGATCTCAGGTTCCAAATTATAGTTTGTTTGTGGGCACCCTGTCTCTGAGCAATGCACAGGACATTTGAGAAAAGGGAGAGATGGAGAAGAAAGGGAATCAACCAAGACTCCTCACGATTACTATCTTTGGGCAGGTTCCCACACAGCTGTGACGCTTCAGTGGTTGAACAATTCAGCTTCAGAAGGAAAAACAGGTGCAGGTATCCACGAAGCCAATCTGCTGAATGCACCTTCAAAGAATAAGGTGTAAAACAGTTTGTCTTAATCATCGCTTCAATAGGCAACCATTGATCCCTTGTACAGAACTACAAAAGAAATGTTAAGTCAAGGAGAGCCATTCCGATCTCTCAACTCAAATCTTGATCACCTTTCAAGACAGTTGTGAGAGCTTTTCCATTTTTTTTGTCCATCAATTGTGCATTTGCTCTGCATCCTCTGTGGGGCTGAATCAGGCCTTGGGACCCTTGAGCTCATTTCAAACAGCACAAATTGCCTAGAGACAGTAAGAACTGCCGATGCTGGAGTCAGAGATCACAGTGTGGAGCTAGAGGAACACAGCAGGCCAGGCAGCATCAGAGGAGCAGGAAAGCTGACGTTTCGTGTCGGGACCCTTCTTCAGAAAATTGCCTACTGGTGTTTTGCCCGTGTAGCTGACAATGTTAGGAGATAACTCAACTCTGAGATACTGACCCAATCTGCCCCCAACACCACAAAGGGCTGTACTCCCCATTGCAATACTACCTAGGCCCTCTCACCAATTTAAACTGCTTCTGAAAACAATCACTAAGTACTGATGTTGCATCTCAAAACAGTTGGAAATAGGAAGAAGGTCAAGTGATCAGGTACTTCCTGTAGTATAACCTCAATACCTTAAATCTCACTGCAACACTAACTTAAAGTAGTAAATTCCTGGTAAGTTATTAATAGTTAGTCAATGTCTTGCAATTCACGTAACAACAAGCTGTACCACTGACCTATGGAACATTCACAGTCAGCCATGTATCTCCTTACTAATCCATCAGGTTATCACTCAGTAATCCAATGACAAATAAGAGGAGGTTTGCTTCACCATGTTAGAATGACACTACAATGGCCACTACCTCAGGCACATACCAAGGACAAGATGCCAGTAAAGAGTTAGTTACTAATAATGCTCAGAAATGCTAATACAGTGCAACATTCGCTGGTGAGTCTCTTTGTTAATCAACCAAATCCCAAATTTCAGGTACGGTGCATGAAGGCAGGCAAAGGTCGGCCACATCCACCAGGGAAGAAGGGAAATAACATCCACCTTAACATTTTTCTTCATGGCTCGTTCACCAATGATAAGATTTAGTAGTCTATCTGCCTCTCCTTCAATAACTGCATTACAACAGAAATGGGCCATTCAGCCTACAATGGCAGAAATGGCAGTGTGACAGAAAACATTTGTGCAGACATCAGAAATTGGGGAGCAGGGTGGGGGGTGAACCAGAATTAACAAGGTCCACAAAGTGACAGCTTTCTCCCCCTGCATCCCTGGCAAATCAGAAATTATAGACAGATGTTTTGGCACCGTGCTGCACCACTTGAGGTTAGACATTGTTCAGGTGGGTATAAAAGATTCCATGGCACTTCAACAGATTTTTAATCACTGAAGGAATCATGGGTTATGAGGAATAGACAGGAAAGTGGACTCAAGAGTTAGCAGATCAGCCATGATCTCACTGAATGGCAGAACAGGATTGATGGGTCACATGGCCTCCCACTGCTCCGACATCTTATGGTTTTCCAAGTTGTGCTGAAAATGTCAGTGCACGCTGCTGGTGTTAAAGCAATGGCAAACATTCCAATCAATACTTGAGAATTCTGAATGAATTTCCAATCTATTGGGAAGTAACAATGCCAATTCCAAAAGGAGCAAACATCCATAGTGACTAAGCAAAGATGTTACTATTGCATTAAAAGAAGTGGTCTGTAATTTCACCAAGACAGTATTAAGCCCAAGTATTGGAGAGTTTTTGCAATCAGCAAGCTGAAAAGCATCAGATACAATGAGCATAAACTAGCCACTGAGGAGACTCATAACAGGTATATTTGAGATAAGTAAATGGTTGACATCAAACAGACATGTTGTACCCATCTTCACTGCACAAGACAAAGAAACGTTAGGAAAAGCAGGGAAAAACAGGATGTGTGTGAGGAACTTTAAAGAAAAAGTAGTGGACAAAACAATGCAGTTGAAAACCAACAAAATCTCCCAGACTTAATAGTCTCTTTTGTCAGGTTCTGAAAAATCTAGCTGCGGAGTTTATGCCTGTGATCTTTCAAAATTTCCTTCAGTGTGGAACAGTCACATTGGATTAGGAAGAAATATCACCCCATTTTTCAAGAAAGGAAGAAGAGATTTTTTTTTAAATTCTAGAGTCACATTTCAATTTGGACACGATCCATTGTCACTAACTCAGGTGTCTCGCTCTCTGTTGTCCAACTATTCACACACAAGCAACTGTCCGATAAGCCTGACGCTTCGATCAACTGCTCTATGTCCAGCAGCATCACCACAACATGAAGTCACATCACCTCTGGAAATAACCAGCAAAACTCTCCCTCTCACATCCACAAAGCTCTTTAAAAAAAACAATTCCTTGAGAGAATCTGAAACCAACAACCTTTTCTTGCAGAGATAGTAGGAACTGCAGATGCTGGAGAATCCGAGACAACAAGGTGCAGGGCTGGATGAACACAGCAGGCCAAGCAGCATCATAGGAGCAGAGAGGCTGACGTTTCGGGCCTAGACCCTTCATCTCCTATGATGCTGCTTGGCCTGCTGTGTTCATCCAGCCCTGAACCTTTTCTTGCAGTTCAGTTTTCACTTCCTGCTATGCACAGTCCAACAGTTTAAAACCTAAGCAGTTCAGGCTCCAGCATCATTCACACCTCTCAGACCACCGCCCACCACAGTTAAGGCTGAAACAGTGCTATCCCCAGATACAACCACCATGACTCGGAGAAATGTTTCTGTTTCTCAACGTCACTGGGCTATATCCGTGGGATTCCCATGGTGGAAGTTGCAAATCCAGAAAGAGCCCAGCCGATCAGGAAGGTTCATCAACTCAAATAAAAGCACAAAAGGTCATCAACCTGCAACATTAACGCTGTTTTTCTGCTTGACCTGCTCAATATTTCCAGCATTTGTGGTTCCAATCCCATCTCAGGCACTGCCGGGGATGGGTAATTAATGCAATGTTGGCTGTAACACAGAGCAAATAAAAGCTGCAAAGAACAGGCTTTTGAACATTAAGCCCAGTTAAATTCCCCTCTGGGCATGACACAGCAGCTCAGACAGCCCCCAATCAATTAACTATCCACCCGCCAACCTCCATTTATTCAAAGCAAAACAATCTTTACCTCCTCTGCCTCAATCTAGACATCAGTGCTTCGAAGACCCTCAGCTGTCAGAAAGGGACACAAGCTCTCTTTGTTATCAACAATCCTCCCATCCTGGGTGAGTAGTTTAAAAAAATATTACATCATCTTGCAGAATCTTCGATCAAATCGAACGAATCGTTCTGAGGTCCTTTAGCAACGAAAGGCAGTGAGTCAGAGTCTCTCCAACACTGAAACAAGACTCCTTCCCCCGCCCCCTCAGTGACTGCTGCATTGACAAAAATCTGAATCCAACACAATCCAGACAGCTGACAGACCTGAACCGACCAGTTCAGCAAGATTCAGGAAGAATTGAAACTTTCACTGAATTTACACCAAGGAAACCTTGTGCAAAATTCGTTGCAACTGCCAGCAACCCCAGTCACTCCCAAGTTGGAATTAAAAAAAACAGATGGAATTCTGGAATGAAAAAAATGCAGCAATGTCCAGAAAATTCTTCCCTTGTAATACATTTCCAACAATCATTTATCTCTCAAAGCCCAGATTCAGGCTGATGACTTATCCAACTTTCCTCTTTAAAAATTAACTGCCAACATTTCTTCTTCTTCCCTCTGCTTACACAGTGGATACTTTGTGTGGAGATACACAGAACATTTGCAAGTCAAAACTTCAACATGTAGCTGCTACAAAAATGTAAGCATTTTCTGTTCATAATCTCACTCCAAGATTTAAGGCTGCTGATGTCTGTCAACGAGGCATGCTCAGACACAATGTACAAACAAAATGCCAACCAACCGCCAACTCATACTCTTGTCTCTTCCACGCAAGAAAATTCAAACAAACTGACCCAATCTCAGCACAATGACTCTTCTGGTTCAATCCTGTTATGACTCTGTTGTAGAGTGCTGGGGTACTTGATGCTCTGAGGACTGTTGTTGTTTTGAAGTGCATTTTCTGTGGCCTTACAATTGAACAAACATTAGAGAAGCAGTGGTTTAGCTTCCAGAGTGATAGATTTGTACAAACTTCTTATCAGTCCAATCTGCCAAATGCCAATATTCCCAATACAATCACTGTGTAAAACTGTGGACAATGTAAGATGTTCACAGATCAGTCAGAATGCTAGCTGGAGACAAAAACAAACTGTAGATACTGGAATCCAATGTCGACAGTCCTGAAGAAAGGTAATACCTGAAACATTGACTTCCAGCATCCTGTTTGTCCAAGTCAGATGACTAGCAACTGGCAGATATAAAATATTTGGTTGAAATAAGTCAGAGGTGATAGAAGGAGAATTTTTTTCCTGATTGAGGATCTAGGACGTGCTGTGTGAAAGAGCAGTGGCAGCAGATTTAGGAGTAAGTTTCAAAAGTAATCAAATACATACTAAAAACGAAATACTTGCAGGACAATGTGGCAGTGATTCTAATTGGACAGCTCTCTCACAAGTCTAATACACTGCACAGCCATCTTTCTGTGCTGCAAAATTCTATCAGAACCAATGAAATGACCACAAGAAGTCAGAAAATTCGACATTTGTATCTACTTAGTACATGGCAATGGAGTTGATGTTTTATTCCAGATTTAAGAGCTTTCAGAAACAAACACCACAATCAGCCAATGGTCAGAGCCTCCAGCCACACTGCCACAACTGGTGTTAACAAAACTGAAAGAACAAAAACAGAATTATTGTGACAAAGGAAAGTTGGTTTGTGGACAGGAAGTGCACATCCTGTGTAAGACTTTTAACATATTGGTCAAATAGATTGCTAACAACGTATGATACTAAAACACTTTCCAAAATTAGTCCTCTTTAGTATGGCAAGGTGCCTATGTGATCATTTTAACTCTTTACATCAGAAAACTATCATGCCCAATGCCACACCAATAGCCATCATCCCAGTTCCTAATTTTCATGAAGCCAACCTCTGAATATTCCACTCAAAGCCCAGACTTACTAACATATTCAAAACACTAAAATGGAACTGGATTGACAGGAGTGGGTTGGTAGGGAGGAAGAGAGAAAGCTGTGATGGGTCATTTCTCCAAACAGCAAAATAGTCAACTCAATCCAAAGCAACTTGGAGAACCCCAGAAAGCTATTGTTGGAGACCTTGAACTCAGCCACTGCCCCCACTATTCCAGTTCAAGGAGAGGTGGAGGCCTCAAGTCACAAATGAAAATATGATCCCAACCACGAGAAGGCAGCCATTCACAGCCTTCAAGCCTGTTTCAACATGCAGTAACATCATGTCTAATCTGATTATGGCCTCAACTCCTCATATCTCCTGGTCTCCACAACTCCCTTGCTTATCAACCTTTCTTAAGATAAATCTTTTGTCCCAGGAATGAGCTCATTGAATTTTCTCTGAGCTGCTGCTAGTACAAGTATACTCTGCTTAAGGAAGGGCACCAAAACTGTTTAATAACAGTAAGTGCACAGAGAAAAGGGTAAATATATACAAAGTACAGGGACTCAATTCTATAGATTCATTTTTTTTATTTAAAAACAATAAGGTTGTGCTGCGGACTAGGGTAAACTAGAAAACGAATGCAGGAGCTCCTGCGAAGGTGTGGAGCTCTGACTGTCACTGGGTCTCACTCTCAGTCTGAACAATTTTTACAGCTGCTGAGTCTTCTACATGGAGCTTTTCACAGGACTACACTCACACAAGTGCTAACTTCATGAACAGCCCATTACCACGGCAGAACTCAGTCTTGCTCTGATCCAGAAGCACACTCAGCAGTCACAACCAGCAGCAGATTCACCTCCTGAACCCAAAGTTATTCAGATCAATGGCAACATTTCAACTCCTCTCAGCATTCAGCAGAGAGGATAAAACAACGGTGACTCCTATGAGTCTGCCTGCTTTATTACCCAAGCTGGCTCGACCTTAAGACCTCTACCATCGAGGAAATCTTGTCTTTGCCTCTGAGACAAGAGCCCACTGTTCCTATCAGGCACCTGAATTATTTCTCTCTCAAAAATGCTCCATGCAGGAACATCATCAGATCTGTGGTGAGCTGAGCTCATTCATGGTTAGTGTTTTTACCACAAATGCACGTTTTGTGCTGGGTGAAAAATATAGTACAACGTCAAGCATGGCTTTAAGCTTTTCATGTATGTATCAGATGATATTCTTGCCAAGAATTAGGGCAGTGTCCTCAGCTTTTGGCATCAATCTCCTCAATGATCCACTTGATGGCCTTTGTGCCTATCAAATAGGCCCACAAAGGGATCTGCTTCCTGTCTGCCCACTCAAGGCTTGAAAATCAAGACCTCAGACTGCCATCTCCTTTCTGAAACCTCAAAATTGCACATCCCCCAGTTTTCAAATAACCTGTATTTTTTTTATTGTCCTCACCATTCCTTCTTATTTCAACCTTGGTACTTTCAACACTCTTCCCAGCTTCTCAACTGATGGTATGCCCAGGTGATACTGATGGAAGAGCTCTTACAGCCTCTCCCTCAAGCAATGGTACTTCATCCACTTTTCCCTCCAAATCGGAGGCAGCTGCAAGGTAATTCAATAAAACAAGGGATCAATGTTCAAATATTTTTGTTACAATAGCCATAAACTTGCCCAGTGTCACAACATAAGTACTGGAACCACTCTGAAGAACTATTTTATCCAGCTTTTTCTCAGCTTGTGCGCTTTTGCTGGAAGATAGGTTCTTGGCTCATAGCAGTCTTGATGTACCTCCCAATCCTGTGCCATCCTCTCTAACTTCCAAGCCACCAGACACGGATATTCTCTTCCTTACTCTTTTTCCTTGAAATCTCCCAGCATGACATCTTTTGCATGTCAGTTCCTCTTAAAAGTGCCGTACCCAGGCTCCCCGTATTTTCCTAACTAGGTTTCAACAGATTTTTGTTCATTCTCTCTCTACAACAGTTTGTTACTTCCTCTGTGCAGATCTTTTTCATTCTCCTCCAAACCCACATTTCAAAACTAACATAAAATTACACAAATATTGCTCTCCCTAACTTCTGATTCTTGGACTAATCACAAGGCATAGGGGCAGAAGGTGGCCATTCAGCCCATCGAGTCTGATCACCATGCGATAAGACCCTGGCTAATCTCACATTCCTCAACTCCAATGTCCTGCCTTTTCCCCTTAATCCTTGATTCCCTTACTGGTTACAAACCTGTCTGTCTGTCTGTCTCAGCCTTGACTATACGAAATAACTCAGCCTCGACAGCCCTTTGTGAAAAAGAATTCCACAGATTCACTACCCTCAAAGAAGAATTTCCTCCTCATCTCACTCTCAAATGGTCAATCCCTAACTGAGATTATGACCAGTGGTGAAAGACTCCCCCACAAGGGGGAAACAATGTCTCTGTACTACCTTGTCAAGCCCCTTAATGATGTCTCTTTCAATAAGGTCTCCTCTCAATCTTCTGATCTCCAATAAACACAAGCCCAATTTATTCAACTTCTCCTTAAAATAAAACCCTTTGTACCTGGAAATCAATCAAAAGAACCTTTTCTGGACTGCCTCAAATGCCAGTATATTTGGCCTGAGTTAAGGGGACCACAATTGTTCACAGTATTCCAGCTGCAGACTGACTAGTGTTTTGTACAGTTTCGGCAGTTTGGGGTGAGGCAATGGCCTAGTGGTACTATTGCTGGACTGTTAATCCAGAGACCCAGAGAACATTCTGGGGACCTGGGTTCAAATCCCTCCACGGCAGATAGCAGAATTTGAATTCAATAAATATCTGGAATTAAGAATCTAATGATGACCATGAATCTGTTGTCAATTGTTGTAAAAACCCATCTGTTCACTAATGTCCTTTAGAGAAGGAAACTGTCCTTACCTGGTCTGGTCTACATGTTACTCCAGACCCACAGCAATGTGGTTGACTCTTAACTAAGGATGGGCAATAAATGCTGCCTGGCCAGTGATGTCCTCATCCCATGAGTGAATAAAGGAAAAAAAAGCAAGACCTTCCATTTTGACACTCCATTTCATCTGAAATAAAGGCCAACATTTCATTTGCCCACTGACCACTGATCTACCACTCAAGATTACCTTGTTGCACTCCAATTCATACCAAGGGTGAGATAAGACAGCCCTTGACATAGAGGATGCATTTGACTGAGCGTGGCATCAAGGAGCCCTAACAAAACTGGAATCACTGGGTATCAGGGGGCAAATTCTCCGCTGGTTGGAGTCATACCTGACGCAGAGGAAGATGGTCGTGGTTGCTGGAAGTCAGTCATCTCAGCTCCAGGGCTTCCCTGCAGGAGTTCCTCAGGGTAGTGTCGTAGGCCCAACCAACTTCAGCTGTTTCATCAATGACCCTCCCTCCATCTTAGATCAGAAGTGGGGATGTTCCCTGATGATTGCACAATGTTCAGCACCACTCACGACTGAAATACTGAAGCAGTCCATGTTCAAATGCAACAAGATCTGAACAATATCCAGGCTTGGGCTGACAAATAGCAAGTAACATTCGCACCACACAAATGCCAGCACCAATAACAGGCAATTGCCCCCTGACATTCAATGGTGTTACCATCACTGAATCCCCTACTGTCGACATCCTGGGGGTTACCATTCACCAGAAACTCAACTGGGCTCGCCACCTAAACATAATGGCTACAAAGAGCAGGTCAGAAGCTAGGAATATTGTGGTGAGTGTGATGATACTATGGCGTTAAGAGGGTGTATTTTGTCTTTTTTTTCACCTGCTCATACTCCCCAGCCTCTGATAGTGATACAAATACCTCATTAGCTCTACCGACCAACTTTGCTTGGATCAACAATACCCACATGGTCATCAGCCATTTCATTTGTTTAGCCACTTTCTGAAAATGAAATGAAAAAGGCTTCTACATCCTTCTCGTCAAATTTAGGCAACATTTGCACATATTTAAACAGATCCTCACCAGGCCTTTGGCTACAATGGGATTGCTCTCCATCACTATCCTCATCAGTACTCCTGCTTTTCACCTCTACCTCCACCATTTTAAGTTAACTTTGAGTTTTCAGCTCCAATCTCTGAGGTTCAAAATCTCTTTTAATCCTCTTCTCCTGCAGGGGCATTCTTTTCCTCTGCTTTCAGTGATAATTCAGACTGTTTCATTTCCTTTTTATCTTCAAGCTGCTTCATTGGCAATTGAATTTTAGCAGTGTCCAACTCTGAATGCATTCCTGGCAATTGTCAATGTAGAACTATTGCTGCAATTATTTTCCCTTTACTCACGGACACCGGCAACTCCAACATGTTTTCCAATTCCAAAAACTTTGCCTTGCTCACTTTCCGTAAAACACCCGAACAGACTTCTTCCATCCCCAGGAATCTCTTAGCGATTGAAAGAGCCATTATTACACAAGGCACACCCGATATAAACCAAGCAAACCCCCAAAATAAAAAACACCAACACTCATCACTCACTGCCTTTGAATCCAATAATGATAAACTCAATTTGGAATGAGAGATTTTAATGCTGACAAGAGCCCCCAATTTATTATGGACCAGACCAAACCCCCTCAAAATATATTAAGATAATACCTCAGCCCTAACTTTTTCTTAATTTAATGCTAAGCATAAGGGGTTGTGTTCTGGATGCAAGTCGATTGGTCAAGCTATGGGATTTGAAACAAAACAGACTTTATTCATACACAAAATAAAGAAAAGAATTGGCTTAACTGTAACTCTATTGAAATGTTTAGCAAAATAATATATAGTAACCTACTGCTAATTAACTGTTCCAATTAGTAACATCACATAAACATACTCTTGACAAAGGCAAATTCAGTAAACTAGATTGTCTCACATGCAACTCTAACAGCAGGAAGAGAACCCCAGCCTTTAGCTGTAACAGAGAGAGGAATAAGAGCTTCCACATCCAGCTTCAAGACCCCAGCAACCGCAGGAAGCTAAAACTAAAAATCCTGGTTCTGTGGGAGCTTGACCTCATCCATTCAAGCTTCTTCTAGTTCAACTTCAAAAAAAACTCAAGGCCTCAACAAGTGGTTTGCTTTCCTGGCTTTAGGGCAGACTGCTCAATACCTCTTTCTTAACCTTTCTTTATTAAAAAAAAACCAGGACAAAACACATCTCTTAAAGCCATAGTTTCAGCACATCAGTAACTCCCCTCCTGACTCCCCAAAGCCTGTCCACCATCTACAACGCACAACTCAGGAGTGTGATGGAATACTCCCCACTTGCCCGGATGAGTGCAGCTCCAATAACACTCAAGAAGCTTGACCCCATCCAGGACAAAGCAGCCTGCTTGATTGGCACCACATCCATAAACATCCACTCCCTCCAACACCAACACTCAGTAGCAGTAGTGTGTACTATCTACAAGATACACTGCAGAAGTTCACCAAAGATCCTCAGATAATACTGTCCAACCCCACGACCATTTCCTTTGAGAAGGACAAGGGCAGCAGGTACATAGGAACACCACTTTCAAGTTCCTCTCCAAGCCACTCACCATTCTAGAATAGAATAGAATAGAATCCCTATAGTTTCAGGGAAATGGAAACAGGCCATTTGGCCCAACAAGTCCACACCGACCCTCTGAAAAGCATCCACCCAGACCCATACCTCTACCCCCACCCCTACCCCTACCCTGTAGCCCTATATTACCCATGGCTAACGCACCTAACTTGCACATCCCTGGACACTACAGGCAATTTAGCATGGCCAATCCACCTAAGCTGCATATCTTCGGACTGTGGGAGGAAACCGGAGCACCCGGAGGAAACCCATACAGATACTGAGAGAATGTGTAAACTCCACACAGACAGTCACCCGTGGGTGGAATTGAACCCGAGTCCCTGGCACTGTGAGGCAGCAGTGCTAACCACTGAGCCACTGTGCCACCTGACTTGGAGATTTATCACCATTCCTACACTGGCACTGGGTCAAAATCCTGAAATTACCTCCCTAAGGGCATTGTATTGATCAACCCACAACAGGTGGACTGGAGTGGTTCAAGGTGGCAGTTCACCACCACCTTCTCAAGGGGCAACTACGGATGGTCAAGAAATGCTGGCTCAGCCAGTGTCACCTGCATGTTACAAATAAATAAAAAAAGGACACTGCTCTGCAAAGGTACTTATTTTAAGGTAGAAGAGCCTGTCTTCTCCCATTCAAACATCGGAGGCTAGGGATCAACCCTGTGATCTTCCTCCACAGATTGCTGTTGATTCAATGCACTGCACATACAGCACGGAAACAGATCCTTCAGTCCGACCAGTCCATGCCAAACACTATCCCAACTAACCTAATCCCTCGTGCCTGCTCCTGGTCCATGTCCATCCTAACCTTTCCTATTCCTGTACATATCTAAGTGTCTTTTAAACTTTGTAATTGTGCCCGCACCCACTATTTCCTCAAGTTCATTCCACACTTGAGCCGCCCTTGGTGTAAAAAAATTTGTGTCTTATGTCTTTTTCCAGTCTCTCTCCTCTTACCTTCAAAATGTGACCCCCCAGTCTTGAAATTCCCCACCCTTGGGAAAAGACACCTACTATTAACCCTATCCACGCCCCTCATGATTTTATAAACTTCTGGGAGATCATTTCTCACCTCCTATACTCCAGTGAAAAAAGTCCCAGGCTACCCAGCCTTTCTTTATAACTCAAACCCTCCATACCCGGCAACATCCTGGTCAATCTCTTCCGAACCCTCTCCAGCTTAATAATAACCTTCCTCCAGCAGGGAGACCAGAACTGGACACAGTACTCCAGAAGAGGCCTCACCAATGTCCTTTACAACCTCAACATGACTTCCCAACTCCTGTACTCAAAGGACTGAGCAATGAAGGCAAGCGTGCTAAATGCCTTCTTAACCACCCTGTCTATATGATACAAACTTCAAAGAAATATACACCCAAACACCTGAGGTCCATCTGTTCTCCAACACTATCCAAGGCTCTACCATTAATTGTATACTATGCCACCAATTTTGGTGTTGTCTGCAAACTTACTAACTATACCTTCTATAAACACATCCAAATCACTTATACAAATGACAAACAAAAGCAGGTCCAGAACATCCTTGTGGAACACCGCTGGTGACAGGCTTCCAGTCCGAAAAGCAACCCTCCACCACCACTCTGTCTCCTGCCATTAAGCCAGTTATGTATCCATGTGGCAAGCTCACCTTGAATCCCAAGTGATCTAACTCTATTGATTAGTCTACCATGTGGAACCTTGTCGAAGGCTTTACTAGAGTCCAAGTAAACAACGTCTTCCGCTCTGCCCTCATCAATCTTTTCGGTAACTTCCTCAAAATAACTCAATCAAGTTTGTGTGACACGACTTTCCTCACACAAAACCATGCTGACTATTCCTAAGCAATTTCTGCCTTTCTAATGTTTATAAATCTTATCTTTCAGCATAACCTCCAACTTACCCACAATTGAAGTCAGATTTACAGGTCTATAGTTCCCCGGTTTCTCCTTACAACCCTTTCTTAAACAAAGGCACAACATTCGCCACCTTCAAGTCATCAGGCACCTCACCTGTAGTTACAGATGATCCAAATAGTTCTGCAAGGGGTCTCACAATGTCCTCCCTTAATTCCCACAGTGTTCTGGAATACATTAAATCAGGACCTGGAGATTTATCCACCTTTACATTCTCTAAGACCTCTAGAACTTCCTTTTCTGTAATGTGAATGGTTTCCAAAATATCAGTATTTATTTCCCTGATTTCTCTAGCCTCCATTATTTTCTCCACATTAAAAACTGACATGAAATATTGACTTATATCTCTTTCATCTCCTGGGATTCCACACAAAGATGACCTCTTTGATCTTTAAGGGGCCCTAACCACTCCCTAGTCACCGTCTTACTCTTAGTGTCCGTGTAGAATCTCTTTGGATTAGCCTTAACCCTATCGCATATCCCCTCTTTGCTTTCCTGATTTTTTTTCTTAAGAATGCCCCTGCACTCTTTATCTTAATTAAAAGTGTCATTTCAACCCAGTTGTTGATATCTACAATAAGATTCTCTTTTATTCTTGACTAGAAATTCTCAATATTTTCACATCCATTGTTCCCTAATCTTACCAGCCTTACCCTTCACTCTAACAAGAACATCATTACTCTGAACTCTCATCATCACACTCTTGAAAGCCTCCCACTTGTCAGACGTCCTTTTACCAGCCAACAGTCTATTCCAAACTAACTTTTGAAAGTTCTTGTCTCATAACGTTAAAATTTGCCTTACTCCAATTTAGAACTTGAACTTTTATGGAAGTTTTATCCTTTTCCATAACTATTTTAAAACAAATGGAATTATGATCACTAGACCAAAAAGTGTTCCCCTTTCACTTTGGTCACTTGCCCTGCCTTATCGACCAAAAGGCAGTCACGTTTTGCTCCTTCTCAAGGAGGAATATCTACATATTGATGAAGAAAATTTTCTTGAACACGTTTGACAAGTTCTTCACCATCCAAACCTTTAAAACTATCATGAGACAGTGGGAACTGCTGATGCTGGAGAATCTGAGATAACAAGGTGTAGAGCTGGATGAACACAGCAGGCCAGGCAGCATCAGAGGAGCAGGAAAGGTGACGTTTCGGGCCTGGACTTCAGAAATTTCTGAAGAAGGGTCCAGACCCGAAACGTCAGCTTTCCTGCTCCTCTGATGCTGCCTGGCCTGCTGTGTTCATCCAGCTCTACACCTTGTTATCTCTTTAAAACTATCATGTTGTGACCAGAAGTGAATGCAGTAATTAGCTGGACTCTGACTACAGCAGAAGCAGTTTGATCATATGACAGCCTTTGCTTTCAGAGATCAGCATTTCCTTTGCTTTGCTGGTTGCTGCTCTTCAATGGCACGACTTGGGTAACTGTGAAGTCTTTCATTAACAGACTGCTTCCAGCTTCACCCTTGGCCTGTTCAACACTGCTCATCAAATTTGCTGGGCTCCCATTGTGTGTTCCTATTGCTATCATCATGCAGTTCCAGTGCTCAAGTTCAACAGAGCCCTGCCCCCACACTTTTGCCCTTTTGTAAGAAAGCACAGAGACCTGGAAAATTAGCACTGGGCTAACAGCCTCCAAGCATTACTATTGGCCTGGCCAAGGCACTTCTCATCTGATACCTGACATGAGCTGCTACAACTGGATAAGCCAAGAAAAACTCAGCTGCAGCCTTATTGATCTGTTGCCTCTGGGACAGATGTCGGGCTTTTACTGAGAAGCTGAAATGAAAGAGTCAGAAGTGTAGACTACCAAGATGATAGAGAATTGAAGAGACAGCTGTCAGTAAGCAACGTTAAGCTTAGAATTAAAGACAATGGCGACAGGAAGGTGGGATGGGAGGCCACAGCTTCGAGCTGTTGGAATCAAATGAGTTGGAGCAAGAAACAACTTGATTTGAACACAACAGCAATGACAGCAGAATGGGGTGGTGGTATGTTGGGAAAATAAGCAGCGGAAAAGTTGAGAGAACACTTGATAAAGAAAGCAGTTCAAGTAGTGGTGAGGTTAGAGACTGGAACTGGAAGAGGTGAGTCAATCAAATTTTTTTTTTAATACTAAGATAACATCAGGATCAAAGTTTATTCATCAATATTTACTAATAATCACCATTGAAACAACCAAATATCCTGTTTCATATTATGCAAAATAACATGAGCTTTTTTCCCCACTTGCATGGAGAGTGGGGTCCAGTAGTGAAATAATCCATTAGTCCAGGGCCAAAGCAACAATGATTTCTCAAAGGCCACCCCAGCTGACTGACTCATATTATGAAACAAAACAAACAGACTGTCAGAGGGGGACGCGTAATAGTAATAGTAGTTCCATATCAACACAGTAAGGACAATGTATGGAAATGAATTCATCAAACAGGGCAACTTGATACAGGTTGGCTGGCTGACACAGAGTTTGAGTATAGTTTCTTACTAACCCATGTTCGATGTAGACTATGGGCCATGTTAATTGAACCAAAGCAGAGCCGTTGCTCATGGTGAACCATGGGGTTGCACTGGACAGAGACTGTAGTTGACAGCGAATCACAGCTGACGGGCTTGACTTTGCTAGAAATGGAACTGATTGAGACTTAATCCAGAGACAGTGGAGGAACGCAGTGAGGAAGAGAGATTTCTGACTGCAGGAGATCAAAGGCAGGTGAGTCAGTTGTACCTAACAGTACATTTAACTCTTGCTCCAAGAGGAGAAAAGCAGATAGGTTTTTTTTTAAAACGTTGTGAAACTTGGAGATGTTGATGTTCACATAAATTTGGGTTTATTCATACAACGAACACAAACTTAGTGTGCAGATACAGCAAGCAGTATAATAAATAAGTGGCAATTTGACCTTTACCATAAGGGGACTGGAACACAAGAAATAAGACTTGCTACAATAGCATAGGGCTCTGATGTAATCTCACCTAAAATACAGTGTGCAATTTCAATCTCCATATTCAAGAAAGGATAGACTTACATTGGAAACTTTACACAAATGTTTCAGTAAATTGGTCTCTGGATTGACAGTACTGTCCTATGGTGAAAGGCAGAGTAAAATGCGTCTGTATTCTCTACAGTTTTGAAGTACAAGAGGCGGTTCCATTCAAACATTCAAGATATGAAGGGGCTTCAAAGGGCTGACAGAGAGAGGTCATTTCCCATGGCTGGAGAACTTAGAATTTAGAATAAGGAGGCACAACAAGACAAGCAATCTACCATTTCAGAACTGAGATAATTAAAAATTTTCTCATTCAAAGGGTATGAATATTTGAAATTCTTTACCCCAGAGGACTGTGGATACATCATATTTGAATATGTTTAAGGCTGAGTTAGAGATTTTCGATCTCTGAGCCAATTAGGGATAGCATATGGCTGGATAAGTGCAGTGAAGCATGAAATCAGCCACAATCACAGTGCATGGTGAAGCAAGCTTTTCAGGCTGAATAATCTACTCAAGCTCAAATGTCTTAAGTTCTTAGAAACTGATCCAGCAAAACATGGACTGAAAGACTATCATTGGATTGGAGGACATTAAATACAAGTCTTCAACCACTGCATCGATTCTGCTCACAAGCTGATTCCTGACTGTCCTCTTCTTATGTAAATCAATAGCTTATATTAAAAAAAATCTTTCAGGCACACATCCAAATCACTTTCTCTGGCTCAATCTCACTGTGCTATGAAACTAACTCTAATATCACAAGACAATAAAATGTCAAACAGGCCAGGGAGCAGCCGAGTGGTTCAATGCACTGTTGACCAAATGGATATGCACTCACATTTCAATCCCGTCCATGCCAAGGGTTCTGGTGTTTGGGGATAGGGAGGATGCGAAGGCAGTATAGAGCAGGAGAGAATGAGGGGGAAACGACTCCAAAATCCCAACAGCTGGCTGCAAACGCTGAATCCAAGAATCCTCTGAGTATCTACAGCAAACTGGAGCAGAAATAAAAACCTTGTATGCCTACAGCAGTTTGTATACCCTAAAGACTTTCACAGTTTGTAAAGTGGTGCTTTGCAGAGAAACGAGGCAGCCAAGAATTAAATAAAAGCAGCATCAGGCTTTGATGCTGCTGGACGATGGAGGACTGTTTGCTCAAACTCAAGACGAGGCAAACGCCCCCTCTCTTTTCTCAATAGCGTTTTGGAGATGCTTTGCATCCATTCCAACAAGGGGCCACTGCAGCACTCCCCAACACAGCACTGGGAGTGTTCAGCACCGGTTATCCTCCACACATTCCTGGAGTGCCGTTCAAATAAAGACGAGCTAAGAATGCCACCATAGAAACAGGTCCAGAAAAGCAAAGTACTAAAAGAATACATTAAAAACAAGAAATAAGGCAAACATTTCAGCATGACAAACATGTACTGGGACCACCTTCCCCTCCAAAAGACAGAGGAGATATTCCTTTTTTTAAAAACAGCAACTTTTTTAAATATCCATTTATAGGATGTGTAAATTAAGATACTAAGCCCATCCCTAATTGCCCTGGAAGTGATGGTGGTGGAGCTGCCTTCTTGAACTGCTGTCGTTCATGAAAACACGGTGAAGAAGGGAGTTTCAAGATTTTGAACCAATTATACAGAACAAACAGAGGTACAGTTCCAAGTCAGAATAGTGCATAGATTAGAGAGGAATTTGTGGGTGATGGTGTTCACGTGTATATGTTCCCCTTGTCTTTCAAGGTGGAAAAGGTCAGGAGTTTGGAAGGTACTGTCAAAGGAGCCTTGGTGAATTTCTGCAGCGCAACTTGTAGGTGGCACACTCTGCTGCTGAGTATTGGTGTGGATGGAGTACATGTTTATGAATGGGGTGCCAATCAAGTGGGCTACCTTGTCCTGGATGGTGTCGAGCTTCTTGTGATTGTTGTCGAAGCTGCACCATTCAGGCAAGTGGGTGGTCTTCCAATATACTCCTGGCTTGCAAATTCAGAGGAGGGAAATCAAAAATAAAAACAGAAAATGCTGGAAGTAATTTTGCATGTCCAGTAGCATCTTTGGAGAGAGAGAGAGAGAGAGAGAGAGAGAGAGAGAGAGAGAGAGAGAGAGAGAGAGAAACAGAATATCAGATTAGCCATAATAATTAAATGGTGGGGCTCGCTTGATGAGCTAAATGGCCTACTTCTGCTCTGCATCTTATGAACAACTCACAAGAGAAGCAATGTTTGGTAAACACACTTTCTCCTTCCTGCACCTCACCAATCTGCTGTGAAAAATCTATCCAAAAACGTCACACAGGAAGAGTAAACGCAGCTCAAGCGATTTGAATGATTGAGTAAACATGACTAAGATCAATGAAAACAGGCTTTAAATAACAAAAGCAAATCTTTAAAGTATGTGACAGAGAACAAAACATTGAGTTACTAGGACCAGAGTTTACTATAGACCAGGTATTCAGTTCCAAAGAAGCAAAATGGAAAAGAGCTGCAATCGTAACAGACATACCCAAACCATGAGCATTCACACTCTCTAACCCGTTAGCAGCTGCTCTATTTTTGGAAACTCTTTACATTCTGGAGTTATTGCAGGAGCTTAAGCTCGTTGGAAAGATAAGCACTGCACAGGCGAAATTGACTTGGAGAGCTGAAGGAACAGGACAGGAGGGGTGCAATGACAGGTCAGCATTAAATCCAGTTAAAAGTTAAACTATGGCAACAAATCTGGAGTGGTCGAAATGCATGAGTAGAATCGCTTGATGAATGAGTTACGAATGTTTTAATCTACATCCTGCATGTCAAGTCTTGGAACACTTATGAGAAGAAGAGACAGCTTTTGCACCTGGCAACAAAACGATTGCTTGCACTGGTTTTGCAAGTAGCAGCTCGAATCTACATGAACATCTGTGAGCTGGTCTTATGTTTAGTATTTTTAGAATGGCTTCATATTGACAATGTTTAAAAAAAAGGAACAAATTTTAAAAAAAAACACTTGACAGCACAATGCTCAGGACCATTTGCAAACTGCTCAGACATTGAAGCAATCTGTGTCCATATACAGCAAGACCTGGACAATAGTCAGCCTTGCACTGTTAAGTACAAAGTATTATTCACCTCATACAAGTGCCAAGAAATAACCATCTCCAACAAGATTGAATCTAAACATCTGCCCTTGACATTCAATGACATTTCCATCACTGAATCCCATCCTAGCAATTACCGTCGACCAGAAACTGAGCTGGACTAGCTATAAACATGCTGTGGCTACAAAAATAGGTCAGAGGCAAGGAATCCTGCAGCGAGTAACTCACCTCCTGACTCCCCAAAGTCTGTCCACCATCTACAACACACAAGTCAGGAGTGTGATGGAATCCTCCCCACTCGCCTGGATGGGGGCAGCTCTGTCAACATTCAAGAAGCTCAGCACCATTCACGACCACACAGCCCACTTGATCAGCATCCCATTCACCACTTTCAATATGCTCAGTAGCAGCAACGTGCACCATCTATGGTGGCACTGCAGAAATTCACCGAGGCTCCTGACACAACACCTGCCAAACCAACGACCACATCCATCCACATGGTCAAGGACAGCAGATATATAGGAACACTGCTCGCAAATTCAAGCCATGTACCATCCTGACTTGGAAATACAATCGCAGTTCCTTAAGTATCACCAGATCAAAACCTTGGAACTCCATCCCTAATGGCATGGTGGGTGTCCCAAATGAACTGCAGTGGTTTAAGGCAGTAGCTCACCACCATCTTCTCCACAGCAATTAGAGGAAGGTATCATTGGAATGAATATTAAAAATCCTTCCCCTCATTAAGAATAATGCAGGTTAATCATGAGGGAGTGCACAGAAATTAGTCATAAGTCTGACAGGCTGGATGATCTACATTTGATGAATAGTGCAGATTACAACAGCAACAGAAGCAAAGCATCTTTGGCTTGAGTGAAAGACTTGATGAAACGGAGGTAAAGCCAACCTTACAGTGTTGAAAATCCATCTCTGCCCATGTATGAGCAGAAACGAAAACTAGAAATGAACAACTACTTATTTACTGAAATTAACACACTGTAAACAAAGTGGCAATCTCCAGGCAGCAATGGTATGAGGAGAAAAATGCAAACTGTCTAACTTCGGTTTGGCTTATAGTTTCTCAAATAAGAGCTGGTTTAGCTCAGTTGGCCTGAAGGCTGGTTTACGATGCTGAATGATGCTAATAGCGTGGATTCAACTCTCACACAGATTGGAGTTACTATGAAGGACTCTCCTTCTCAACTTCTCCCTCACCTGAGGCCTGGTGACTTTCAGGTTAAACCACCCACTAGCCATTTCTCTCTCGTGAGACAGCAGACCATGGCCCATTAAGACTATGGGAACTTTACAATGAATTACACAGCACAAAGCTATCACTGAGAATTTAACAACTTTAAGTTACCTTAAATGTAGCAAAACAGCCCAAGAGCATTAGCAAAGAAAATCCCACAATGAATCATGAGATAGGAGGTCAGTGAACCTAAAGCTTGTTCAAAGAGGTGCCTTTTCAAAAGATTTTTCAGGACAGAGAGATGGAGGTGTTTAGCAAGGAAGCTCTAGAGTTTCAGGTACAGACACCTGACAGGTACAGACAGCAACAAATGTTAGTGATTGAATGATGAAAATAGGGGATTTCTCAAGAACCACAGTACGTGTGACTATGATCATTTTTTAAATAGGGATTATTTCATTGGCGAGGTCTTCAGGATAAACTGAACAACATTGCTTTTTCACTATTATACCACTACAGTTGTTTCTGGAGAAAACAATGGAAATCAACCTGAAATATTAAAACTGCAAGTTTTCCTCATTCTAACTGAAGGACAGAAATGCAGACAAATGTACATCAAATTGGTGAGAATCTCAATTCTGCTATTAGGCAATGTATATCCTGATATTATCTCCTGACATATACACATGCGTCAATATATCAAATCAGCTTTCACACAACTAACATTGCACACAAGTATTTGCTCGCTTGTAACCTTACAACCTTCTGTACTAAGGACATGCATATTATACCTGAGATAGTAGGAACTGCAGATGCTGGAG
>NC_063369.1:2211511-2217268 GCF_021869965.1 Rhincodon typus
GCCTTCGTGCTCCTCTGATGCTGCTTGGCCTGCTGTGTTCATCCAGCTCTACACCTTGTTACTGCATATTATACCTCCCCGTTTCCAAATATGCAATTACAAAATTTTGAAGCATCAATTAACAAGGATAAGTTCCACTTTCATTTAGCACTGGGTCAAGAATGAATCCTTTCTTGTAGCTACTAAAGAAAAGTGGACACAACTGTATCTTGCTTCCACTCTGGACACAATCGCAGCCTCTCGGTTCCTGCTCCTTGAAATCTAAAGTTTTCTGCATGAAACTATCATCTCTGCCCTAAGATCCAGTTCCTAGCACTGCTTTGTGCATGCTGCTTCTTCCTTAGTCTCTAAGAAGCAGTGCAAGTGAAAAGACAACTTTTTTTTAAAAATTCACTTGTTGTGGGCTTTGCTGGCTCACATTTATTACCAATCTCTAAGTGCCCAGAGGGCAGTTAAGAGTCAACCACATTGTTGTGGGTCTGGAGTCTCCTGTAGGTTTGACCAGGTAAGGTCGGCAGTTTTCTTCCCTATAGGACATTAGAGAACCAGATTAAATTTCCTGACAATCAGTTTCATGGTCATCATTAGACCTCAATTCCCTATTTTTTAAACTCAAATCGAATAGTATGCTGTGGTGAAATTCGAATGCAGGTGACCAGAAGATTAGCTGGGTTCCTGAACTAATAATCTAGCGATATTAGCACTGGACCATCGCTCTATCAACTCAGATGGGAGAAAGGTTTCAATACCAAACTTCCTCCTTCCTGTGAAATGCCCAACGTGGACACAGATTTTTAACACAATCCTTAATCAGATGCCTGTTCAGACATAAATCTTGCAGTATTGAGTTATGACTCATTTTTCTGAACCAAGAATCGACTGTCATCAATCATTACCAACAGCAATCAATCAACTCAAGGTGCCATCATTAACCTTCACCCTCCCCCACATCAAATCCCATACCCCTCCCTACCCTCACCCCTTCAATCTCACTACATACCAAATCCCCATTTCCTCATTTCCTCATGCCCCTCCCTACCCTCATCCTCACACCCCTCCCTCCACCACCAAATCCCTGCCTTACTCCTCCCCCTCCCCCCCCACCCCCCCTCCCCCATCCCCACCCCCACTCCCACAAGCCCCTCACCCTCACCCCTCCCTCCACCAAATCCCCGCATTACTCATCCCCCTCCCCACCACTCCCACAATCCCCTCCCCCTCAACCCGTTCCCGCCGTCTTCTCCCTCCTACCTGTTCCCCGATGTCCCTCCTCACTGTCCCTGCCACCCCATGCCGTTTCCCCGGGACACCGAACTTCCCTCACGCCTTTCCCGGGAGGGGGCTCCCTTTTGCTCCCTCTCGCCGTCAGCCTCTCCTCGCCGGAACTGACGACAGGCTCCGATATTCTGCGCATGCTCGGTGTGCCCGAGGCATTCTGGGGCTTGTAGTCTCCGGTGTGGGGGTTAGTGTCAGGGTTCCACTGTGCAGTCAGAGTTCAGCCCCTGGCCTAGCATTACAAACCAAAACCATCCCCTTAAGGCAGCATGGAGACCCAGAAGCAGGTATGATGGCCACTGCCCATTGCTCTCACTGAGAAACTCCAGCATCAAGGGCCATTAGGACATGATGGTTTAGGTCAACATAACTCAGCAACGTTTCTATCATGCTGCTCTTTGGGAGGAACAGCAGGATCTCCTGGGTCACCGTGCTGGCTCTGTGGGAGGAACAGCTGGATCCCCTGGGTCACCGTGCTGCTCTTTGGGAGGAACAGCAGGATCCCCTGGGTCACCGTGCTGGCTCTGTGGGAGGAACAGCAGAATCCCCTGGGTCACCGTGCTGGCTCTGTGGGAGGAACAGCAGAATCCCCTGGGTCACCGTGCTGCTCTGTGGGAGGAACAGCAGGATCCCCTGGGTCACCGTGCTGGCTCTGTGGGAGGAACAGCAGGATCTCCTGGGTCACCGTGCTGGCTCTGTGGGAGGAACAGCAGGATCCCCTGGGTCACCGTGCTGCTCTGTGGGAGGAACAGCAGGATCCCCTGGGTCACCGTGCTGGCTAAATGGGAGGAACAGCAGGATCCCCTGGGTCACCATCCTGCTCTGTGGGAGGAACAGCAGGATCCCCTGGGTCACCGTGCTGGCTCTGTGGGAGGAACAGCAGGATCCCCTGGGTCGCCGTGCTGGCTCTGTGGGAGGAACAGCAGAATCCCCTGGGTCACCGTGCTGGCTCTGTGGGAGGAACAGCAGGATCCCCTGGGTCACCGTGCTGGCTCTGTGGAATTGTGCCCGTGAACTTACCCTCTCTGCCAACAAACACCCAGCTCTAGAAACAGACAGAAAGTGAGTCTCACTCTTTGTCAGCAGAAGAAAAAGATAACAGTGGCATGGTTTCTTAATTTGGTCACCATATTTCATGATTTATCGGTTTGTACTTACTTTCATTGATGTTTAATATGTTTGTTGCTTTACTTCACAAAATTTGACACTTCCACGTTTAAACTAATTTGCCCATTATTGAGTCATACAGCATGGAAACAGACCCTTCGGTCCAACCCATCTGCACTGACCAGACGTCCCAATCTGATCTTGTCCCATTTTCCAGCATTTGCCCCATATCCGTCTAAACCCTTCCTATTCATGTACCCATCCAGATGCCTTTTAAATGTTGTCATTGTACCCGCTTTTACCACCTCCTCTGGCAGCTCATTCCATACACGCACCACCCTCTGTGTGAAAATGTTACCTCTCAGGTTTCCTCTCTCACCTTAAACCTTTGCCCCTCTTGTGTTGGACTCTCCCACCCTAGGAAAAAGACCTTGTCTACTTACCCTATCCATACACCTCATGATGTTATAAACCTCGATAAGGTCATCCTTCAACCTCTGACGCTCCAGGGGAAAAAGCCCCAGCCTATTCAGCCTCTGCCTATAGCTGAAACCCTCCAACCCTGGTAACATCCTTGTAAATGTTTTCTGCACCTTCTCAAGTTTAACATCTTTCCTATAGCAGGGCGACCAAAATTGCAGGCAGAATTCTAACAGTGGCCTCACCAATGTCCTGTACAACTGCAACGACATGCTAATTCAGCCAATCTCTGCTCAAAGACGTACCTCAACCTCTCTGGTCTAATCTCACCTGTAATCCTTTATCTGTCAAACCATTCAAATAGAGAACCTCTGTAGCATCTCCAACACATTCACATCTTCCCTAGAATGTTGTGCCAAGAATTAGATGCACTAGTTGGGGCCAGACTGATGTTCTATTCAGATTTAGCAGATCCACTATGTATCCACAAGGATTTTGTATTTGGTGCAAGATTCCATATGTTTCATTAACCTGTGTTGCACCTTCAGGT
Organism: Rhincodon typus; assembly: GCF_021869965.1. NCBI lineage: Eukaryota > Metazoa > Chordata > Chondrichthyes > Orectolobiformes > Rhincodontidae > Rhincodon > Rhincodon typus. The sequence continues at coordinate 2,214,864 of NC_063369.1, forward strand.
TAGTGCACACACTCCTCCAGGTTTCTCTGTTCGGACACCTTCTTTAAAACTGTTACCTTAAATTGTCTCCTAATCCTTCTCAAACCTTTTTTGTGTAATTTCAAATGTTCACCATTTCTCTCTCCACAGCAATATTGTTGATTTCCCAACCAATCAGCAACCTTTTCTCCTGCAGTTTAAAGTTTGTAATAATTTGAAATTGGTAGTTATTGTTTGATGCAGACAAGTGTAGGATGGAAAGTTAAGGCAAACTCTCCCTTTTCAGAAATATTCAAACCCCCACAATTTTGTACTTATTCTTATCAGCATCCACAAATATCTTTCAGGTCACTTTGACTTTTCGCTCCCCAAACTTTGAATTTAGGAAACTTTTACAAGTTTTTTAAAAAGCCAATGTTGCTACTTTTGATTATCCCAACAACAGTTTGCATTTACATAACACCTTTGATGTGGGGATTGTCCCACACACTTCCCAGGTCTGATTATGAGACCAAAGAAGTGGCAGTGAGAGACATCATGATTTATCAGGAAAGGTGATGAAATCGCTCAAAGAGTAGAGCTTCAGGAAGGTCTGAGAGAATGGATAGAACATTTTCAGGAGCGAATTCAGATCTGGACCGAGACATTGGTGCAGTGAAAGAACAGAGAGATCCATAAGAAGCAAGAGCTGGAGGATTGATAGGCACCAGGAGGTCACAGCGAAGGGGAATGGTGACACTGTGGGGAGGACTGTAATTGAAACCTACAGATTGGATTTAGTTGGAATGGCCTACTAAAAGCAAGTAACACTCAGTTTATAATGACAAATTCCATGGATCTGGAGGTATCTGAGAGGCAGAATTTGAGCAAGATGAAAAGCATTGCAACAAGAACTAAATCACAAGCTACTAAGAATTTTTTTTCTACCTATTTTTCTTCACATTCTTTCAAGAACTTTCAATATTTCAGAAAGAATAAAGGACCACAGCATTAAGGAATAGAACTGCTTGCTGGAGAAAGCACCAGTGGCACGATAGAAAACAAGATGAAAAAGAAATTGACATGACTGAAATTTGCCTGCAGCAGCTAACATGGAGACTCCAGTCTCAGTCACTGCACATTACAGCGTACAGCAATGACCTTGAGACAAGTCTGCTGACCAACAATACTGTGTGGGAAGGAAGGCAGTTTATTCAGAGGGAGAGCGGTTGGATATCATTCAAATGGATTCACAGAACTTAATGCTTTGATGAGTGGAAACTGAAACTTGATACTCAACTTAATGCTCGAAACCATTAAAATTAGTCATTTGCAGTATACTCTGAAGCAGAATCTATGAAAGGAGAAGCTGGATGCTGAGATTGTGAAAGCAGTCTTTGACAGCATCTACTGAGATGGAATATAAACCCGGTAATGAGGTGATTGTATGAGGATATTGATGGAGTTGAGAAGATAACTCACTGAGTTATTTGTCTGCCCCAAACCCATGGCCTAATGAGAAATTGTATCCAAAGCAGTAAATAACCAGCCACAAACCCAACTGTTAACATAGGAATGGAGTCAGCCATTCGGCCCATTGAGCCTAGCCTGACATTCAACATGATCATGGCTGAACAAACACTTTGCCTTTTATCCAACTCATCATCATAACGCTGTGTAGGCAGCCCCTAGGTTGTGAATGGATTCTGTTCTCAACTGCGGTCTCAAGTTGATCTGCTGCAGGTCAGAACATGATGCAGGACAATGTCAAGTAGGTGCTTGAAAGTACGAGGAAATGTCTGTTTGCTGGATGTTTAAAATCACACCCCTGTCTGGGGTTGCAGTTCATCATTACGAACATGCATAAGGCCAACGTTTGTAAATTGGGACTCCACTGTATAGCACAGGAAAGCAGAAATCCATCAATCTCAACCTTAAACAAACTCGGAGACTAAGCTTCCACAGCTCTCCTTGGGAGAGAATTCCAAATGATCACAACCCTCTGAGTAAAAACATTTCTCCTCATCTCATTCCTCAGTGGCACCGTCTGTATTTTTGTATTGTGTCCCCAGTTCTCGAATTCCCAACACCTTCCCTGCATCAGCCCTGTCTATCCCTTTCAGTATTTTCTAAGTTTCAATGGGATCACCTCTCATTCTTTGAAACTTAAAAGATCCCATACCCAGCTTGACCAATGTCTCTTCAGAGGACAAAGCCACCATCCCAGGAACAAGTCTGGTGAATTGTGGTTGACTCTGTCTCTGGCAATAATATCTTTCTGAGAAGGAAAGGAGACCAAAGCTGCAGTCTAACCAAGCTCCGATACAATTGAAGCAAGACTTCGCTACACATGTACACAAATCCTGTTGCAATGAAGACTAACATTCCATTAGCCTTCCTAATAGCTTGCTGCTCCGTCGGTTAGCCTTCAGTGCCTTATTTTTTTT
>NC_063369.1:2217768-2245485 GCF_021869965.1 Rhincodon typus
TTCCAATCTCTTACTTTTCCAGAAATACTCTGCTCATCTGTTTCTCTGACCAAAGTGGATAACCTCATATTTATCCACATTACACTCCATCTGCCATGTTCTTGACCAATCACTACGCCTGTCCAAATCTTTCTGAAGTTGCTTTTTTTATTCATTCACAGGATGAGGGCGTCGCTGCCGAAGCACCATTTATTGCCCATCCCTAATTGCCCAGAGGGCAGTTCAGAGTCAACCACATTGCTGTGGGTCTGGAGTCACATGGAGGCCAGACCACGTAGGTATGGCAGTTTCCTTCCCTAAAGAACATTAGTGAACCAGGTTTTTCCAACAATTGACAATGGATTCGTGGTCATCATTAGATTCTTAATTCCAGATATTTCATTGAATTCAAATTCCACCATCTACCATTTGAACCCAGGTTCCCAGAATGTTATCTGAGTCTCTGGATTAACAGTCCAGTGATAATACCACTAGGCCATCACCTCCCTCCCATCGCTTTACATCTACTTCCCAACACACATTCCCATTTCGTTTTGTATCATCCGCAAACTTGGAAATATTACATTTGTTCCCTCCCAAACCATTGATACAGATTGTGAATATCTGGGGCCAAGTTCTAATCCTTGTGGTTCCTCACTAATCCCAGCTGCCAAATGAGAATGATTCATTTATACCGACTCTCTGTTATCTGTCTGTTAGTCAGTCATTAATGCTTTCCTCCTATCTCATGCATTTTAATTTTTCTAACCAGCCTCTTGTGGGGAACCTCATCAAAAGTTTTCTGAAAATCTAAATGTATCACATCCCTTGGCTCTCCATGATCAATTTTGTTCATAGCATATTCAAAAACTCCGACAAGTTTGTCCAACACAATTTCCCATTCGCAAATCCAGATTGACGATATCCAATCAAATTATTATCAGCCACATATCTATTTATCTCATCCTTTACAACAGATTGTAGCATTTTCCCGATTACTGATCTGAGACTAATGGGTCTGTAGTTCCCTGTTTCCTCTGTCACTTCCTTCTTAAGTAGTGGGATGACATTTGCCACCTTCTAATCCGCAGGAATCATTCCAGACTCTACAGAATGATCAATATTGACTGTGTCCACAGCTACCTCCTTCAACCTTCTGGATGTAGATGGTCATGACTTGGGAATTTACTCAGCGCCGTTAATTTCTCCAATACAATCTTCTTACTGATGCTAATTTTCATCCACTCCTCATTCTCCCGCGCCACTCAGATCTTGGGTTTGGAGTGATTTCTGGTATCTCCCTGAGTGAAAACAGACAGACAGTAATCATTTCACTTCTTTGCCATTTTCTGTATTTCCCATGACACATTTTCCTGACTGCACCGTTAATAGACTGCATTCATTTCACCAAACGTATCCTTGTTACATATCCATCTTTGTTACTTGTTGCTTGGTTACATTCAGAATTTGTTCTCCCTTTCTTTCCAATTTGGTTCCTATTGCTGACAAACCAATTTAAATTACCCCTCCCCCCAGAACCAGCAGTTCTCCCTTTGAGGGTATCAATCCCAGTTCCCTTAAACTGTAACCCCTCCAATTTACAGGTCCCACCTACTGCAGAACCACTCCCAATTCCTCGGAAACCTCACAAACTAGGTCCCCAGTCACCTATTCAAATGATTAAGCCTTGTGTTCTTACATCTACTAGCATGCGGCACTGGGAGGAATCCTGAGATTGATGCTTTGGAAGTCCTGCTTTTTAATTTCCTTCTCAGCTCCATGAAATCTGTCTTAAAGACCCCATCCCTCTTCCTAACAATGTCATGGGTACTAACGTGAACCAGGATTTTTGGCTGCCCACCACCCCCATGTGAAAAGGATGTCCTGCAGCCGCGCTGTGACATCCCTGACCTGGGCACCAGAAAGATAACACATCATCCAGGGGTCACATTTATGACACAAAGCTGCTCTAGTTGATCCACAGACCATGCAGTGCCCTGTCACTCTTGCTCTTCCATTCTCCCTTCCCCCTCCCCCCCTCCAACAGCTGAGGTACCAGTGGGACCATGGATTTGGTTCTGGCTGAACTCCCATGAGGAGCCATTACCCTCACCAGTTTCCCAAATGGTTCACCAATTACCAACTGCGACAGACTCACGGGATTCCTGGTTTTGGGTATATTTCTGCTTCTGTTTTAAATCCTGTCTTTTGTATACTAACATCACATTAAAGAATGGTGACTTTGTACACTTTTCACTGTGCTCAAGTACACAGGACAATAAAATCTAAATCTAAAATTCGTTTCACTATACCCAAAACTCAAATATTGGACCACTGTGAATGTACAAATATGACATCAGGACACAAGAGGACATTTACCAAAGGAGTTCTACTACAATTAATGTCATTATCAGGAAATTGACTCCTGCAGCGGCCTTTAATTTTACAGTAACACGTCAAACATGGGATTTGAGCGGTTTGACGGCTATCATGCTGCTCCATCTAGTGGCTCAACCAACAACTGTCCAACTTCAAAACAACCAAGTGAAACCTCAATGCAATTCTGGTACATATTTGTTGCTTGACCATATTATCAAATCAGAAAGGCAGCTTACTGCCAATATGATCCTGTAATTATATACAGGAATTGCCCCATGAATATCCACATTTAAATCAGAAGCCTAGTTGACTGGCATTTTCAAGTTTGTGGATGACACAAAAATAGACGAGAAGGAAAGTTGTGAGAATGGCATGGAGAAGAATATTGACACAGAGAGAAATTGACAGATAAAGCAAGTGGGCAAAAAACTTGGCAGATGGAAAATATGAGGTTCCTGCACTTTGGCATGAAGAATAGAAGAACTGAATATAATTCAAATGGAGAGAGACTGCAGAAAGCTGCAGCGCAAAGGGATTTGGGATCCTTGTGCATGAACGAGAAAAAACTAGTGTCCAAGTTGTTTTGATTTATTCTTGGAATGTGGGTGTCACTGGCTGGGCCAGCATTTATTACCCGTCCCTAGTTGCCCTTGAGAAGATGGTAGTGAGCTGCGTTCTTGAACTGCTGCAGTCCATGTGCTGTCAGTAGACCCACAACGTCATTACGGAGGGAATTCCAGGATTTTGACTCAGCGACACTGAAGGAACGGCGATATATTTCCAAGTCAGGATGGTGAGTGGCTTAGAGGGGAACTTGCAGGGGGTGGTGTTCCCATATATCTGCTGCCGTTATCCTTCTAGATGGAAGCGGTTGTGGGTTTGGAAGGTGCTGTCTGAGGATCTTTGGTGAACTTCTGCAGTACATCTTGTAGATAGTACACACTGCTGCTACTGAGCATCGGTGGTGATGGAGTGGATGCTTGTGGGTGTAGTACCAATCAAGCGGGCTGCTTTGTCCTGGATGGTGTCAAGTTCCTTGAGTGTTATTGAAGCTGCACCCATCCAGGCAAGTGGGGAGTATTCACCAGGTAATAGGGAAGGCAAATTAACTGTTGGCTTTTATTTCAACTGAAATTCAGTATAAAAATAGGGAAGTCTTAGTAAAACCATACAAAGCACTCGTCAGACTACAGCTGGAATTCTGCAAACAGTTTTGATTTCCTTATCTCAGGAAAGACATCAGCATTGGAAGCAGTCTGGAAAGGTTCACAAGGTTGATTCCAAATATAGTGAGATTTTCTTACAAGGAGAAATTGGGCTTGTACGCATTGGAGTTTATAAAAAATGAGGTGATCTTATTAAAACATATAAAATTCTTCAGGGTCTTGCCAGAGTGGATGTGGATTGTTTCCCCTTGTGCGAAACACTAGGACCAGAGTGACATAATCTGAGAGTAAGAGGTCACCCATGTGAAACAAAGCTAGGAGGAATTTCACAAGAGCCAGAATCTCGTTAATAGCTAAATGGTCTACTTCTGTTCCTATGTCTTATGGTTTTATATATTTCCAAATCAACCTTGTCAGAAATGTTATTACACACTCTGCAGTTGATGTGCTTGGACCTGGGCCTCCTGGCTCAGAGGTAGAGACATTACTGTTTTATGGTCTGCACCTCAAACAGCAGCCATGCTGACGAGACAATGAAGGTGGGAAAGTGCAGTGAAAAGGTGAGAGGATTTGTTTTGGGAGTTTTGCCAAAACAGCCCTAGAGATCTATGGTACAAACCAACTGACTGAGAAAGAGAACCCACAATAAAGAATGGGCTTAATCTTTTAAAAAAATAGTAGAGAAACTTGAGCTTCAGGCAGTGAATCATTATTCAGAAATGCTGCTGGAGGCACATCTTGCAAAAAGGTTTGACCAAAGACATAGTCTGTTCCACATGGTCAAGCCTGAAATTAAAGCAAATAGCAAATCATTTGTTAGGTGTAGACAAATTTTCAGAAAGAAAATGTGAATTTTCTAGGGCAACTCAGTAAGACTGGGAGATGGTCAGCAGTAGCTATAAACAAGAGAACATTTGAACAGATGTGTCGTTGCATATATGTTTTGTGACAGCTATGAGACAGAGCAGACAAAATACAAGGTTCTTGAGATTGGGTGTACATCTTGAAAATGATGAGCATCATTGGTTTGGGCACAGTAAGGATAATACATTTATTAGAGGAAACAAATAAATGGTCAGGTAGCCTTGTTGATATTTTAAATAAACAGCAATTCATCAATGGAGTAAGCACAAGGAAAACAGAACAGGAAGTGAGGAGAGTTTCCACTGCAGCATGAAATTACAGGAATTATTCAATGGAAAGGAGGCGATTGCAACGAAGACTGGTGTATGTGTGCCTTTCCTCCTGGGGAACTCACCTTAAGGACTCTGCAACTCTGCCCAGGAGTCAGTCTGCAATGGGTTTGCAAGCTGCACACACAGATGGTTTATTGTTTTATCATCTGCTGCGTATCATTGATTACTTTAAATCTCCAAACCCACAGTATTATTCAAATCCTGAAGAGTGATTGATTATTAGTCCCATCTTATTAAGATGACAAAAACAGCAACATGACATTCAGGAGGGTTAGACACAGCAGGGAATGGAAAAGAGTGGGTGAAAGATGAAGTGACAATCAGATAATCAGATGTGGGAGCTGATGATAATCCATTAAGGTGGGGCGGTAGAGATAGAAATGTGGTCAAATGTTTAGAGACAGCAAGGCTTGGAAAAGGAAGTAGGGAAGGAATGCAATCCATGTGTGGTTAGTTTCCGGAAAATAAGTGAAATAATGTCCACAAAACTAGCTGACACAGGCCTTGTGCTAATACAACAAAGCACTTTGCAGTTTGTTGAAACAACCAATTAAACCCCAAGTAATGAGTAATATTCAACCAGGAGCCAATGCAGAAGGGGGTCATCAAATTGGAAATGATCAGGGCAATGGAGTTGTCAAAGTTGACTTAGGAACTAGAGCAGCTTGGAAAGAAGGGTCACTACAGGAATTATGATTCTTTTATTCTTCTGTTGGTCCATGACAACATGCGATTATTCTTAAATCATTGCAAGCTGTTCATCCTGCTCACTCAGAGACACAGAAATCTTGGATGTTACCTGCAGAGTGAATGTACATTTCATAGCAACAGCTAAAAGGCTTGAAGATTGTGTAATTGAACAACAGCAAGGATACCAACGTCAGGTTAATTTGATCAGATGCCCATCAAACATAAGTGGAAAATAAAAGCTGATGGTGTAAAGGGGTACCATATTGGCATGGATAAAAGGCTGCCTGGCTAACAGGAAGCAGATAGTAGACATAAATGGGTATTTTTTAAATTAGCAAAATGTACCAGTGGTGTGCCACAGGTGTTGGAGCAGGAACCTCAGCAACATGTTAAATGACTGGGATGAAGGGAGGTCAATACAAATTGGCAGACACAAAGAAAAGTAGAAAACAAAGTTGTGAAGAGGACATGAAAAGGCAAGGAGGCGGCAAATAGATTTCAATGTCAAAAACTGTGAAACTCAACTGGTAAAAAGGTCAACAAATCATAAATATCTAAATGGTAGGAGATTGACAGAGCTCGGACGTTCACCCTACTGCATGAATTGTAGAAGGCCCATCTCCAGGACCAAGAAAATAATTAGGAAAGCTAATGCAACGTTTTGACTTATTGCAAGAGGAATTGAATATGTAAACAGAGAGGTTATGCTGCACTTACACAGGGCGCTGAGGAGATTGCATCTGCAGTATTATCTGTTATTGGTCACCTTCCTTATCAAAGAACATAACTTCACTGCAGGCAGCTCAGAAGTTTCTGAGATTAAACCTGCTTAATGCACGTTTATTTTTGAGGAAAGCTTGACAGACTTTACTGGAGTTTAAAGTTTAAGGGCTGTAATGCCTGAAGCATACTAGATGAGGGGTTTTGGAGTGTTTCTTCTTGTGCGAGAATCTAGAACCAGAGATCACTTAAAAATCAAGGTTTGCCCATTTAAGACAGATTAGGCAGCTACTCCCCCACCACTCTCACCCTTGAAAGTCTTTTTCAAACCCTATTCCTAAACCAAAAAAAAACTGAAGGAGTCCTTGAAGAATTTTATGGCATAAGTCAACAGATTCTCATTAAGTACGGATGGGCAAAAAATGCAAACTTGAAGTTACAATTAGATCAGCCACCAGTTTATTGAATGGCCTACTCCGACTGAAGTGTGTTTCTAAGCAACAGCAATAAAGACGAGTAAAAGATTTTGAGAAGAGTTGTGGATGAGGTTGTAGACTTGCTCACTGAGCCGGTGTGTTTGATTGCAGGTGTTTTGTCCCCCTGCCAGGCCACATCGTCAGTACACTTCCGGTGAAGCATTGGTGTTCTGTCTCGCTTGTTATTTATGTAACTCGCTTTGCTGGAGTGATTGGCATTACTTCCGGTTTTGTTATTCAGTGGTCTGTATATCTGATCCAGTTCAAATGTGTTTGTTGATGGAGTTCCAGTTCGAATGCCAGACCTCCACGACAGACCACAACAAGACACAACACGGCCAGACACACTAGTCACCCTACCGTATATCAGAGATGACCACAAGACTTCTCAGACCCTTAGGTATCAAGGTAGCCCACAAATCAGCAACCACCCTGCGACAGCTACTGACGAACAGAAAGGATCCCATACCCACAGTCTATAAAACTAACATAAACATACAAAATATCATGCAAGGACTGTGAGAAACATTACATAGGCCAAAGTGCAAGAAAACTGACAATAAGGATACATGAACACCAACTAGCCACCAAGAGACACAACCACTTCTCAGTGGTCTCAATACGCACAAAGGAAGACACAAATTCGACTGGGACAACACATCCATAATAGCACAAGCCAAACAGAGACATGCCAGGGAATTCCTGGAGGCCTGGCATTTCAACTGGAACTCTATCAACAAACAAATTGAACTGGGCTTGAAATATAAACCACTGAAAAACAGAACAGGAAGTGATGCCAACCACCCCAGCAAACTGAGGCTTACAAATAACAAGTGCGACAGAACACCAACGCTTCACTGGGGACACACTGACGATGTTACTTAGAAGGGTGACGAAACGTCTGCAATCAAACACAGGCCAAATAGACCTAATAAAAGTCGCTGCTGCTTCCATTTTGAGGTCTTCAAAACTGCAGCATTACCAATACAGTAGAATGATATCAAAGATGACAAAAATCACTACACCAGATTTAAATGTGTTCACAAAGCAATCTGATATCCATGACACCAAGACAGCTTTTTACTGCATATTTTATTTGCATATGTGGCGGCCAACAACAAGAAACGAATGTTACAACTACTACGTCGCTCACAAGCAGCAACCAGTCCAGACCAAATAGGTCATACTATCAGGCAGTATCTGCAACATTGGCCCCAACAGAACAAGTGTCTCCAAGCTGTAATCTGCGCACACAGGATTCATTAAAATTTGAGACAAATGGAAGAAGTCAAACTCAAAATGTAGAGAACACTATTGTGGTTTCAGCTCAGAATTCAAAAGAACTGAATATAAAAGCGTATGTTGAAATTGATGCAAATCCCTCACCCAAAACCAAAACATGAAAAACTCAGCAGTCTGCATACACCTCCCCTCACCCCAAGGAATGGGCTCAGATTGGAGGAGCAAAACACTTGGATCTAGAGTCACACAAAACGAATACTCAAATATGAAGTTACTGCCAGTCAAGATTTAAAAAGACACATGAAATATCAGCAATAATTTTGGTTAGGGTCTCTACTTTTTATTTTTATATTCTTGTTCCAATTTTACAAAGATATGAACTAAGTCAGTCCTACAGATGTGTCTCACCCCATCGTTTTGTAGAATTTTCAACAAACCATGTTGCAGATTCTCTCTTCCCAAGTATTGTGTAGGGTCCAGTTCCAGAGGCAGTGGTTGCTCACTCACTCTCAACAGTCCCTCTCCCATGAAACCAGTGCACGGGCCTCAACTGAGACCAAGACCATCAGGAAGCTGCTCAACAGGACATCACTGCAGTGTCCCAGTTGGGTAACTTGGCACCTTCCCAGCTGTATGGCTCAGCACCATAGAGAATGATGCACATTAACTCAAGGAAGCAATGGGGGAAGTAGTAAGCTCTCAGTCTGACAATGGAGAAGGTGTCACTTGCACAGATGCCAGCTGATCCAGTTGCTGCACAGGAGTAAAGCAGCCTGCATGCTCTCAAAACCCGTGTGTGTTTTCATACAAAAAGCAGTTGATTCGTAAAGGACTTTAATCTTCCATTCAATAGATTGGTATATTGAACTTACATGGACCCCTATGGGTCAGTGAACAGGATGCAGTCTGTAACTCAACACAGCACTTAAAACTAGCAGATATAGAAACAAAATACAAGTTTATTTTTCTTCACTGCTTTCCTTTTTAACTTCTTCATACACAGGATCCTCATCTTCCTTGCTCTTCTCTCCTTCCTCCTCTGCAGCCTTGGCATTTGGAATCCAGAGCCCAGAGTCAATGCAGCGTTGCATATGGTACTTCGCTTCCTGAAAATAGAGTTCCTTTAGTTTCTGGTATATTTGAACTCGCCCTTCATTAAAAAGTAATGACAAACAGTACTCGAAGATCTGAACCCTTCACCAGGACTTATAAAGGAAAATTACATTGTGGGCAGCATCTGCAGTTCTTTTGGCTTTTACTACATTGAGGGGTGCTGGACAGTCAGTAATTCTTACAAATCCCACTCCCCAATTCACAACTCCTACATGGAATCTTGTATCTTTTAACTGCTGCATTTAACTCTCCTCTTGCCTCTGATCGTAAAGATACAAATACTTTGCCTCCAGGGCTCGAGTGCTGCTTTAAAACAACAGTCAACATAACCGAGCTGAGATCACAAATTCAACAAGGGCAAGGGTTGAATTCATGCCCAACTTGTACAACCCAGTGAGACCCTTCATAGGTTGTTTTCCCCCTTCCAAGTCACCCCTCTCACAGGCAGACATTCCTAGCTGTTAGTATTAGCCGTGATATTCGACTACTGGGAGATGTCAACAAGTGGCACTAACATGACATCAAAACTCTCACATCCAAGAACAGGTGCTGTGAAAAATGGTAGTGAAAGCAGGTCTCAAAGGAAAAGATAGCACAGGCACAGAACTGATGATTCCAGTTTAACCAGCAAGCAAACTCATACACAAATTGCAGGAAATACTCACTGTTGGGTCCATTTTACTAATTACATCTTGCAAAAGTTGAATATCTTTTGAATCAAAGCAATTCTTCATCTCCTGCAAAAACAGAATATCAACAAAATTAGAAGCAATCTTATACAAATTTTAGAAGCAGAAAAACAGAGGCAGAATCTCACCTATAACCAAGTGTTAATCATTTAGTGATTGGGGAGTAATTTGGTAAACCGTTCAATCATGGCTAATCCGGAGGATCATGATGTACAGCAGTTCAGTTACCCTGAATTGTCAAAAGCCGATTTCAAACATTTTAAATATAAACAGAAAATGTGGAAATCTGTGGAGTTCAAGTTAATGTTAAAAGTTTGAGGCTCTTCGGTTAAAAGATCATTATGTGAATTTCTAAGTCATTTATGGAATATGGATGTCACTGGTTAGGCCAACATTTATTGCCCATCCCTAATTGCCCAGTGCAAGCCACACTGCAGTCAGTGTGGAGTCATATGTAGGCAAGACCAGGTAAGGATGTCATTTGTTCTCAAATGTCCTTTTGGGAAGGAAAAGTGGGTTTTTGCAAAATCGGTCACTTGAAGCCCTGTAATTTGGAGAAGGGAAGGAGAAACTTGTCTGGCATGAGACATTCACTCTGTATTAAAAATCTCTTAATTGCCAGAGTGCTTAGAAAAGATAAAGCCAGACACTGCTTCTGCTGAGATTTTCTTATCGCCTGGAAGATTTACTAAGTACCCCCTCTTATTGGTGACCAACTTCACAGTGCTCACTTTAGCAATTGAACATGATGGATTTGGAAAGGTAGATCTACTTAAAGCAACAGATTCATACGGTATACCTTACATAGATATCAGGTTGGGATGGGGAGGAGAACAGTCAGGTGGTGGGGGTGGGAGGGTCAACACCTTAAGGAGCAAAGAAGGAAACAAAAGGAGAAAGAAGGAACTATCTAATGCATCTTTGGCACAACTCCGCAGTTCACTCTTCAAGGTGGAGGCAACATGAGAAAATCATCTACTCACATCAGGAAGGCTTTCGTACACCTCCACAGGATCAAGCCCACCAGGTCCCAACCGCTTCTGTCGTTCCTCCTCTTCATATTCCTTCATCGCCTTCTCTATCCTTGCCTGAGCACGACCTTTAACCCTCTCCTTGAATGCTCCGAGCTCATCATTAAATGCCTCAACGTATTGTTTATCTGCTGTCTGGAAAATGGAATTGAAAAACAAGTCAACGTGGCAAGCTCAAACAACAATTTTCAAATGCAGCCCAAGAGCCCCCTCTCAGTGCACCCAGTCATGCTGCGTCAGGGCTCCATAGAATCCCAAAGCAGCATTCTTCATCTCAGCTGATCGAAAAAAAGGTCAGCACAACAGTGCGGCCAAGGAATATTAGTTGCTGCATCAATGGGATTGGAATATCATGGAGGAAATGGGGGAGATAAAGTATAGTTAGTGTCACAACACTAGCAAGCTTGAACCCTAGGCCAATATTCTAAATATATAGATTTGAATCCCATCATGGTCAGTGGTGAAATTAGAAGCAATAGAGAACAAAGAGCTGGCCTAAAAACAGCCATCTAACCACTGTGGGGTAGTACAGTTTGGAGCTGGAGGAACACAGCAGGCCAGGCAGCAGAGAAGCAGGGAAGCTGACGTTTTGGGTCAGGACCCTTCTTCAGAAGTGGGGAAGGAGAAGGGAGCTCAGAAATAAATAGAGAGGAGGGGTGGGGCTGGAGAAGGTAGGTGGGATGGTGATAGGTGAGTGCAGGTAGGGAGTAGTTGGGATTGGTGAGTGAGGTGGATGGGGCAGATAGGTGGGATAGCAGATGGACAGGTTGTGTCAGGTCAACGAGGCAGGGTTGGTTATGGGATAAGGCCGGGGGTGGGGAGATTTTAAAACTGGTGAAATCCACATTTAGGCCATTGGGCTGTAGGCTCCCAAATCGGAATATGAGGTGCTGCTCCTCCAGTTTGTGGGTGGCAGTATTGTGGCACTGGAGGCGGCCCAGCATGGACATATCACTCAGGGGGCGGGGAAAGAGTTAAAATGGTTCATAATTGGAAGGTATCGTCATCTGTCATGTACAGAGCACAGATGCTATACAAAATGGTCTCTGAGCCTCTGCTTGGTCTCACCAACGTAGAGGAGGCCACATTGGGAGCAGCGGATGCAGGAGACCACTGACAGATGTGCAGGTGAACCCGTCTAATGTGGAAGGTTTGTTTTGTGCCTTAAATGGAGGTTGGGGGCCGGGTGTAGGGGCAGGTGTAGCACTTCCTGCAGTTGCAGGGAAGGATGCCAGGTGAGGGGTTGGTGGGGAGTGTGGAGCGGATGAGGGAGTCACAGACAGCGGTTCCTACGAAAGGCAGATAGGGGTGGGGAGGGAAATATTTCTTTGGTTGTGAGGTTGGACTGTAGGTGGTGGAAAATGCTACATTGGATGAGGAGGTTGGTGGGGTGATATGAGGACAAGGGGGATTCTGTCTGTTTTTGTTGGGGTGGGGGGGGGGGGGCGGAAAGGAGGTGGGGGTGGGGGCGCGGGAAACACGAGATGCGTTTGAGGGCATTTTCAATCACGGAAGGGGGTGGGCAGGGAGGAGAAGAGTTACGGTCTTTGAAATAGGAGGACAACATCTGGGATGTGTGGGAGTGGAATGTCCCATCTTGGGGACAGATGTGGTAGAGGCGGAGGAATTGGGAGTAGGGGATCGCATTCTTGCAGGAAGGTGGGTGAGAAGTGATGTTCCAGGTAGCTGTGGGAGTTGGTGGGCTTGAAACAGATGTCAGTTTCAAGGTGGTCACCAGAGACAGAGGTCCAGGAAGGAGAGGGAGCTATTGGAGATAGTCCAGGTGAATTTGAGGTTGGTGTGAAAGGTGTTAGTCAAGTTGATGAACTGCTCAAGTTCCTTGTGGGAGCACAAGGCAGCGCTGATACAGTCAGTCATTGACGTAGCAGAGGAAGAGGTGGGCGATAGTGCCAGTGTAGCAGCAAAACAAGGACGGTTCCACGTATACTACAAAGAGGCAGGCATAGCTTGGACCCATGGCCACCCCGTTAGTCTGTACAAAGTGGGAGGGGTTAAAGGAGTAGTTGTTAAGGGTAAGGATGAGCTCTGTTAAGCAGATGAGGGTTGGGGCCGGGGGGAGACAAACTGGGATTGTCTTAAAACTCAGCTGTTTCTCTAATGTCCTCCAGAGAGGGAAATCCACCATCCTTACTTGATCTGACCTACAGAAATGTGGTTGACTATTAACTGCCATGGGCAATGAAGGATGGGAAATAAGTCTTAATGTTACAGCTGGGCCATTCAGTTCTGAGAACTGCTCAGATGCCAGACTGAATAGAACGGAACTCCCCACACCTCCTGAGAAGGTCTACATTGGATCTCAAGTGTTCAAGATTGAGATCAATGGATTTCTATTAGACCTTTTATAGGACATGCATTAAGCCGAACACAGTTCACATGAATCAGTACGATCTTAGTTAACAGGCAGAACAGACAAAGGAATTATATTACTTCTTCCTGTTCTGATCTGAATAAGCAGGACTGCTGACTTGTTTCCCCTCGTTTATATAATCGCGTTCCTGACTGCTGCCCTAAATGAAAACCATTGAATGAAATGAAATGACATTCGCGAAGCTGGTTCTGATTGAAGTGAATACTGGAACAAGTGGAGATTTGTTCAGGACAAATAATAAAAGATGGTGGATGTGATGTGAAAGTTAGGAAGATAGAGTTACCCAGAAGTAATTTTGTGAAGGTGAAGGAGGTGAATATAAAGAAAACCCAAGCTTCTAACAAGGACAAAAAAACTAGCAAATTTCTCCATTCCTGTCTACCTCAAATCTGGGCAGCAAGCAAAAACCTGTAGAAGAAAACAGAGGCTTTTGAGACATGGATACTCCAAGTATGCTCATAATTACAGACATAGACTATAAGACAACAGTTGTGGTGAAAATTGCAAAAGCAGAAAGGATTATTTTTAAAAAGTGACATCCAGAAAAAAATACATCAGAACTTAAGACATTTAACTAGAGCTGGAAACGCTCATCTCTGGAAGCCAAAATTTAAGGCAACAGAAAGAGGGGTCAACTAAAACGTAGTTAGATTATGGACTTTAGAGAGGAGCTACAAGAGTTGAGAGAGGATGGTTCAAGACAGACAAGTAACATTACCATGGCAACAGATCACCAGCTACTAACAAGTATAAACAGGACAGGAAGGGATTCCGCTTGAGAACTTTTCCAATCTGCAAGTCTAATTCCATCATCGAAATCCATGCAAGTTATTTAGGAGTTGTAATTTCTTAAGTGATAATTTCAAGACTAGGGGACATACTTTTAAGGTAAGAGGAGAAAGATTTACAAGACTTGAGGGGCAATTTTTTTTTGAAGAAGTGATTCTTGTGTGGAATTAATTTCCTGACAAAGTGGTGGATGCAGGTCATTGCAACGTTTCAGATATCTAAATAAGTGCATGAATATGAAATGTTTGTAAGGATATGGGCCAAGAGTAGGCAGGTGAGGCTAGTTTCGTTTGGGATTATGGTCAGCATGGACTAGTTGGTTCAAAGCATTCATTTCCGCATTGTACGACTCAATGACTATGATGCTAGAATGTTAAATGTCTCAGGGTCAAAATGGCTGAGGGTGGCTGGAGTCCACGTCAGCTGTCATTGCATTCCCATTTTCTCACTTTATTCCCATAAATTTCCTTGAGAGCTCAACTTTTACCACATGACTGTCATGTTCACAATGTGTACTCCATACTAAAACATTTTGGCCCTTTCAAACAAGCCACTAAATGTCTCTTGACACCAGGTTGTAATCCAACAGGTTTATTTAAAATCACAAGCTTTTGGAGCACTGCTCCTTCATCAGGTGACCTTCATCAGGTGTCCAAAAGCTTGTGATTTTAGATAAACCTGTTGGATTACAACCTGGTGTCATTAAACTTCTGGTTTGGTCCACCCCAGTCCAGCACCGGCATTCCCACATCATGACTGAATGTGCTGTAATAGCATGGATAGAAATTAAATGTAAATCTATCACTATATTAAAGCAGGGAGCAAGTTTAACTGCAAAGGACTTTACCAATTTAAAATTCATGGCCAACACAAAAGAAATAAACCCAATAAAGACAAAGAAAACCTGCAAAGTCAATTACTTAATCCAAGGGAGCACTAAAATTAATATCTGATAAACATCATAAACACCTAAGGGCACAAAATCGGATAGGAATTCGTAGCTCACTCAGATCAACCTATTATGCATGTGGGATAAATGCCAACTGTTTCAAATTAAAGAGATTTCCAGCTATTTACGTACCTTGATTTTAGCGAAGAACTGTCGGAAACAAGCTCTGGGATCCACCTTAAGGCTCTTGGCTAGTTCCAGGATAAACTGCATCACTATTGTCTGGTGGGCTACCTGCTCCATCAGGGCATGCTTCTGCAAGTAGAACCCATAAAGATAATTTTAACACGACACAAATAAATCCTCCTGCCGAATCTAATGCAACCTCATCCCTCTTTGGCTGCTCTGCAACAAACCCCCGACCAGAAATGTCCATTTCTACATATGTTGGAAACTCATTTCATTAGCAGTCTCAACTAATATGCATTGATTTAAAGGAGATTGGGCTAATGTTCAAAGGGCTGCACCAATTGTTTGCAATGAGCAAGTACTCAAAGGAACAGAGTCTATAACATGTAACACCATATGCAGTGTGGAATAACAATGTCAGAAGATAAAATGATCAAGCTACACACCCAGACTGGCTGAAAAAGGCATTTTACATCATGTTATGTCTGTCCTCAGTGGGTGCTTCAAAATTATACAACTGTAAATCATCAACACCAAGGAATTACCACAAAGTATACCTGCAACACATTAACAGATCAGTATTAACTTCCTGGGCCAAATTATTGATAAAGACAGCAGAACTGATTCTCCTGCTCGGATAATAAACCCAAGCCCATTCGATATGTAAAAATCGGACTGATTCAGAACCAAAAAGGAGCTTTAGACATGAATTGCTGAAGTACCAAATGAGTACTTTGCATCCGACTCTTTGTGAAAGAGGCCAAAGTGGAGACAATGAATGGTAAAAACTAAAAGGCATTAGAAAGGATGAACGCACACCAAGTTGACGAATAGCCATTATGGAGCTGAAACAGGAAGGAAAGTGAATACTTGGGGTGGTCTCACTAACAATTCTAATGACAGGCAGTACCCAGTTGCAAATGAAATCTGTTCAAGTCCAGTCGCAAGCCAATTTGTACGCAAATTGGAACACAACATAAAATATCCAAGTACTTTAAAATTACATCCCTATATGGGATCCCATTCTAAAGTCTGACATTCGTAAATCAGGGACCCCCTGGATTCTGGAACCATTTTCACAAGTTGGGGAGTCAAAGTGACATTTATTTCTCTATTTTTTTTTTTTTTTTTAAAAGAACGAGCCACGAACCCAAAATAAATTTCCTCCATGGGCCAGCCAAAGAAGTGGAAGAGAAGTGATAAGGACCAAACAAAATAGATCCAAGAGTGCTGAGGGAAACTATAGAGACATTGACCATAATATTAAAAAGTCTCAAGTACAAAGGTGATGCCAGAGGACCGGAGGCCTGCCAATAATACACCCTTGTTGAAACCAAGTATACAAGGATAAACCCAGCAACTACAAATCAGACAGTTTAACCTCCATAATGAGAGCTTCTAAAAAAATAAAATCCACTGCAAGATTTAATTGTGACTTGGACCAATGGGGCTTAATTAAGAAAGCCAGCACACATGTTACAGGCAAATTGCATTTCACAAATCCAAGATTTTCCAATCAGGTGAAAAAAGTTTAAGAGGATAATGTTGATGTTGTCCATGTGGATTTCCCAAAGCCATTTGAAAAAGATTTTTTTAAAAAGTACTTTTATGAAATGTGAGATTGCAGGCTTGGACAGCATTTACTGACCATTCCCAATTGTTCAACCAAGTTGTAATGGACTACCATCTTCGAAGTGCTGTCACCTGTGGTGGGTAGGTACACCCACAATGCTGTCAGGAATGGAGTTCCAGGATTTTGATCCAGCAACAGTAAAGGAACAACAATGTATTTCCAAGACAGGATGGTGACTGGCTTAGATGGAAACTTGCAGGTTATAGTGTTCCCATGTATTTGTTACCCTCATCCTTCTGAGTGAGGAAGGGAGCCTTGAGTTGTTGCAGTGCATTTTTTAAAGAGTGTACACACTGCTGCCACTGTGCATCAGTGGTGGGAGTCAATGTTTAAGGTGGTGGATAGGCTGCCAACCAAACTGGCAGCTTTGTCCATGATGATGTCAAACATTTCCAATGTTATCGGAGCTGCATCCATCCAACCAAGTAGTGAAGACCATGTAATGGCCTTGTCAAGACAATGAAACAAAAGGATAGTTGTAACATGGAGTTATGAAGGTGGCTGAGTGGCGGAAGCTGCTAAGTAGTGGTAACCAGTTGGCTTTCAGAACAGAAGAGTTTTTGACATGCTTTCTCAGGAGTTGGTTTTAGACTTTCTGCCTTAATGACCAAGACATAGCTGTACAGGGAATAATTTTAATAACTGCAACAGATAGAACACTTAGAAAGATTGTGAACTGCAAGGAGGATGATGATAGAGTTAAACAGGGCACAGAGAAGCTGATGGAATGGGCAAATATGTGGCAGGGGGAAGTGTAACGTAGGGGAAGTGTGGTAGTATGAACGAGGAGAGTTAATTTAAAAAGGGGTGGAGGAACACAGGTTCAGGGATATATGTACAGAAACTGTTGAAGGTGGCAGGGCAAGCTGAGAAATAAGCACAGGATGCTCGAGTTGATAAATAGAAGCAGAGGATACATAAACGAGGTTTTCATAAACCCTGACTTAACACTGTTTCAATCTCAAATGGTGGATTGTGCGCAATTCAGCGCACCACACTATGGAAGGATGTGATGGCCTTACAGATCGGTGCAGAAGACAAAAATGGCTTGGAGCACAAACTGGTGAAACCTGAGCCACTCTCTTTGGAAAAGGAAGAGTTGATAGAATATTTGATAGAGGTGCTCAAAATAGAACAGTCCAGACAGAAAATGGAAATTGGAAAACTGCACCCATAGAACAATTTGAAAGGATTGAGAACAAAAGCAGATTTAAGTTGACAGACTGAAGACAAATCTGCAGTATTTTAAAAGCACTATAATGTGGAATGCAAAGTCTGTGTATGTAGTGGAGTCACGACTAATTGTGGCTTTTGAAAGGAAATTGACAGGTATGGGAACAGACAGAGCAATCAGATACACCAATGTGCTTTTACTGATGCCAAATAACCTTGTTCTCTGATTCTAATTTTAATGTCAGTAGGAGCTTGGCTAATCTGAAATCTAGATTTCTTCATTGATTCAGTTCTCTGAAGCTTGAGCACTTGAACTTCCAAAGCAATGCAAACCAGTTGCTCTTTGCTTCATTTGGACAATGTGTATTTGCCTGGCAAGATCTGCATTTATTGTCCAACCCTAATCACTTATAGTGGTGGCAGTCAGCTGCCTCCTTGAGAATGGCTATTTCAGAGGGCACTTGAAATCAACAGCAAATTTGGTGACCTCGAGTCACATATAGGCCATATCAGGTAACGGCAGATTTAGTTTCTGGAGGGCATTCACGAACCAGATGTGTCTATCATCTGGTAGTCAGATGCTTGCCATTACTAACATTAGTTAAATAAATTCAGAATAAAAACTAACTAAATTTAAATTCCCAACTGCCAAAGTGACCTTCCTTCGCTTGGCACTTAACTAATGAATGAAGAAGTCAAAACAGCGTAACTCAACATACCTCTTCAACTTCTAAATCAATGCACCAGATGACAAGGTAGTTCGCAGTCTCTTCACACACAAGATGGGGATTATCAGATAGGTATTTCTGGCTGTCATCCCAGCGACTTAACATGCCTGTGAACAGACAAACAAGTAGTTAATTTATTTTCACCTCCTTGGATCCTGGCCAACATTCAGTTCCGCAAGTCCCTGCAACACCTTAGCTAACTTGTCACAATTCACATAAGCAGCTGCCGTGAGCCATCGCCGTTAAGCTGATCTGGTCTTCATCTGAACTTCCACAAACATGCACAAACGGTCTGACAAAGAATCACAATTTAGTACCACCACCCAGACTTAATGGTTTTGTTATCTTACTGTCTCTGTGCATGCATTAACTTAATGAGAAGTTTGTGGCATTTGAATATGCAATGCAAAGAACAGAAAAGCCAAAATGAATTTGGAATCTGTGGAAAGGCAATGAGTAATGAATAAACAAGAGTGGAAAATGCATGAGCTGACTTTCATATTGGAAACATCAATAGCGCAGAATAGCAATCACGCTGATCATTGATAAAAGTAAGATGTTTAGCTGACTGCGTTGAATTCACTAAATGGTGCCATGTACCAAACCCAGAACAGAACACTGCTATACAAAGAGAGATAGAACAAATGAGGAAAGAAATTTGCAAAAAACAAATACATTCTGAACAGCATAAACAATCCACTAGTTGCTGGATATATCTTATTCAGGACAGATTCAATAACAACCTGTCTTGACTCCATTAGAGAATAGGTATCCAACAAGACACAAAGCTGGAACTGAATTTATGAATCTGATTTCCCATCGCATGCACAGAATGTTTGTTATATCACATGGACTACAGTACACCAGCCAGCTTCTGGAAACCCAACTCGGTTATTATACTGGCCACTCTATTTCCACTTACCAAAGTGCTTGATCTGTTTCTCATATTTTTCAACAAATGTTTTGTGTTTTTTTTCTTTATCTTCCTCTGTTTCAACTTTGCTCGATTCTGGAGTTATATTAATAACACTCTGAAGCATAGAAACAAGACAAAAATCAGTGTTCACACCATGTCCAACTTTTGTCTGTCAATCTGAGTTAGCAAACCAACATTAGAAAGACTTTGCCTATAACAGTAGTACATTGAGGATCAGCAGACAGCTATATTCACAACAAAAAAACAAAAACGAGGTGGCTCGGTCTGCCCTCGATCCCACAGTCTTAATCAAAAAAGGACACCAGGGGAGTTCTCCCTCCTTTCCTGTCCAAATATTTACTCCTCAACCATCACAAACGCACATTGATGTTTTTCAGAACTTGATTCAAAATAGTTGTGTTTGCAACATCACAACAGTGGTTTCTTCTCCCAGTAACCAATTCACAATGAGTGCTGACATACATTAACAAATGTTTTATGAAGTAACAAAACAGAACATACAGGGTAGGAATTAAGTACCATCACTGGAAAAGTACAATTAAACCAACTAAAGGGGCCTAAGGCAGATATGTCCCCTGGCCCTGATGGTTTGCATTCCAGGATCTAAAAAGATGTTGCGACAGAGATTGGTCATAATGTTCCAAAAATCATTGGACCCTAGATAAGTATCAGAGGTTTGAAAAACTGCTTTGTGACACCTCTATTCAAAAAGGGAGGGAGGCACAAAGCAGGTAACTAAGATGATTGGCTTCATTGTTGGAAAACTACTGGAATCAATTATTGCACAGAACATTCGGAAAATCATAATCTAATCAAGCAAAGTCAGCGTAGCTTCATGAAAGGGAAGCTGTTTCTGACTAATGTATGAGAGCTTTTTTTGAGGAACTCTCAATCCAAGTTGACAGAGGGGAAGCATTAGACATGCTCTATTTGGACTTTCAGAAGGCATTAAACAAGGTATATATCAAAAGATGAAGTCTTAAGACAAAAGTGTTGGAGGTAGTATACTGCTTGAATAGATGGCTGATGATCAGGAAACAGTGTGTAGGAAAGGGGTTCTTTTTCAGGGTAACAACCTGTAACCAGTGGGGTTCAATAGGGACCACAACTGCTGACAATATATTAAAGACCTGGAAGAAGGAAGCAAATGTACTGTAGCCAAATATGCAGAGGTCAAAAATTTGTGGAAAGACAAGCTACGAGATGAATACCAACAGTTTAAAAGAGAGATATTGATTGGTTAAGTACAAAGCCAAAAAGTTATCCTCACGGAATATAATGGGGGAAAATATGAAGTTATTCATCATGAAAGGGACAACCAAAGAAAAAATATTGCTTGAGAAGAAAAACTGCAGAAAGCTACAACACAAAGGGACTTGAGGGGTACTTGTGCATGAAACACAAAGCCAGCACACAGGCGCAGCTGGTAAATCAGGAAGAAAAAAGGAACGCTGGCCCTTATTTCAAGGGGGTTGGAGTATAAGAATACGGAGGCTTTACATGCAATTGGCTTCTGTTGCACAATCATAGTGCCTTAACTCTCAGCAGAAAGACCAGGTTCAAGACTGATCTACTCTAGGGATGAAATCTCTGAGCAGGTTGATTAGACAATTAATCTGACTGCAACTTTACAAGTTGAGACCACATTTGAGATAGTGAGTAGTTTTAATCCCCTTATTTAAGGAAAGGTACCATTTCATTGGAGGTTGACTTGAATGATGTCCACTTTGGAGTGATTGTCTTGTGAGCAAAGGTTAAGCAGGTTGGGACTCTACTCATTTCAGTTAAGAAGAATGAGAGGTGATCTTATGTAAACATAGAAGATAGGAATAGGTCATTCAATCCCTCCAGCCTGCTCAGCCATTCACGGTGATTGCTGTGTTGAACAATGAGCTCAATGTTCTAATTCTACCCTCCCACCAATCTCACTGAAACATATCAGATCCTTAATGGGCTTGACAGGGTAAACACTGAAGATGTTGTGTCTTACGGGGAGGTTGAGGACCATCTAAGAATAAATGGGCACCAATTTAAGAATAAAAGTGAGGAATTGAGGTTTGAGACACTTCAGAATTCTCTGCCAGAAAGAGCTGTAGGGGCAGAGTCCTCGTGCATATTAGATACATTCTTGATCAGTTTGGAATTCAAAGGATACAGGAAAAGGACAGGAAAGTGAACAGATCAGCCATGATCCTGTTAAATGGTGGAGGTGGCTTGAGAGGCCAAACAGCCTACTCCTATTTCTTATAGTTTTAGATTTCAACACAGCAACTAACCTTGCTGAATCCCTCTTTACTCAGCGTATCTACATTCCAAGGCATTGCCTTTTCTTTCTTCATCAGCGAAATCCCTTTTTTATCCCATTCCTTCTCTTCCTTTTTCAGCTGTTTGAGCTCAGCTTGTAACTTTTCAATCTCTTTCTTTGCATCATCTGTTTCCAGCAGCTGCAAATCTTTCAGCTTCTTCTGGCACTCATTGAGCTTACGCTTACAATCCCCACATGCCTTCTCATACTCCTCTCTTTCTCTCTGTGCTTCCTCCATCCGCTCGATACGAGCCTGCAACAAACAAGTACTGCTTCTTTAAGTAATTTTAAGAGAAATTTCAAAACCAAAATCATCAGCAAAAAGATATTATGCAGTTTTGTGACATATAAAGTATGTGGATATTTATGAAAATATAGTATCATTGTGATGATTAATTACTTGAACTCATGGCACAGCTGCGCGTGATACAATATGGAATCGCTGCTACAAACACAGCCTGAAATCATGGACAGAGACATTACACTGTCATATTCTTGGGTCATTTAGTCATTAAAAGGGTATTTATGTGTCTCAGGCTCCGCCAACATCCGAAAGTCCAGAAATGCTGTTTTTCTTTTGTAAATGAGTAACATGACAGGGAACAAGCAGATACTTGGGTTCCACCGAAAACAGAAGTTAAGGGTCCAATCATTATTCCAGAATGCATCAACACATTCTCAACTCAGTACAGTCTCGGAGCAATGATGGGTTTCCTGAGATGTGCACATTAAAATCAGGCAAGATAGCCCGGCTGTTCAGGTGAATATTCATACTCCCACACCAGAACTGGAACAGAAGGCAAGAACGGTCAACCTACATGCCAGAGAAGTTCAACCTCCATGTAATTCAATGGTTATTATGGGAAACCTGCTCTGAGCAAATTAAATGCTAAGTTGGCCTGCACAAAAACACTCGCACATCTCTATTCATCTATTACAGAAGTAATATACACAGAAACAACCAGGCTCTTTACACAGTTTGTACAGAGCTCCAAATATTCCATACAGAATACAGCACCATACAGAACGCATTTGGAAGAGAAAACACAAAATGTGTTCCATAGGGTGGGTGGACACAGAAGTTCACACCTCAACAACAATTTCACTAAAATCAGAGTCGCAGCTTCAGTTTATCTGCTATGTGTTCGGCACAAATGATTAAGAGTATTATGCTACAATAACAAACAGTTCAACTTAAAACAGTTTTCCTGCTTCAAGCCGAGCTGAGACAACCCCTTCAGGGCTCAAATTCACTCATCGTTCTGTAGCCAAGCGTATAGTGAAAGTCATGTTACTCAAGAGCATTGGGAAGACAGCAGCAAGAGGCTTCCTCGCCTTATAAACAATTCTGTAACTACAATATGCAAATACATATAGGATAAACGTAACAGCAGAGAAGCTGACAGTTTGGAGGAACTATGCAATAATTCTGACAAGCTCTCAACTGCACAGACATCCTCTTGACTGCACAGATACCATCTTCATCTCTGTACAGATTGTTTTTCAATTTTAAAGTCAAGGAATCATCTCTCAAAGTTTTGAAATGGCCTAAGGCTTTGAATTCAGTCTAGTGCTGGGATGCAGGCATGAACTTATTCCGAGATTATCTATCCGGTTGATACAACACATAACAGCAAAGCCTTCACTGCTCAATGATATGGATAAATTAACAGCTGGAGACCAAATAATCCCAAATAATTATCTGAATGGTTCAGCATGACATTGCATGATTGACAAATCCACTGAGCTAACTAACTATATAAAACAAAACTCCTATGTAGGACTCAAGTGCTTCTCTGTATCATGGGATTTTCTCTCTGAAAAAGTCATCACGCCTGAACAAATATCAAACCTAAACAAGTTGATAAAAATAAATACATGGACACTTCAACCCTAGCTTACAAAATGACATTTCCACAGAAAATGTTACTTTCTTAAAGTATGAACTGTTGTCAAAAACTGGCTGTTTTTCCACTGTCAAAGAACTTATGAATTCTGAGTAGGACTAGGCAATTCAGCCCCTTCAGCCTGCTCTACAAAGAAGTCTTCATGGTCACTTTAACTGAGACTAGTTGTTTTTCAAATACCAAATTTTCTAAATTGATGTGAAGTGCCACCAACTGCCATGATAGGATTTGCACTGATGTCTCCACAGCATTTGCCTAGGCCTCTGAACTATTAGTTTAGTGACATTACAATTATGTCACGATCTCACCTAGGCAAATTATCAGAAAAAAAATCACAGTCACTTATGTTGCTTGCTTTATAATTGTCATACAAGTGCTTGAACACAGTTCAGAGCAAACCGATACAACATCGGAATTAAAAGCAGAGCAGCAGCAGGGAAGAGAAAAGCAAATTCCACAATCCAGAACCCACTGGCTTGTGGGACATCCTGCCCTATGTGCCGAAAACTCTGATTTGATATTCAGTCCATTCACATGAAGAAATGCCGGGGAAATGCCATACTCTAATCAGGAAACAGTTGATGACAACAATTCTTTCCTCCATTGTCCCTTAGACACAATACTGAATTATTCTCATGAATCATAGAGTTGGACATGGCTGTAACAAAGCAGCTTTTCTTTCAGCTATGTTTTCATCAGAATCCTGTCTCTGGCTCTTCTGAAAGTGTTGATGGGATACAACAGTTGTCCATTCAGTCATCAGTTATTATAAAGTATGAAGATTAGAGAAAGTCAGCTCCAGCAGTAAAGGACTTTTTTTGTTCTTAAGGAGTGTCACTGGATGTAATGTTAACTTTGATTTCTCTCCACAGATGCTGACAGACCTGCTGACTTTTCCAGCTATGTGTTTTTGTTTCTGATTTCTAACATCTGCAGTTCTTTCCTTTTTTAAAAAGGAGGATTTTTTGTTTTGTTAGTTTGTGCGATGCAGGTGCTGCTAGTCAGTTACATGTCTGTGGGTCTGGAGTCACACAGTGGTGTTTCTCTTCTAAAAGGACGAGTTAGAGAGGTTTTTACAACAATTGACAGTGTAATGGTTACTATTAGTTTAACTTTCTAATTCCAAAGTTCAAAACTTCACCATCTACCATGCCCCCAGAATATTACCTTAGGGTTCTAGATTATTAGTTCAGTGACATGGCCACCTTGCCAATGAATATTGCTGTACAATGGTCAAAATCCCAGATTCAAGACTCTCCAGCCTCCTCTCCCCAAAGGTTGAGAGGATTGGCACCCGTTTTGTCAGGAAACTAGCCTTTTCATTAGTGGGCCAACAAGGAGCAGACTTCCTTTCTGAAGTCTGTGATTCGATTGTTCAACATGGTCCTTGTAGTCTATCAAGGTCATTGTTTTTCAGCTTCATCACATCAGATCAGTTCCTCAGTTCTGGCGTGACATGAACGTGTTCAACAACCTTAACATATCTGAAGCTTTTGTTCAACCAGCTATTCGCTCAGACTCACCAGACTGAAAAAACCCAAGCATCCCCAACTGGAACAAATGTACACAAGACTAGACATCAAGAAAACAAACCATTCCCACATACTTATCTATAGCTTCACTTTGAAGCAGACTGAGGGACTTCTGCTCAAGATACATCGTGGAGGAAAGAATACAAAAGTACAAAATAAAGTATGCTGCTAACAAAGTTACAATATTGTACTAGCAACCCAAAACCACAATTCTCATCATTCTAAAAAACTGTGACACCAGAAAATTAACTATTAAAATGGTCCCAATTGATGTTAAAAGGCAGACAGAGTAAGAAATAGTCATGCTGACCAATACAATTCGAGTGTTATATTTCAGGGTTCAGAACTATCTTCCACAAGCAATGCTAGAAGGTGGTAACTTTTTCATGGGAATAGAGAATGACAATAAATAAAGAATTCCTTACAGCACAAGATATTGAAACAGAACTAGGCCATTCAGCCCATTGTGTCTGCTCCACCACTCAGTCCTGGCTGATAATGACTCAACACCATTGTCTTGCCTTCTCCCCGATCCCCTCACTAAGACAGGTAGATTCTTGATCAAAGAGAATGAATGACGAGGTCTCAACAGCTTTCAGCAGCAATGAGTTCCACAGATTCACCACCCTCTGGCTGAAGAAATTCCTCCCAGTCTCAGTTCTAAAGGGTTATCCCTTCATTCTGAGTTTGAGCCTCAGGTCCTCACCTTTGCTACGTGGTAACATCTTATCTATGCCCACTCCATCCAGGCCTCTTAATATTCTCTAAGTTTCAATGAGAATCCCCCTTCATCCTTCTAAAATCCATGTAGTGCAGACTCAGACTCCTCAACCACTGCTCATATGACAAGCCCATCAGCCCTGGGATCACTCCTGTTAGTCACCTCTGGACCCCCCTCCCGAGACAATACATCCTTCCATGGATACAAAGCCCAGAATTGCTCACAATACTCCAGATGTGGTCTTGCCAGAACCTTATACAACCACAGCAGTACATCTGCACCCTGGTATTCCAGTTCATTTGAAATGAAAGCAAATATGTGTCTTCCTAATGCAAAATGAGCCTGCATGTCAACCTTAACAGAATCCTAAACCAGGATGCCCAAGTCCCTTTGTGCTTCAGATTTCCGAAGCCTTTGGCCATTTAGAAAATACTGTGCTAGCAACCCAAAACCACAATTTCAATCATTCTAGGTAGGAAATTGTGACATCAGATGATTAACTATTAAAGTCTTCCAACTGATGTGAAAAAGGCAGAGTAAGTAAGTCACAGTCGATTCTCTATTCTTCCTTCTGTGCTGCATTTCACCAGCTACTTTGGTGCCCACTCATCCAGCCGGTCCAGGCCCTTCTGTAGATTCAGCACCTCCTCAACACTACCTGCCTCCATCGATCTTAATATCATGTGCAAAAGCGTAGACTATGGCCATGTGGTATTATCACTGAACTGTTAATGCAGAGACGCAAGTAATGTCTTGGAGACCCAGGTTTAAATCCTGTCACAGCAGATGGTGGAATTTGAATTCAATAAAAATCTGGAATTAAGAGTCTAATGAAGATCATGAAACTATTATCAAGTGTCAAAAAAAAACCATCTGGTTCAGTGATGTCCTTCTGGGAAAGAAACTGGCATCCTTATCCAGTCTGACCTATATGTGGCTCGAGACCCACAGTCATGTTGTTGACTCTTAACTGCTCTCTGGACAATTAGGGATGGGCAATAAATACTGTCCCACCTCATCCCAAGAATGAATAAACAAAAAAAAAGACCAAATATGCCATCAGTTTCTTCGTTAATGTATGACATGAATAGTTGCGGTCCCAACACTGACCTGTGAGGAAGTCCACTAGTCAGTGGCTGTCATCCTGAAAAAGGCCCCTTTATCCCCACAGTCTACCTGAGAACCAATCCCCTATCCGTGCCCTAACGCCATGAGATCTTACTTAGAGACCTGTGCAACACCCTGTCAAAGGTCTTGTAGAAATCTAAATGGAGCAGGTCGAGGAGAGATTGGAGGGGTCAGGAGTTTCAGGTAATGAGAGGAGTGTGGGGAGGGGAGGTTAGTGTCGCGGGGGGGGGGGGGGGGGGGTCGTGTCCCGGGGGCAGGAAAAGGCTGTTGAGAGGTCAGACAGAGGGGGACGAAGTTTACTGAAGTGGGGGAGAAGGAAGGCCAATCCGGGGGTATTTGAAGGGGTATCAGGTAGCGGGGTTTAAGGAGGTGGTGGGGAGGGGAGAGAAGGAAGCCGGCCCCGGTTTGTGCGGGGGGAGGTGGAATGCGGGTTCCCGGCCCCGGGGTTTACCTGGTGCCGCCAGCGGAACAGGCTGGCCGTGTCGATGTTCGGGTGGGTATCGTCCTCATCATCCGACACCTCGATGTGGTCCCACACGCTATAATCCACCATCGTTTCCCCGCTCTCCTTGTCCCAATCCCAGGCCAAGGCCCAGCTTCTAGAACACTCGCTGGGCCGCCTCTCTCAACGCGTCACTTCCGGACTGACGTCACTTCCGCGGACTGCCACTGTTGAGAGGGCGAAACCAGTCCCTAGGGTCAGACCCCCCCCC